>NC_136515.1:84647495-84812495 GCF_053919585.1 Euprymna scolopes
TCACTAGCAGTGTGTTAGTAGATTTTATAGTTTTCATTTACACACACCCATGCAGAGAGAGCAACACACATGCACAACAGTACACTTATGGACAATTGTTGGTGTCAGAATTTGCAATGCAAAATATCGGCAGTAAAAGACACTACTCGTTAAATGAAGAACCCAGAATTATTATCGGAGAATCAACTATAATATGACACAAGAACTGAACTGAAAGAAGAACAGGTAAAAAATAAATAAATAAATAAATAAAAAATAAATTAAAAAACATTTAACCGAAGTTATTATAACTAGTGGGGCCTGTGGATATTTCACAAGGGACTGATTCATCTGTAATATATTGATGTTGGCATTTTGTAGATATTCAGCATAAATGGTGACCCTCGGATATTATAAGGGCTTTTTTTCTTAAAACTGAAAAAGTGTTTATCTAAGCTAGCAGGGACACCCGGCATAGTTAAGTCGTAAAGTACGCTTAAATGTGATAGCTCAATGCTTGCAGATTACATATATATTTTATATAGAGTAAATGTTCTAGGTGTGTTTACATAATATAAAGTTGCGATTTCAAAAATAAAAATATATCTATACGATTTGGACTCATCAGGTTGAATCGAAATCAAATTCCAAACTCATGAATATGTGTGTGAGAGTGATTTTATTCTTTCAGCTATGATCAAAACCGTAACCAAAACTTATCAGGAATTCTAGATAAGGTTATTAAAATAAAATAGATTACCAAAGTGGCATCAGCTGAAATAGAAACCTAAACCAAGGCGTATACACTGTTCTTGATAAACCATTTTTTAAATAAATTATTGGAGTTCCATAAGCTTTAAGCGAAACCGAAACTTATAAGAATTCTTAGTTAAATTATTTATAAAAAAAGGTAACTTATCTGCCATAAGCTTTAATCGAAACCGAAACTAAAGTCATGAAATATTATTAGTATAAACATCAGCTATAATCAAAATCGAAACCCAAACTGATGAAAAATTCTTGGCGAGGATTACTTGTGTAAAACAAATCGAGTTCAAACTGCTGCTGTTGATTTCTACTGTTACTACTACTACTACTACTACTACTACTAATAATAATAATAATAATAATAATAATAATAATAATAATAATAATAATAATAATAATAATAATAATAAAGAGCAATACAGAAAAAGGCATGATAATCTGAGCTGAAATTGGTGGCCATAAAAAGACAGGTGAACGTAATGGCGAATGACACGGCACATGAAAGTGTATATGCAAACTGATGACGAAAGGACAGAAAATGCAGTGGAAGATGTGGATAGAACATCAGAAAATTTAGAGGAAGCAAAGGACGAGGCACTTTTTATTACTTAAGAAATGATAAAACTTGCTTGAAAGACGATTGAGACAACAATAAGGTACGGAGAAGACAGAGAGATTCAAACAACTGAATGAAATGTACTGAGTGCAAAAGATGGAATTAGAAATGTATTAAACAATAGCTAACAAAAATGCTAGCAAAATGTTATAACCATCTATGGCAACACATCAAATACCCCTCTGATCTTGAGCGCGTGGTACAATGGGGAAAGAAGTGGTTGGTTACTTTTAATGCATCTAAAACTAAGATTCTATTATTAGATCATCAATGCTCTGATCCCCATCTGGCATCAAATGAAATGGATGGCTCTCGTCTTGGGGAGGCTCTATGTTTTGACAAGCTTCTGGGATTGACCTTTACTCCTGATCTGAAATGGAACACGTCCATCAAATCTGTTGCAATTATTGCTGGGAAAATGGTGGGATCCTTTTAACATTCATGATGCAATACTCTACCTATATAAAAGCCAAGTACATCCAAGGATGGAGTACTGCTGCCATATCTGGACAAGAGCTGCTAAAAAAAGCCCATCCTCCTTTGAGAGAGTACAAACTAGAATCCGTATCCTAGTGGGGGATGCCCTTTTCTCTTCCTGCAACCTCTCTCCAACAAAAGGGGCGTTGCAAGCCTGCCATTTTTTTATCGTTATTCCCATGGGAAGTGCTCGTCAACGCTCCAATCTCTGTTTCCCCCTCACCAATTTTTACGTAAAACACCCGTCTAGCTGAAACCGTTATCAATAATTTTCCTCACTTTATCTGTGCCTAAATCAAAACGTTGATTCCGTAAACAAAACGTCTTTCTTAGAAGGTCACACCTGCGGAACTCTCTTCCGTTTGCCTGTATTTGTATATGTCTGTATGTCTTCAAGTTCAACATAAATCAGTTCCTGATAAACCGCCCCCTTAAGTAAGACACTTTATCAGATCCATATTACTTAGGATTACTATGATATTGTCTCATTGATAACTGCACACACAATAACCCTTATCCCCGAGCGGCCTCCGGACCTTGATAAGCGGTGACTTCCATGTAAAAAAAATAGAACATATCTGGAACAGCAATAGACCGTACAGGATAAAGAATAGCGATGCACACAAGGTAGTAAAGAGACCAATCATCAATTGTTTATTGATAGGAATATAATTCGGGATTTTAAGAAAAGATCGTCAAATCTATGAAAGTTCTTGAGAGACCTATCGCAAAGCTTAGAAAAGAGAGATAAAATGTTTAAGAATATTAAAAGAAAGTAGAACCTCTACTTATTTTCATGTAAGATCTCGTGAGCATAACAAAGGATTTTACATGTTGATTGAGAAATAAGGTTCCGTTGCAATGTTGGAGTACTTAAAACACTGCCTTGTTGGGAACCGTCAGAATCTTGCGGAAAGTACTGTAAGACTGGACAAATTAGATGTTGATAGCCTATTGTAAGTTATTGTAATCATACAATCAGTCGGAAATCGGACAATACCAACAGTAAGACAATAAATAAATAAATAAATAATAATAATAATAATAATAATAATAATAGTAATAATGATGATAATAATTGCCGCCTGGATAAAATGGACAACAAATAATATAATGTTAACAAGTAGGTTCTTTCAAAAAAATTTAATATGGATTTCTAATCATGTATTAAAAAAACTTTCTTATAATACCTCGCCTTTTATATCATATCAAACAGCGTTTTTCGCACTAACTCATTGGTTAAATGGACATCGTTTTAAAACAAATATACTTTCATTCCAGGACGTTGTAATACAAGATAGGTAAAAGCAAATTCGCGCATTTTTTTTAAATTTCAATTAAAGATAGGCCAAATACGTGCTGAAGCAGCACGCGATATCAACGAAGCGTTTGGCCCAGGAACAACTACTGAACAATAGTGGGTTTAGTGTCTTCAAGATAGTAATCCTACCAGTTGACAATACTATGTTTACAACGATCAATTAAGAGGCTTAATCAAAGCCAATTGACGCATAACTGTAAGGGAACTTGCTTCCGAAACAGACGTAATGTATACAACCGATTTGAACCACTTGAGGGAGATTGGAATAATAATTAAAAAAACAAAAAGACTTAATTAATGGGTGCCTCTTAGATTGAACGATAATCAAAAGAAATGCCGTTGTGAATTGTTTTCTTTCTTTCTTTTACGCAACAAGTTACTTGCCCGGGTATGAATTTGCGAGGAAAAGTGGTTCTTCGCGACTACCAGCGACTCTCAGCTCAGTGGTTAGACACCGCCGAAGCTCCACAACACGTCACGAAGCCAGAATTGTACGACGCCGACTGTTTTGTGGTATGTGATCCGTTTCATCCATTACAGATTTTTTTTAAAGCAGAGGAAACCCTTTCGGCGGAAGAGTCCTGTCGACAAATGGGTGAAATGCATCAGAAATTTCGACAACAATACCCAGCATTACTCAAAAGAAACGGCCTAATTATCCTACACGACAATGCCCAACTGCACGCTGATAAAAAAATGTAAGACGAATTGAGCCACGAAACCTTGCTTCATCCAAATCACTTTCAAAACGCTCTGCTACCGACTACCCCTGTATAAAGCATCTCAAACATTTTCTGCGTGAGAAAGGATTCATAACCTAAGCGATATTAAAAACGTTTTCATCGATTTTCTCGCTACCAGAACGCGAGATGTTTACGTAACTCGCATAAATGCTCCTTTTTGTGTTGGCAAATATGTTTAATGCTGCTTATTTTCATCATTAAATTTTGTTTGAGTAGAGATATATTCATCTGAATTAAAAACTGAGAGAGAACTGTCTTGTCAAACTAATATTTCAAAATGCAAATACAACAATGATTGTAAGGATTACACTCATTTGCTATATTCATTAAAATATGATTTCTCATGTTAGAAAATAATGATAGTGATGATGATGACGATCATCATCACTATCATCGTCCTTTTCAAGTGCTTAGTTAATAACGCCTGTCTTTATTATGTCAACCTATCATACACATTCCTGTGATCTAAATACTGAGTGTCGTTTCTAAAGCAATTTTTATCTGCAATTTCATTAAAATTATGACACTGTTTCTTTCACATTCTCGCTGTTGATCGTACAAATCTCATTTTCATTTGTTTCGCATTTTCGGTGGATGCTTGCAGTGTTAACATCAAAGCAAAGTCACTTCTTTACCGTAGTTAAACTACTCGTCATTATTTTAATCCTTTTAAAGGAAAATTAAAATTGAGAAATTGGAAGTTCATTTAAAAAAAAATCTCAATTCTCTTTGAAAGTAATCAGTATGATAACATTAGCAGGTAGGATTTATTTTTTTAGTTTAATTCTCAATATAATAGCAGGGATATCTTGATTTCTACTTTATTTGGCTCCCCACTCATTCTGTGTAATATATAATAATATCGAAGGATGCTGAAATGTACTAATATAAGTTCAATTAAAGACTTATCCTTATAATATAATGTTTATTAGAAACGGATATACGAGGTCCTTTAAATCACTATGCTAATTTCTTGTACAGGGAGTTAAAATTGTCGTAGACGTTTTAAAATGTAGTATGTTATCGCTATACATCTAATGAAATAGCAGGTTAACTACTATGATTGCAGGTTAAATTTGCAGTTACACAGGATTAATTGAAATACTCTCTTACAAAATATGATTGTCACAACTGGTGCATTGCAAGAATGCATAATGGACAACAGGAAAATTTAGAAGAACAATATTCAGTACAATTATCTTTTAAACTTGATAAAAAGGTAACCACTAAAATAACACTGAGCGATGCTGAAATGATCTAAAAAAAAAATTGAATTAAAGTCTACCTGTGATCAAATATGTATTAGAAACGGATATATATATATATATATATATATATATATATATATATATATATACATATATATATAGTCAGAGTGTTACGTATGTTCTATCAGTGTGTCATTAGGGGTAATGGCGTGTAGAAATAAAACATAAAACTGGTAACGTAGATAAAAATATGATATTTCCATTTTTTTCTGATGAATTTTACATAAAAATCCATTTTTTAAGTTTATGATAATAATAGTTTATTAGAATATATTTATCTTCATCTCATGATATAGTGCAATGATTTGACTTTTTGTCTCTGATCATAGCGTATATCTGTGTTAACTGTGGCAAGTAAGACCAAGGATCAAAAAAGTGTTATTATTATTATTATTATTATTATTATTATTATTATTATTATTATTATTATTATTATTATTATTATTATTATTAATTGATTGATTCGAACGACGGCGCGTCGCTTGGTCGATTATTTTGATTATGATTAGAAAACTAAACGATTACATTGGGGAAAAAGTTATTGACATTTTTAAATAATAAACAGCTACAAAATAATGGGAAAATAGAAAATAGTTGGTTTGCATAAATAAATAACTACATTGAGATTACGTCAGCTGTTAGTCTTAGGCACGCGATGAGATGTAGATTTGCGGAAATTCTAGTCGGTCGTTAACCGATTATAAAGGAGAACGGGCGAGTCAAGGGGAATTGGTTTTTCTATGACGCAGTTAAAACCTGTTAAAAAAGATATGTTTGTCTACAACTCTTTCGATAGGTCCACATAAATCGTTTCCTGTTAGAACTGTTGCATAAATCTTAAATATATACACGCTAGACGATATGCGAGGTATATACATACACGCATTTACACGTACATGAATATACAGATAAAATATAAAACCCACTATTCAACATGTTCGTCGTTTTGGAACACATTCATATACACAACGTAACAATATGACATGTTTTTTTTTTTTTTGTTTTTTTGATCATTTGTATTTTTTGGATTCTACGCGCTAATGCTTTCCAAAAATAGTGTAATTTTTCCCAAGTTGCTGTCGACCCAACTGTCAGCCTACTCCAACGGTCTGCTGCATAGTAGATAAAGAATTTGGTAAAATGTAGTTGTAAAGTTACACTCTTTTAGTGAATGAAGTTTCACTTCAATATGCTGGCGACAATAAAATTGAATTGCGGATTAGTTCAAACTCATACTTTGTAATGGCTGACGGAACAAGAACATACTAATCCCGTTGATTGTATAAATAGTTATGTTCGGAATTCCTCAAAGATTTCCGAGTTCGACAAAAAGATTCCCGATTTCGACAAAAATATTCCAGATTTCAGCAAGATACATCAAAGAAGATCGAATGTTTTATCGACTGGAAAAATAGAAATTAACATTAAAAAAAAGAACAATAGTCTGAATAATAAAAATGACTTATATTACGTAAGTGCTTGCCGGTTTTAAAATCTATATTTTTATATAAAATAATACTACCACAAATGTATCGAATGTGCATATGTTGTTTAACTCAGCATTCAATTTTTATGATCAAAATAAATAAATAAATTTAAACCAAAATAAAAACATATAACTTACAAATCTGTAAAACATAATATATTCAAAGACATCAAGAACTTAATTCTCAACCCAATACTCTCCAAATACTAAAACCACGACAAAAAACTAATGCGCTAAGTATCACCCCAGGATCGAAGCTAGTAAGATGAAATTATAATCAGCCGCACATAAAAAACACAATGTTCATTATTAGTCAAATTAACTCATATTATGATTTTTTGTATTTTGAGCTTATCACCTAAACGTAACTTTTATGTGTACAGAAATTAATAAAAATACTTAGCCGGTGCTATAGTGAAACTTAAATATACACGTAACAGAGATTAGGTTAGAAAATTAAGGACAATTTGTTAAGGTTTGTTGTTACAGTTAGTGTGCAGGAAGTTGCATTATGATGGAAAATGACGTTCCACGGAAGTGAAATTCTGCCCCCCCCGGTTATTTGGTGAAAAAAACGAACAAATCTGACTTTAAGTGCACTTCTCCACACCTAAATATACGGATTATAGTTCAATGAATTAATTTAAAATATTTTCATTTATCTAATGTTCGTTAGTTAAAAATGAGCTTAACATTTCACCCAAGTTTATTTGTTATCTCTATCACAACCTGTCATTCTATATTGATTCACACATATGCTCATGTTAAACATAGCTTACTAACAGAAAAATGAATGTATCTTGGCTGGTTATCTGAGCTAATAAAAGCCCAAAAACACATGTAAAATTTAAATATCAAATTAATATTTCGATCAGTTCCAAGACTTTTTCGTACACAAGATGTAAAATTATCGTAGGTTCTTGAAAATTTAGTATGTTATTTCTATACACCTTATGCGGGAGCGGATCCATTTTATGATTCAGGATCAAATAAACATTTACTGAAGGAATTGGAATACCCCCTACTAAAGCCTGATAGTTACAGATGGTGGATTTTAGAAATGCAATCTGGATATGAAACCACTTTAAAGGATTTAAACATTGAAAATACCACAGAAATGTGAGGAATGTTTCAAACTGCTTATGGATCATCCTGCATGAATCGAGTATCACTTTTGTAATGGTATAAGAGATTCAAGAAAATCAATGAGTCTGGAAGGGATGATAAGAGGTGTTATATCTGTAAGGAAGACAAAATGCCAAACGTAATATTTCAAGGATAAGGACCATGGTATGTGTATAGCGAAAAGAAGTGAACAATTTGATGTGAGCGTGGGAAATGTATACACAATTATTCGCGAAAATTGCGGAAAATTTGCGTGACGTTTGTCACGAGGGTCTCTATTATTGTCACATACTATTTAACCAAGATATACATAAAGACAGTTCCTTGCCCTTCCTATCCACAAGAACTTACTTTCTTTGACTTTTGGTTATCTTCTAAGTTCAAGGAAAACTTTAGAAACTGTCTTTATTTTACAATTAAGCAGATGAAAGAGGCATTAACGAGAGTCATTGACACGCTCATACAAATGGACTTTAATGGTGTGCGCAGGAGATGTTGGAATACGAATAAATGCATGGCAATGAAAGAAGATTTCGTTGAAGCGGACTACAGTTTCATGGACTATGAATAAAAGTGCTCATATGATACAATATGGAATGTTATTGGCATCTCGACTTTTTCTGCCGCATATATTATATTTAGTTGGTAAAGACAGTTGCAATAATCGAAAATTTTCAATCGTTGAATAGGCAAAGAAAAACACTTTACAATATATGAACAATTCTTGTAAATATTTAAATATGACATTAAAAGGTGATGACTTATAGAGATAAAAGAATTAACTTTGTATTCTGTTAATCCATACTATAACAAGGTCGAAAATTAGTAGAAAAAATAATTAATATTTTTATTTTTTTTATTATATTATTTATTTTTATATTACATTTTCACTCCAAACAAGGCACATTGCCACTTTATTGTAGGGGGCTACTATCAGAGACATAGGCATCAGGGGTACTGTGTTGGGAGTTTGGCAGCTAGATGTCAGTTCACGTTGCACTTAAACTTCTGCATGTCACTACAGTTGGGGTAGCTGGGACCTGGCAGGGAATCCCAAAGTCTAGCAGTATTTCGCACTAGTGAATTCTTTATTTACTAAGTTGTTGTTTTTGCTATATATGGGGTATCCTACTAGATGTCAGGCATTAACAGGTGTGCAAACGGGTATCAAAATATTTAATTAGACAAAATCACATCGTTTGGGGGTGACCGCATTGTTTCTGTTTTGTTGACGCTTTCACATGCAGAGAGCGCTTGTATTATTGTGTTTCCTTTCTTTAGATTTCACATTGAAATACATTACAACAGTTCGTAACAGAATTATCAAATTTACTGACGTACATGCACATTCTATTATCGTTCTGCAAAATTACCAACATCAATTCGCAGTGAATATTTTGCGTTAACATCAATTTGTATCACATTTTGTTAAAAAAAAAGTAAGTATTATAGAAATATGGTCAAAACGCGAATTTATAGACTGGATTCAATCAACATTATAGCGAATGGATTATTTGAGTAATTAGATTTATTCCCAGAACAAGATATTAAACATTAACTATTTCTTAGACCAAATACATACTCTCAGTTTCATAATATGCAGATATAAGAATAAATATTCATTGCCTAACCTCGATAGTGTTCATCAGCTTCTTTGAGTAATATATACAGCGTTTTTGATTACATGTTTACACTTATGTACAAACCAAAAGATCATCCTTTCGATTCATGCGACACTAGCGATATATTAATTCATTTTTTGTAAATAATTGAAAACTGTCGCCATAAATTATTTTCCAAGCAGCAGACAAATTAATATACCTTACAAGAACAGAATATATATATATATATATATATATATATATATATATATATATATATATACATGCATATATATATATATACATATATATATACTCATATACATATATACATAAATATACATATATAAATATATTTACACTTATAGATACACATATATATATATGGATATATATATAATAATAATAATAATAATAATAATAATAATAATAATAATAATAATAATAATAATAATAATAATAATAAAAATTACAATTAAATTTACCAAAATGATCCAAGATGGTAAAATTAAAGTATATTATAAATATTAAAGAATTAATATTTAAAAATTATCTCAGCCAGATGTAAAAGCTCGATAAACCAAATAGGAAATAGAGCTTATAATATATATATATATATATATATATATATATATATATATATATATATATATATATATATATATATATATATATACACACACATGACCGGTAAGATGAAAAAAGAATCAGCAAAAAAGATTACATTTTCTATTGCCCAACTTAGGTGGATTATACAACTATTATTTTCTAAAGGTAGCAAGCGATTCTGATAAGATATTCAATTCCTACAAGCAAACACACCATTCTCTCTATTTCGTTGACACTAACAAACACATTGATTAAGCACGTCTTCATATGAATACTATAATTCTTTTTTGTCTCTCAGTAAAATATGTTCAAACTAAGGGCCGACGGGAATATCGAACACAGCGGTAGACATATTTTTTCCCATGATGCCTCGGCGAAAATTATCAAGTTCGTTTTGTAGTCAAATCTCAGCTTATTGGTTTAGTTCATATGGTTTTGTTGACAATGTTTATTCGTTTATTTTTTAATATTCTTTTCCAGTTGGAAGTCAAGTTTTGTAAAACATTTTACCACTTTTGTTCGTTTATTTTTGTAAATTGAATTTTATATCAGCTGAATCCCGCACATGAAAAGATTTAATACAGCTAATTAAAATCATTTAATTCAATGCGTCTTCCGAAAATTTCCTGAAGGATTACCAACAAAAGAATTTATATATATATATATATATATATATATATATATATATATATATATATATATAAGAAAATACAATAAGTGTGTATGAATATCTATATGTATATGCATATTTAAATACAATTGTTGATATGTATGTATGAGTGCATGTGTATGTGCCAGTCTTTGCACGAAAGTAGTGAATTAGCTAATATATATAATTATATGAATATATGTAATGCTTCTAAAAAAAATTTAATGTAAAATACATGAGAATGTATATATATATATATATATATATATATATATATATAGAGAGAGAGAGAGAGAGAGAGAGAGAGAGAGAGAGAGAGATAGAGAGAGAGAGAGTGACAGGGAGATAGATAGATAGATGTTTTTATTTGTTTTTGTTAGCGATATTTTTACATGAATTCAATTATTCATACGGAATTGCATTTTTACCTATATATATATATATATATCTATATATATATATATATATATATATATATATATATTATGAATTATATTTTTAAAATTTTATTTTAAAAGTAATACATATATATATATATAGACTTTTACACGCACATATATATATATATATATATATATATGTTATATACCAAGTACTTCCATATAAATATATATATATACTTTTACACACACACACACATATATATATGTGTATATATATATATGTATATATATATATATATATATATATATATATATATATATATTATCGTGTGTGTGCGAGTTTGTGTTGATGCAACGCACAGGGACTGACATATCAACGAACGCTATAAAATTAAATCACTTATTCCCTTTTTTATATCATTGTCGGCATTCGTATATCTAAGTAAATGTTTCGATATATTTATGCACATGTATATATATATATATATATATATATATAAATATATATATATATATATATATATTTTAACAATAGCATCATTATATTTAAAATTAATAAACACGCGCATACGTATATACATCCATTATCATTATCATCTTAGAACCAGTTATAGTATTACCTGCATATATAGTTCTATTAAGACAACAACTATATCAATAATTTATTTGTAGATTTTATCTATCTATCTATCTATCTATCTATATATATGTATATATATATATATATAACATTAAAATAATCACTATCGCATGCACATACATAGACACATATACATATATATATATGCTCATGCATACGCATATACACTCACACGCACATATATATGTATATATATATATATATATATATATATATATATATATATATATATATATATATATATATATATAGAGAGAGAGAGAGAGAGAAAGTCATGTAATTATTCTATTATGCGATAAACAATATCTCTGGTCGAATAAATTAGATGTTTGTAATAGGTGTTCTTGCTTTCCAAGCCTACGCTGTTATTTTTTCTCTTCTGCCTGTAACTTTCTGTATGTTGTTTATGTTGATTTTCTTGTTATAAGTTTCTATTTCTGTTTAATTATAAAAATCGAAGTATATATATATATATATATATATATATATATATATATATATATATATATATCCTTATATTTCATTTCACTATTATTTCGATGATCTATTTAATCAATTACTTTATGTCTGATATATTTGCTTATAGTAACTTTCACTTAATATTGGCGTATTTTAATAGCATGGTCTAAATATTTCGATATAGAAGATTATAATGTTACTGATAGATTGTTACCTCTAATGAGAATCCTGTGAGATTTTATCATTTTTGCTATATAGTCAGTGTAAAGGATGTTGTATTTTGATACGTTTTATTTAGTCAGGCTCCTTTTCTTCTGAGAATCAGGTTATTTTTCTGATTATAATATTAAAATAGTAAAATTTACAAAACTGTACTACTTTAATAAACAACATTTCAATTATAGGCGACGTGTATTGTAAGCTGCGGCTTCCGATTATTGAAGCTCTACGCACTCGCATAAACAAACCGTGCATCAATCAGGGTTTATATGAGGAAACTGAGTACACTAATTCTTTTTAAACGATTTTAATCAACTTATCCAAAAAATAGACTAAATGCATTTTTTTTAAATTATTTATCAGTAGCTTAAAGATGACAATTAGAAGTTGAAAACATTCGTTAATATGGAGAATTTCGTTTTACATTCGAACAGAAAAGTTCGAAAATTGTCCCTCGACACTGAAAAGATGGATTACAAGAAAAACAGGAAAATTATCCCTGCTGTTCAATAAAAGAGAAACCATGCTGTCTTTACACCCCCCCCATATATATATATATATATATATATATATATATATATATATATATATATATATATATATATAGATAGATAGATAGATAGATAGATAGATATATAGATATATATGTGTGTATATATATATATATATATATATATATAGAGAGAGAGAGAGAGAAAGAGAGATAGATAGATAGATAGATAGATAGATAGATAGAGATATATGTGTGTGTGGGGGGGTGCGTCTATTGCACATGTTCATTTGTATTCAAATATTTATTTTTTTTACCAAAAACCCATTTAATTAACGTTTTCGAATCGTCAGAGTACGAATGTATAAAATTCCACCTAGTTGAAGCGTACTTTTTTTTTTATAAGGGAACCATCACGAATCGTGTCACTAAGGCCACTTGCAGATAAGTGTAATTCATAAATGTAAGGTAGTAGTGTAGCAATCCTACATGATTCGGAGTCCGTAAGATTTGGATTATAAAAAATGATTTTACAATAACTTGTACCGATTATATAAATATATAAAAATATAGGTATATAAGTATGCGTATATGAAATATATGTAAATATATATATATATATATATATATATATATATATATATATATACACATATATATATGTATGTATATATATATATATATATATATATGCGTGTATATATATATATATATATATTGTTGAAGTCGTGTAACGCGGTATTTTTTTCAAATTACATGTGCAATGTAGAGTCAAGATTGATTGCAAGGTAAATTAAAAAAAAAAAAACGTTACTCAATTTTCAGAATAATATCAACTTGCTTCGATTGATATATTCACCGACATTGACAAAATGTTTACACGAAATATTTGATTAAAATTGTCTAAATATATTTTGAAATATTGCCATTTCTATATATAGATAGAATAAATGTAAGATTTGGCCAGAGAACAAAAACACTTTTACTAAGAAAATCTCATGTCTTTTGAATTCTGATGAATATTAATAAATATGTAAAAACAATCTGTTAAAATATATTTTTTTTTGGACGAGAGTGAGTTTCGGTAGTATATATATATATGTATATATATATATATATATATATATATATATATATAGTGTGTGTGTCCGTGTGTGTGCGTTTGTGTGTGTAGGTAGATAGATTGATAGAAAGCAATTCACAGACATACTGTTTATATATATATATATATATATATATATATATATATATATATATATATATATATATATATATATATTGTATAATATATGCAGGAATTTACATCGGTGGTCGGTATTTATTTTTTTATGCTATTTTTATAAAGTAATACATTTGAAGCAATAAATTAAAAAGTATGTGATGATGCCTTCTATATTATTATTTTTCTTTAAGCATCCCCCCCTGTCATTCAGTTTAAGTCTCGTTTAAAAACGTTTAAAAAATCATTTGGAAGTTATGTCTAATCTCGTTTAAAAATAGGGTAATAAAATTTAGATTGAAATAGACCTAGGAAGTGCCCAGGAGATTTTTTTAATTTATTGCTTCAAATGTATTACTTTATACAAATAGCATACAAAAAAAATAAATAAATAAATAAAAATTATGGTGTGCATATATAGAGTTCCGGTTCCGGTTAAAGACAGATGAGAGTCGGCTGAAGAGAGCCTGAGGCGGACATTAAGAGCAGACCTCACATACTGGGCTTGAAACCGTCGGTACCGACTACCGATGTAAATTCCTGTATATATTATACAAAAAAATATATTGCTCTTATTTCGAGAAAGGTTGTTCCCTAATAATAGGGCACTGTATGAGATTTCTTTTTCTACAAAAAAGTACAAGTATATATATATATATATATATATATATATATATATATATATATATATATATATATATAGTCTAGCGGCACTGATGAGTTGTTATACAACGAAACAGGACTGTATGTGGATGACTACAAATATATTTTAAGCCCCCTCTTTGGGTAGAGCACTGTCGTAAATAATCTCACCCGCTACTTTATTAGCTGAAAAATGCGAAGCTTGTTGTTTGTTTAAAAACAGGCGATTTGAGCACTATAAAAGTGGTGGTGGGTGTCCATTAAAATAGACATTCCGATGAGTTATTTACGGGCGTACCCTTCATGGTCGAGAGGGAGAACTGCCGAGTGTCAATACGATTGCTCTAGGTTCAATCCTTGGCAAAGGAGCGATGCTAGTCTAGCGCCACTGATGAGTTGTGATACAACGAAACAGGACTCTATGTCGATGACTACAAATATATATATATACGTATATATATATATATATGAATATATATATATATATATATATATATATATATATATATATCAAATGTCTTAATTGTAGCAATACCATCACCTCTACCCAGCTTTTATTAGACAAAACAAGCGTCGACTTGGACTTTAGTCAACTTGATATTTAATAGCTCCATTTCTAAGATCACTGAGAGAAGTGCAAGTTACAATTGATATCTTACAATGCTTTATACAATCATCAAGTTTTTCTTCCACAATGTGCCAATTTCTTTTGAAGAGTTTTGCATTAGGCTAAATCATTCGCATGCGATAACAAAAACTAAAGGTGCTCAACCCGACACCCCAAATTATACATCACAGAGTCCAACACATTTTGGTGGTGAAACTTTCTAAGCAGATTTAGACTATTTGGGAGTGCTGATCCCAAAATCAAATTATTTTTTTCATCAGGTCAAATTATTGAGATATTTATAATTTCTAACTATCTTTTACCTTAATGTTAAGTGTTTAAACTCACTGTTTAATTATGTACTCCCTTTATCTTAAATATTGTATACTCAATCCATTATATTATCCTTTACAGTCTCCACCCCTTAATTCCGGCGTCCAACTTATCTCGCAATTACTTATAACGTCACCAACTAACTTCGGAGGACCCCCACCATCCGCTTTTCTTTTATATCGTAAGTTTCTTAAAACGTGACTAGCTAAAGTTCAGAATAAAATCACGCTTTTTTTTAACGGTTAATTAAAAAAAAATCTTCTGAACGTTGTTTAAACTTAAATTCTTCACTACAGTTTGCATTTTGGAGACGGAATGGTTTTTTTGTTGAGATAAGTGATTTCAATATTAATTTGTACTTTTTATTTTTAGATTCAAATATTAATAACTACATTTTATTTCAGTATTTAATTTATGTATTTCTGTTTTATTAAATGCTAGCCTTTTTTCTCGTCGAGTTGATCTTAAATATTGTATACTCAATCCATTATATTATCCTTTACAGTCTCCACCCCTTAATTCCGGCGTCCATCTTATCTCGCAATTACTTATAACGTCACCAACTAACTTCGGAGGACCCTCCATCCGCTTTTCTTTTATATCGTAAGTTTCTTAATAGGTGACTAGCTAAAGTTCAGAATAAAATAACACTTTTCTTTTAACGGTTAATTTAAAAAACATCTTCTGAACACAGTTTAAACTAAAATTCTTCACTACTGTTTGCATTTTGGAGACGGAAGTGTTTTTGTTGAGATAAGTGATTTCAATATTAATTCGTACTTGTTATTTTTAGATTTAAATATTAATAACTACATTTCAGTATTTAATGTATGTATCTCTGCTTTATTAAATGCTACCTCTTTTCTCGCCCATAAATGTTTATTTATCTACCGAGTTGATTGCAAAAAAAGATTACGGAATTGTACTCATTTTTATTTCATGAGAGGGGAATCTATCACTATACTTTCCCTTAAACACGTCTGTTGGACGTTTATTAAGTATAATACTTAATAGTTGTTTTTTTTTAAATGAGAGTAGAAAACGCATTGTGGATGCGTTATCGGCAGCTCCTGTTACTCTCGCTTCTTCTTATTTGTCCCTCAGTCCTCATTTTTTAATGAGTGATTTTTCTGGCAAAGGGAAAAGAAATACCTGTTTTCTAGGTTGGCAGTATTTTGCGCGAACAGTTGGCAGAGATGGCGGAAATTTTCTGTTTCTATGTCTATCCTTGTAGCCATGTCACCAGTAAGGGTGCTGGAGGTAAACGTTTGTCTGGGCTGACGTTATCCGCCTGATAGTCAGGGACCCGAACCTTGGATTAACCACCAAGGAGGCTGTCCTATCAGCAGGTGCAAAGTACTGGGGCTGCTGTATTGACATTTGGTGAATGGATTCTGGACCCTGCAGTAGCTTCTGGTGGGGCCTCTCGATGCCATACTAGTGGGTAATTGTTACGGCTGTACCTTATCATTAGCTACAAATAAAAAAACAAATATTCGTTTCTTTTTCTCTCTAAGTTTCCCCTCTCTGTCCTGCTCTAAGTAAATCTGACGACCCAGTCCACAAATTCCAAAATTTCATCATAACATGTTTAAAGAAAAAATACACGATTAAACGCGGTTCTCCAACTTCCAACGTAGACCCCTACTACCATGACTTCTTCTCCAACATCAGGGGTCTACGTTTTAACCTTCCAGAAGTTGAAACCCAATTACAGGAGACTAAACCAGACCTTTTATTTTTAAGTGAAACTGGCATTGGATAGGCTATTTCCCTAGAAGAGTTCGCAATTAAAGGATACTCTAACTTTACTTCTAAATCTGCCCCCCAAGATCGCCATGGGCATGGAATATGTGCCTATATTAAAGATAGCTTTCCATGTGGTAGGGACATCTCCAGGGAAGATCCTATCTTACCCTATGTGTGCTTCCGGGTTGCTTTAGCTCACACTACTGCATTTATATTTACTCTCTATCACCCCCACAATAGCGGTGTTACTATATTTCCAAGCATGTCTGAGAAAATTGACCAAGTCCTATTTGCTTATCCTTCAGCTAACCTTCACGTATGTGGAGACATCAATGTTCACAACGTCGAATGGTTGACCCACTCAAACAAGACCGATGATGAGGGGAGGTTCTGTCATGATTTCTCCATTGCCTATGACCTCACTCAGATTGTTCATGAACCCACCTGTGTGCCCGACAATCACAGCCAGTATGCGAGCCTACTAGACCCTTTTCTCACAACTTGCCCTGAACTATGTTCAGTTTCTGTTCTGTCGCCTCTTGGACCTTCCGACATCTCTGTTGTATCAATTAAGATAAAAATGAAATGTAATATGTCCCCAGACGTACCTCTCCATCGTACAGTATATCGATACACTAAGACTGATTGGGATAGCTTCCGTACATTTATATCTGATCTACCTCTGCATTCCATGTTTAAAAAGGATGTGTCCTCTAAAGTATTAAACCTGACGGAATGGTTAATTGTAGGTATACCCTCGAAAAAGTTTCAGTAAAAACCTAACAGCCAGCCATGGTTCTCTCCAGAATGTGATGCTGCCGTTGCTCACAGAAACCACTTTTTCCACTGTTTCCAACGTAATAGATGTATGGAATCTAAAGCCGCTTTCAGGACTGCCAGCAACCATTGTAAGAAAGTAATAAAGAACGCAAGAGAGTTGTATGCTCAATCTGTTAAGTCCAAAGTAGCTGAGCAGCGGCTTGGTTCCCACCAGTTTTGGCAAATAGCAAACAGAATCCTGAACAGAAGCGTGTGCTCCATCCCAACTATTACCAATGGACCTGAGGTAATCTCGTCAGCATCAGACAAAGCCAAACTCTTTGTCAAGAACTTTGCAGCTAATTCTACCACTTGCGACCAAGGCCGCCCCCCCCCAATATTTCCTCTTGTATCTGAAACCACGCTATGTGATATACGTATATATGTACGTGATGTTGCCAAGCTAATCAAAAACCTTAATTCCAGTAAAGCAACTGGCCCTGACGGTATTCCAATTATAGTACTCAAAAAACTTCAATCTGAACTAGCGACCATACTTACAAAACTGTTTAAACGTTGTCTTAAGGAGAATAGTTTCCCATCTCCCTGGAAAATTTCATCAGTATGCCTTGTATTTAAGAATTCAGGTGATCGCTCATCCCCCTCTCAGTACAGGCCAATAAGTCTCCTGTGCGTCCTGGGTAAGTTGTTGGAATCTGTGTTAAATACAGAAGTAATCAACCATCTACACAAAAATAACCTTCTTAGTGACACACAATATGGATTTCGTTCTGCTAGAACTACAGCAGATGTGCTTACAGTTATATCTCATAGGATTAGCAAATCTCTCCACGGAGGCCACATTTCTAGAGCAATTGCTCTTGACATATCTAAGGCCTTTGATAGGGTATGGCATAAAGGTTTACTTCATAAGATCTCTAGCTATGGTATAGCTGGAAATATCTTTTCAATTATTAAATCATTTCTTTTTGATAGGTTCATAAGAGTAGTAGTTGAGGGGCAAAAATCAGAAGCTCACAGTATTAATGCCGGTGTCGCTCAGGGGTCCATCCTGGGCCCAACTCTTTTCCTGATCTACATTAATGATCTTCTAAATCACATCCTTACATCATTTGTAGACATTTATGCTGACGACACTACCATTAATGGTAGCACATCTAAGGCAATAAACAACCAAGTTCTCTCCAATTATCTCTCCTCTGATCTTGAACACGTAGTACAATGGAGTAAGGAGTGGCTGGTTACTATTAATGCATCTAAAACCAAGCTTCTCTCTTTACACCATCAACATTCTGATCCACGTCTGTCATCAATTGAAATGAATGGCTCTCGTCTCCAGGAAGCCTCAAGTTTTGACAAGCTTATGGGCTTGACCATTACTCCTGATCTTAACTGGAATACGTACATCAAATCTGTTGCCAAGGCCGCTAGAAAAATGGTGGGATCTTTCTATCGATCCGGTAAATATCTCACTGCTGATGCTATTCTCTATCTATATAAGAGCCAGGTACATCCAAGGATGGAATATTGTTGCCACATCTGGGCAGAGGCTGCTAGAAAGGACTTGTCATGACTTGATAAAGTTAAAAATAGACTTCGTAGCATCGTATGAGATGTCCTTTTCTCTTCCTTGCAATTCCTTGCAACCTCTATCTCACAGAAGAGATGTTGCGAGTTTGTCTCTGATGTATCGTTATGTTCATGGAAGGTGATCAACTGAGCTTCAATCAATGGTCCCACTCGCCAAACTTTCACAAGACACACTCGTCTAGCTGTACACACGATCAATAATTCCCCCCACTCTTTATCTGTGCCTAAACCTAAACGTAAATTCCATAAACAAAGCTTCTTTCTTAGAACTGCCCGCCTGTGGAATTGTCTTCCGTTTTCCTGCTTTCCGGCTGACTACAATATGGTTGTGTTCAAGTCTAACGTAAATAAGTTCTTGATAGGCCGTTCTATATATTATCAAATTTACTAAATTTTCATTACTAATGATTACTATATTGTCCAATGTCTACTGTACACTTTTTTACCCTTATCCTTGAGTGGCCTCTTGACCTTTTTAAGTTGCGATGCCTATGTAAAAAAAAGAAGCAAGTAATCATTAACAAAAAAGTTACTTTTTTCAATTCTATCTTCCTATTTGTCTTTACCTCCATTTTGCAACCAATCACACTTTTTTCTTATCCGCTGTCATATTTGGCATCGACGGCATGCTTTACTAGTTTATTTTCTGCATATTGTGGTTGATTACTTTGTCATGCAACGTGACATGTAATGTTCTATTTTTCTACGGACTTATTTAGTGTGTCGATTTTCTTACCCTCATTAGTTGTTATCGTTTTTACTCTCTCATTCCCGTCATTTTTTCTCTTTTATTTTTTATTTTTTCTCTTTAAATAAATATACCTGAAATTCTATAGCAAGCCCCACTCTCCCCAATGGTTTACTTCGACTTGCGCAACTGCCATTGCTCAAAGGCAGCATGCATTCCGATGGTTTAACCGACATAAGTCCAGTTCAAACAGACAAAAGTACATAGAAGCTAGAAGTAACGTTAAGAAAGAAATAGCGACAGCTAAGAGGGAATTTACGGAAACCACTAAAAAACGCATCGAAGCACAAAAATTAGGAAATCGTGACTTCTGGAAAATCTACAACAGTGTAGTAAATAATGGGCAATCAACGATTCCCCCACTAACCAGCAATCACGAGGTTCTTTGCTCAGCAACCAAGAAGGCTAACATGCTTGCCAGTGGGTTTGTCTCCAACTCTACACTGGACCCTTTAAACCATCCCCTACCTGACTTTCCTACGCGGACAGACGCCAAACTAGACGATCTAGAAATCACCCCTGCTCAGGTGCATGCTATCATAAAACACCTTGACACTTCCAAAGCATGTGGACCCGACCTCATCCCAGCTGTGCTATTAAAAAATGGTCAGCCGAAGTAGCTCCAGTTCTCTCCAAACTCTACAACAAATGCCTTAATGAATCTTGCTTTCCGAGCTGCTGGAAAACTGCTTCTGTGGTACCAGTATTCAAGAATTCTGGCGAAAGAACTAACCCATTAATTTATCGCCCTATTAGCCTCCTCCCACTTTTTGCCAAAATATTTGAGACCTTAATTAACCATGCTCTAATCCAGCACCTTACAGATGCTAAACTTCTGACCGACCATCAATATGGATTTAGACAAGCCCGTTCCACGGCAGACATCCTCACTGTAATCTCTGAACGCATATACCATTCACTGGACAAAGCGGGAGAGGGCAGAGCGGTAGCTCTAGATATATCTAAGGCTTTTGACAGGGTATGGCATGAGGGTCTCCTCAGGAAGATTAGATCTTACGGTATCACTGGTAGAATGCTTAACATAATTAAATCCTTCTTAGATAAGAGAAAAATCCAGGTTGTCCTCGACGGTCGTACGTCTAAACAATATAATATAAATGCCGGAGTGCCCCAGGGATCTATCCTTGGTCCTCTGCTGTTCCTGATATTCATAAATGACCTCCCCGACAACATTGCCTCTGAGATGGGTATATATGCTGATGACACCACACTCTATAGCAGGCACGACAGGAAAACAAATGAACATATATCTAAAGTAATGGCAGAAACACTAGAGGATGACCTCAAATCCGTAGTGGAATGGGGACAAAAATGGATGGTAACGTTCAATGCCACCAAGACAAAACTGGTTTCATTCAATAATTACAAGAAACCTTCTCTACCACCTATAGTAATGGCCAACAACTCTTTAGCTGAGAGTACGTCTTTCAAGCTCCTTGGCCTAACGTTCACAGGAAACATGAGCTGGAACAATAACATCGAGGGCATTGCCAGGGCCGCTGCGAGGAAGGTGGGCTCTCTCTACCGTGCTAGAAAACTTCTAACACCCGAAAGTATCCTGTACCTCTATAAGGTCACTATTCGCCCATGTATGGAGTATTGCTGTCATATTTGGGCCGGTGCATCGGCTACTAGTCTCTCTCTCCTTGACAGGGTTCAAAAGAGAGTCGCAAATCTGATAGGCCCTAAACTGGCATCAAAACTTCAGCCTCTGTCCCATCGTCGAAACGTTGCATCCCTCTGCCTGTTCTACAAGTATTATAATGGTGAATGCTCTGAAGAACTGCAAGCACTTGTGCCCCCACGACGTGAACACCCTCGACAGACCCGACAAGCTGCAAAATCCCCCCCACACTGTAGAGATCCCTAGATGTAAAAGATCTTTCTACTCCAGTAGTTTCTTCCCCAGAACTGCTAGACTTTGGAATTCCATTCCAGGTCACTGCTTCCCCAACTGTACTGACATGCATAAGTTCAAGTGCAACGTGAACCAACATCTCGCTGCCCTAATCCCTACATAGTGCCCCAGTAGATGTTTCCCCTGATAGTAGCCCCCTACACCAAAGTGGCAATGTGCCTTGTTTGGGGTGAAAATGTAATAAAAAAAAAGTATATACTAGTGTCCAAAGTCGTTATTTTTAGAATAGTTTATTTTATTATGAAGCGTATGTGGGTGCAACTTCTTCCTAGTGACTACCATAGTTGTTTGCTCAAGTAGAATTTAATGATATGACTAAATATATCAATTTTTCCAAATATATTTCTGAAGTTTCGCTTCAAAATTCCAAGAAGAAAATCCAAATCAGCATACACAAAACGCAATATTGAATTCTTACCCTATTTCACTCAAGAAAACGCCATAGTATATTGCAACGTCGTAGCCAACCTGCCGCGAAGGTCGGTGTCGAAAAGTATTATTTTCAAGTTTGAAGCCTTTTTATAGACAGTTCCAAATGAAGTTAAAAATGTGTTTTCCTTCACAATATGGACCAGTTCTTCTATACCATATAACGACCCTCAAAGACTAATATGATGAAATAAAATTTGGTCTGGAAAAAGTTTTCATACAAACAGCACAAACGGACCAAATCTGTCGATATGAAAACGGTTGGGTGTCTCCTGGGGTTACAAAGTGACTACACAAAATGGCTATACCTCTTGTGTTTATGGAATAGCAAGCACTCGATACAAAAAATATGGTATGTACTTAGTGTACTGATTTCTGGCTTTTTCAGCCTGTTCTTCGGTAGAGCGTTCAAAAATTGTGTTTCTTTCTCTTCACATTAAGCTTCGCATTATAAACAATTCTTGAATGCTCTTTAGAAATATGGCGACTGTTCTAAATATATTTGCATGATAAATCCACCCTTACCATAGAGAAATTAAAAACTGTATTTTTATAGACACCAGATTCCGAATTTAATGAATTACGCAGATTTCTGTAAATTTATGAAACCTGCAAAATCGTAGTTCTTGGGCAGCGTTTGCAAATATAGTAAAATACTTCCCGAGAAAAATAAACGCCCAAAACGCCACAGAGGTTCTAAAAACATTATCCATCAACTGAGTGAAAATATAAACATCAACTTATATTTTTGCACATCCATATTTCCCGTTTTTCCTGATATCTAGCTGATGGGATTGATGAGCAAATGCACCCTTTAACCAAGTCATCAGCGACATAGAAGGTCGCTATCAAAGTCGACGGTATGCCACTTCGCTTTCAGATTATTGTTTATAAAGCGGGGTTCTCCTTTTCTAAAAAAACACATTAAAACGTCCATTCATGAATGATGATGCCTTTGCTTTGCATTTCTCGAATCTTCAATCTTTAATTGTGAATATTTTGTGTGATTTCACGAATATGTGTATTAAAGTTACATATACATATTGTTTTTTCCCCCATTGTAATAATTGGCTTTCTACAGAGAAATTAATCTTTAGCAGAAAAGGATAGGCATGATAAAAAAGTGACAGCATTTTTTTTTTTTACACAGTGATCACCACTTATCAAGGCCCGGAAGCCACTCAGGGATAAGGGTTATTGCAAGTACATTACGTTAGTGAGGAGATTTGCTGAAATGTTTACTTAAGGGGGCAGTTCATTAGGAATTTGTTAACATTGGACTTGAAGACATCCAAGTTGTAGTCCGGAGGGAAGCAGGCAGACGGAACAGAGTTCACAGGCGTGCAGTTCTAAGAAAGAAGCTTTGTTCATAGAATCCGCGTTTTGATTTAGGCACAGATATAGTGTGGGGGAAATTTTTCACAGTGGATTCAGCTAGACGGGTGTTTTTCGTGAAAGATTGGCGAGAGGGGGCAGAGATTTCTGTGTAACGAAGCGACTGACATGTTTTGTAGGGTTCTGTAATTAAGATAATCATAACAAATAAAATAGAAAACCCCACGTAACAGTGAGACACATTTAAGCACGTGTCGACGCTGCAGATTTTATAACCACGTGGCTAAAGGACTAGAACTTTCAAACAACGTGTAAGATCCATTTATCGGCAGATCTTTTAACAAAATTGTCATATGGTTGCATATCGTGGGACGGATTACACACATAATAACTGCTTATAGCTGCAGACCAATCAACTAATCAACAGAATGACCGCTGGATGTGAAAACGGCCGGTAATCAATGCCATTTCTTAAAACTCGTATAGAATTTGCTTCCTTTGTGTGTTTGTGAGACATTCATACAACTACCATGTTACATCTATCTATCAGTCTATCTGTCTGTTTATCTATCTACCTAAAATTATTTGAATGCAACCTTTTTTGTGTGTGAGTTGGTTACTTATAGACTCCGAAACCGCTTAACACATTTAATTCAAAATTTACAGAACTGTATTGTATAAGTCTGGGAGTTATCTTAGCGTGGCTTTGTTTCAGATTACTCCTAATAATAACCGATGACCTAAACCCGTATTTTAATTTATCTATCATCGGTAAAGCCTTTTTACCCATGTCGCTGCTTAGCACGGAAATTTCTTCTTTAACTGCAAAATATTTGATAATACTTGAAAATTTACGGTTTTTATTTAAATTTTCTTGGCCTTGTCTGTAGGTTCGAAGTTTATATAAAATAATGTAATGAAAAAAACAGTAGTTCTCTCTTGAGTTCAATGTAGAATAAGATATATTTCGGATTAAGTTGCTGTATGAAAGCATGTGAAGCTTCGATCCGGGTGATTTCACGGATTTCGACGTCAACAAAAATAGAGGAGTGTGAAATACTAATTGATCACCATTCAATCTCGGGCAATGTCGGGTAACCCTATTAGTATTAAGGTGTATGTTACAGAACAGTGAAATAAACTACTATGTTACATGTATACAAGGAGAATGAACAGGCGAAACGATTATATTTTACCCCCAAAATGGAACAGATTTTTACTACAAGAATGCCCTTTGTTTAAATCAAATTTTCGATAAAATGACACTTAAAAGTCATTCTTGGATGTTCATTCTAATACTGCCTAATATAGATAATGGGTAACAGTATCAGAAAGTGTGTAGTATGTGAGATACTAGGCTAACAAGATCCCAATTAAGCTGAGAATTTAGTCCCCGATTTAATCTACCCGTCACAATCTGCTATCGCTTCCAACATGAAACACGTGGCGGTTGTTAACACTTTAATCAATGCAATAATCGTATTTCTGCGCCATTTGTTTGCTTGTCTGTGCACAAACCAAAACAATATTTGAATGAAACAGCAATATAGTTTTGTTTTTTATTAAATTCATAGTTAAAATACCGTTACACACGGGTAAAAATAGCTGCGACATCCGAAGAGATCGCCAGGTAGATCAGTAAATTTTGTGGTTTTACCTTATAAAGTTAATGCAGATGTCAAACACGTTTAAGAAGAGCAATAAGCAGATTACCATGTAAAAGCTGTCTAATCACGATCCACAACGACTACGACATATGCGAGATTCAAATATTGCTTTTTCCTTTCTCTACTTACTTTAACCTGTGACGTGAGATTTGATACAAGATGCATCTTATTACTATTTTCACTCCACGAAAAGTAAAAACACTAAACATGCTTACGTATAGTTACTAATATACACACACGCGCGTTCGCGCGCACCCACACACGCGCACACACACACACACATACACACACACACATATATATATATATATATATATATATATATATATATATATATATATATATATATATATATATAAGACACTGATAGAATTCAGATAAAAAATCCTGATAGATATTACTTTAAGTAATACTTTCAGGGTGATTCTAGCCAAAAAGGAAAAGCTAAAAAATTTAAAAATAGAGCATTATATAAGCTTGGTGGTTAGATTTTAAATTCTGAAAAAAAAAACATAGACACATATACGAATTAAGAATTAATTGTTTGACAAATTCTATTACACACCGGGATAATTAAAATGGAATGATATATCCACCTAATATCAGATACACTTTGTCAACACCGAGACAGCTTTACGATTACATCCACCAATAACAACTCAACGCACCAACGAATACGGCTGCTCCGCATACCTTTCGGAAAATCAATAAGGAGCAATGCGCTTTTTTTGCTATATGGGAATATTACTTTCTCCACTGGACCTATTTTCTTCCCATCTGGATTTATAACCCCGGATGACATAGTACTCCTTCGAATAATAGACTGTCCAGGTTGTATCAAATTCTGTTTTCGTATAATCATTTCCATATAATTATTCACAACCACTGTAAAAACTATTTTCAATAATTGTGCTTAAAAGCAAAATAAGCGTCCATTCACAGCTGAATATTTTGATGACCGCATTTCATTTCCTCTTATTCCATGGATTAAGGAAATTAAGATAACCTCTTCTATATATTCCTTTTGTCAAACAATAAATTCTTAATTCGAATATATGTGTCTATATGTTGTTTTTTCAGAATTTTAAATCTAACCACCAAACTTATATATATATATATATATATATATATATATACGGCGCGCGCACGCATACACAGCACACACACACTCACACACTCTCTCACGCACACACATATATATATATATATATATGTGTGTGTGTGTGTGTGTGTGTGTGTGTGTGTATACATATTTATTGATTGAAAATCAGTAAAAGCATCTCGGAAAGGATTAATTCTCTAATCAAAACACATAAAATCTTAACCACTGGATCAATATTGCTGAAGAAATTAGTTGGTTCTTTAAGATGGAAAGAAAAAAGATGTGCTTTCATTCAATTTGACATCGTAAATTACTATGATTCCATTACAACAGAACTCTTTAATGAGGCCATGGAATTTTCTACTCTTCTTACTGACATTTCAAAGGACGAAATTGATATTATGAGAAAAAGAAGAAACATTGCCTTGATTAGTAGAAAAAAAAACAATGGGTTACAAAACGAGATGGACCATTTAATATTATCTTGACTCTGCAGAAATTACGAATGTGGACTATGTACCCTGTACAATCTAACTATGGTAAAGAAATTGATACTCTTGGTTTATATGGAGATTATGCTTAAGTGTAGTAGAAATTGCTGTAGACCCTAAATTTTCTAAAATAATAAACATATTATAAAAATATAAACGAATCAATCTTAAGCCTGATATCACATGGAACATTAAAATAATTGACTTTTGAGATGTAACGCTAAACCTTTACAACGTAACTGATTAATCCTATAAAAAGATAAGAGTAACCCGATGTCTTCTTTCCCAAATAACATTACTTCTATAAACATAAGTTCTTGTTTTGCAATAAGACCGTTGAAAAAATGAATTAAAATATATAGAGACGTCAAAGAAAATGCCCGTATCTAGAAAACAACGTTAAAGAAAAATGTTGTTTACCACTCTTTTCAATTAAATGGTTAAAATCAATCCAAGAAAATATATTGTTATATCTCATTAGGCTTCAGTTCTCTTCCAACATTATTCTTCACAATTTAAAATAAAATCAAAAGCTATTGCATTTAGATAAATTTGCGACAATAACTTAGAAAAACAATTAAGAAAACTATAAAAATAAATATTATTTTTAATTGTATTCATTATTGAGATGAGTATTATTTATATTATTTATTTATTGCGGACTATTATACTCATCTTTATAAGTTGTTTAACAACGTTACATCCAACTATGCCTCCGGCCTTCGACAGAGGGATAGTTGGATGTAACATTGTGAAACAATAACTAATAAATATGAGAATAATAGTCCGCAATAAATTAATATAAAAATAAAATTTACATCACAAAACATGTTAACAGTAAACGAATGACACATTAAATTGTATCGATAAATCTTCAGGGCCCTTAAAACAAAATGTCTAACGATCCTTGTTCTATATCTAGCTTACATTAGAGTAATGCATATCTTACCACTGGAAAATTCTATATAGGTCAAAGGTTTTAAGCCAAGATATACTCTAAAAGTTCCTACATGAATCAAAATTGTAATTATAAGACATTGTTGGCTTTATATTACAGTGAACTAGCAATAAATATGTAAGGTGAAACTCATAAAAACAACTTGTCATTCACTTTATTTCTCTTGTTTTCATTGCTTGGTTGAAAAACTCTGTATCACAAAATTTAAAAATAGGGACAAACTCTTAATTAAGAAAGATGAAACATCAATTAAGTGTAGCATTACAAATCTCACCTCTTCCCCTTAAAACCTTGTCAAATATGATTCTAAGACCAGTTAAAATATTATCTTACATAAATGCATCTTTTCACTTTAATTCGCTTCAAGATGTTATATTTGCTACATTTATACCTACGCCATATTTATCAGTACCCCTCCTTAAAATATAATTATACCCATTACATTTCAATAATTAGTCTACATACTCCAAATATGTATCTATTTCCCTTAACTCATCAACTTTAATATTTGTACTCTGCATCTGCATGTATATTTAATCTCCTATTAATTCTCCTTTATTTTCTTAATAGTGGTTACTTTTTTATACTATTATCCCCAAAAATAAGCTTATATGTGTGTGCGTTGTTGTTCATGCCTTTAGCTCTTATACTACAGAAAGACTACCACATAAACTACAATTAAATTCAAGCACAAAGTAACACAATTAAGACATATTTTAAATTTCAACTTTTATTTAAAACCATCTGTACGAATTGAAATCACGTTATTTTCTAGTAAATTAAAGAACTTTAACCATGAATTCCATATCCAGGCGTTGACTAATTAGCAGCTTTTAAAGCCAACTACCTTATAAATTTAAATAACAATGGGTATGCCATACGCAATATATTTGCATATGCATGTGGACATATGCATTAAAAAATGGTGGAGACTTGCATCTGCTATATTTTAATTTGAACCAACCGTGAGTAACTATGGATTTAGTTATAACGCATAGGATGTATATTTGGTAAAAAAAACAAAAACAAACAGGGGAAACGGTGCTAAATACGTTAGTGGAGCGAACACTTTTTTTATTATTTCAACCCCAGGGAGACTTACTTAAATCATTACAAGTAGTTTCAGTAGACAGGACAATGGAATTATCCTGCCGATTTCGTCTGAGTATCTAAGCCAAAAGGAATTAGAATGAAAAAGATTGTTTTAAATTACGTATGGCTGGTAAAAGAGCCAAGAGTTGAAGCACTGGATAGAGATGACAGAGAGAGAGAGAGAGAGAGAGAGAGAGAGAGAGAGAGAGAGAGAGAAGTGAGAAAAAAGAAAAAGAAAAAGGATATCTGAGAAATATACAATATATTCATAGTTAGAACATAAATTAAAAATTAAGAACAGAAGGAAAGAAATAAAAATTAATTAAAATGAATGAAGGAAAGATTTAAAAAATAACCGCATATAATATAAAATATTAAATAAAATGTAAAAAACTTTAAGACAAAAACAAAAGTGACAGGGAAATATGAAAGAGTTTGAAAGGGAGACAGAAAGGGATAAATAACGAAGAAAAGTATGTCTAACACGTGTTTAGAGAAAAACCAGCGGTAATATGCGTGTGTCAATAAAGTCATAATTTGGTTCGGGTTTTACTGGTCTCTAGATAGGGTAGTGGTGGTAGGGGCAGGTACAGAAAAGAAGCGTCCGGTTCACCATGGTAAATACATGCGTCAAATACATTAAATATAAAACATTTTTATATAAATAAAAGGGATGATAATTATGGATTCACAGATATAAAATAAATAATTGTCAAATAAACGAGGAGATGCAATATATTTATTCGGTAATTATAGAATAATAGTCAGTTTATTGGGAAAGGTTAAAAATATTCAAAGCTTTTAATTTATTTTCGGATTAACCAGGGTTTTAATTAAAATAGGTCTGGTGATTTTATTTAAGAAATATTTACTAAGATAGCAAAAACTATAAGGAATATATAACTAGATGTTTATAATATTACTCATGGGATAAAGGACTTTTATCTATTAATATCATTATTATTATTATTATTATTATTATTATTATTATTATTAATAATATTATTATTATATTATATTATTATTATAAATGGAATAAAAGCTAATATAATAATTATTATTTTATTATTATAATTATTATTATTAATATTATTATTATCATTAATAATTGTAATAATAATAATAATAATAATAATAATAATAATAATAATAATGATGATGATGGAATAAAATACAAAACAACCATTATATTATAGGTAGTAATAATGGATTTAAAGATACACATGCTATTAACAATATAGTAAAGATAAATAAAACCAGTATTATAATTACTAATGAAAATAAGATGCATTATGTTGTAAGTATTACTGATAGGATAAAAGATAAATAAGTATTATAGTTACGAATGGAATAAAATATACATAACTAATGCTTTACAATTATTACTAATTGAATAATATATTAATAAGTATTATTGTTATTACTAATGGGAAATACATAATTATTTTGTAATTATTACTAATTGAATAATATATTAATAAATAGTATTGTTATTACTAATGAGGAATCAGAAATTATTTTGTAAGTATTACTAATGAAATGAAATATTTATAAATATTATTGTTATTACAAGTGTAATATAGATAATTATTATTTTGTAATTATTACTTATAGGATAAAGGATAAATAATTTTATTATATTTTTTACAAATTAATGAAATCTCAGAAAATAACATTTTCTAATTGTAAGTAAGGGCATAAAAGTTAAATAAGTATTCTCCCTTTATTAATATAATTTTTATGATTATTATTATCATTATTATTATTAATATTATTAAGATTATTATTATTGTTGTTATTATTATTGTTATCATTATTGTTATTATTATTGATGTTATTCTTATTATTATTTTTATTATTATTGTTAATATAGTTAGTAGTATAATAATTGTTATTGTTATTGTTATTGATGTTATTATTAGTACTGTTATTATTATTGTTATTATTATTGTTGATGTTATCATTATTATTAATATTATTGTTATTATTGTTATTACTATATTTATTGTTATTATTATCATTATTATTATTGTTATTATTATTGTTAGTATTATTATTGTTATTATTATTAGTAGTATGTATTCTTATTTTTATTGTTATTATTATATGTATTATTGTTATAATATTGTAATTATTATTGTTATTATTGTTATTATCATTATTATTGGTGTTATTATCATTGTTGTTATTATTATTGTTGTTATCATTATCATTGTTGTTATTATTATTATTGTTATTATTATTATTAATATTATTATTATTTAAAATTGAATAAAGGATAATAAACAATTATAATTATTTATACTAATGAGATAAAAAGATAAATGTCTATAATTAATTTTCTAATGGAATAAAAAAAATTATTAATGTTTTACAATTATAAAGGGGAAAAGCAATGAATAACTTATTATTATTATTATTATTATTATTATTATTATTATTATTATTGTAATTAATAATAGCAGTAGTAGTAATAGTAGTAGTAACAGTAGTAGGAGTAGAAGTAGTAGAAGTAGTATTAGTAGTATTGGTATTATTGTTGCTATTATTATTGTTCTTATTATTATGATTGTTATTATTATTGTTGTCATTATTATCAGTGAAGAAGAAAAAACAGATTTATGCAAAATTTGTGTCGAGAATTGTTTAAAGTCCCGACATTTTTTGTTGGCTTTAAGTACGTGAATTTATGAGGTGAATTTATTCGACACAATATGATTCAACTCAAAAAAATAAATAAAAGCTAACGTGAATAAAGATTGAAGTTAAGGTGGTATTGTTGACCCTCACCCCTTTTAAAAACCTTGTTAAACTTTCTGATATATTTACATTCTATGGAGGTCAAGCGCGAACGAACAACCAATACTTTTATTATACCATATCTCATCAAACTGAAACATAATTAGCAAGGTATACTAACACAGATAGATATGAAATATTTGTTTAAGTCCATGGAGTACAGGCGTAAACGCAAACCGAAACAATTTCATTATACCATTCCTATTTAAGTTGACACATACTTAACAAGGTATTCTGATGTACATCTATATCAAACACCCTTGTAAACGTTTTTTTTTTTCATTTTTTATTTCCATATTTTGGGGGCCAGGCGCGAACGCTGCCCCCACAATTTTTATGAACCACCGTTCTGCCAGATCAAACATACCCATTCCTGACCTCGATATATCTTCTATCATTATATGTAATCAGTTTTTTTTTTTAAATAATCAACAATATAGGAGCCTATTCGTGACCAGACACACACACACACATGCAGCTTTATATTATATATATATATATATATATATATATATATATATATATATATATATATATATAAATATATATATAAACACAAAAGAGCACATATATATATCACTATATGTGTGTATTTATATATGTATACATATATGTGTGTATATATATATATGTTCGTGTGTGTGTGTGTGTGTGTGTGTGTGTGTGTGTGTGTGTGTGTGGTCGGAATTAACTTGCAAATTTTATATAAAATTTATTTTTCTCATTGAATCCCCGGGAGATAAATACATAATTATATTCGCACATACATGTTTTTCTTCTATTTTTGTATAAATATAAATTGCAATTTTAATTTTTCATCATTGTTATTTTGTTTGCATCTCGATATATGCATATATGATGGGAATAAACGGTAGCTGTATTCGTATTAGAAGAAGAGACAAAAAATTCGAAGAAAAAAATTATATCTTGGTTTTCAGCTTTATTATCCATCTCTCTCTCTCTCTCTCTCTCTCTCTCTATATATATATATATATATATATATATATATATATATATATATATGTGTGTGTGTGTGTGTGTGTGTGTGCGTGTGTGTGTGTGTTTGTGGATGTGCGGGAGTATATATATAAATATGTGTGTGTGTATGCATAATTTTATTTATTGTTTTGTATTTAAATATTTTCTTTTATGATGAATCTCTATTCGCTTTATTGTCTTAGTATTTTCCTATGCACTTCTTTTATGAGAACTGTAAGATTTGTTTTTAATATTTTGATTGTATGTTTTTTTATTGTAGTTCGAAGGCTCGTATTATTTTATTAAACATCTTTTACACAGGCATATACACACAAACATATATATATATACATACATATATATATATATATATATATATATATATATATATATATATATATATATATATGAAAATCTTAAGTAAAATCATCGATGTAAAGACTAATACATATCAGCTACAATAATGTCGTACATTGGCCTTTTGGTCAATATCAAAATGTAGTATCTGTTCTTCAGATGCTGCACCTCCATTTCTTGTTCTCTTTCGGTAAAGGATCAGTCCTTCACGACTGAGACAATTTTTATTTTCGTACCTTTTCTCCACATTAAAAAACGACCCTGGTGTCTAACTCTGTCCCGTGGGGAGGCATAGTAAATAGGTACAATAATGTCGTACATACGGAAAATTCTACAGATGGAAAACAGTAAAAATCACATGGAATCATGAACACTGGGAGGGTATATATGTAAGTTAACCAAAACATCCTGCGCCCTCACCTCCCGCCCCTTATTATTTTTTTGTTGTTTAGTGTCACCTATAAACTGTTCGTCATCTATAAACAAGACACACGCCAAATAACTGGGGCTGGTCAAGGAAGATGGGAGACCAAAGAAAGGAAGCACTAACTATACTTTCACGGAATGAGTGAAAAGGAGATTTGGGGCATTGTAGAGGATTATTGCCACTGAAATTCAAGTGAAGACCAATGGTCGCTACAAACAAGAAATCAATTGTAGTGGGCATTACGATAATTCAAACTAATTTGACAAGGTTATTAAAAGAGGTTGTGAGTTTTGTAGATTTACAGAGACTTACTGTCACTCAGACACCATGGAATAACAAAGGTTGTTTTCAAGAAAGTTTGTTAATGCCGGTTGATGTGAAAACTCTTATTGAATAATAATAGTGATGATGATGATGATAATAATAATAATAATAATAATAATAATAATAATAATAATAATAATAATAATCCCCATCACTCCCATTGTTTCATCATCGCCCCCTACCAAAGTGTGATACCAAATAGCCGAGAAGGGTCAGGGAGGATGGAAAGACCGAAGAGAAAGAGCGCTGACCAGACCTCCGCTGGACAAGCGCGAAGAGAACTGGGACCTTGTGGATGTTTAGTTCCACTCAAATTCCAGTACAGTCCAATGGCCGCTGCCAACGAGTAATCAATGGTTAGAGGTTGTCGCGATAATGCAAACTTTTTGCCAATGTTATCGAAGGAGGTGCTGGACGTCTGGGAGAGACTTTTTGTAACTCAGCTTCTAGGGAACACCACAAGATTTCAATCAGATCTTTGATGACTTTTGTGAAAGCTCCATGTGCGACAATAATAATAATAATAATAATAATAATAATAATAATAATAATAATAATAATAATAATAATAATAATATTAACAACAATAAAAGCAACAATAATAATAATAATAACAATAATAATAATATTTCTTCTTGTCTCTCTTTATTTCTTCTTTTTCTTCTTTTCTTCTTCTTAGTATTGTTATTGTTGTTGTTATCCTAGTCAAATGTTTATAATTGTTTTTTTCTTCGAGTTAGGATTCTATTATTTTTTGTATCATCTATGTTACTTGCTATTTCAATCTTTGCTTCTTAATTTCTTTGTTTTTTTTTAACGTTTTTCCACCTTTTAATTCCATTCAGTATACTTTTTTTTCGCTATTCTAACATTTTCCTGCTGTTTGATTCGCTTTCTATATTTACTTTTATTTTTTTCGTTGTATTTCATGCTTTCAGCCACTATGTTTATCTTTCTTTCAGAATGTTTTTTTTTTAATTTGTGATTCCACTCATTGGTCGTATGGTCTCGTCTTTTTCGGCCTCCATATGTTTTTTTTTTATTTTTTCATTTATTTCTTCTGATTTAGCATTTCGCATTTTGCATCATATTTATCTTTATATTCCCATTCTCATTTTACGCATCTACTTTTTCATCTTCATCCGTTTGTCTCATTTTACTCATATTATTCTTCGTCTTCATCCATTTGTAACTTTCATACCATATTTCTTCTACCGTCTCATTCTTTTCTTTTTATTTAGCCTTTCGCATTTTGCAGATCATTTTTTATTATCTTTATCATTCTCATTTAAATCATCTTTTTCTTCGTCTTCACCTCTTTGTTCAATTCCTAAACATTTTTATTCCTAACCGTCTTTGTATTTTTTTTCCTTTATATATTCCTTCGTCAATGTTCACTCGTCCATATTTAGCCCCCACCCCTTCAATTTTCATCAAGTTTTATTTATTTTTTCCTTTTTCATTCTACATCATATTTTTTATTTTAATTTTCCATGTTCACGATTATTTTCTTCTTCTATATCTGCTCATTTCTTTTCATTATCAACATATTCTCTCTAAATCTATCTCATTTCCATTTGTATAGTATCCTTGGATATCTTTATTTACCTGCGTTTACTATGAACTCCCTGCCCTTATTCGCCCATCTCTGTCTATTTTGATTCTCTTCCTTCTTCTTCATCCATAAATAATACAATCATCATTGCTTTACCATTCTTATAATGTATTTCTCTTTACCGACTGGCGATTTCCTTCCTCAAAACGGTCATTCATTTTATTTTTATTTTTCGCTTGTACCTGAGTCCGATCGTCGATTCGTTGACGCAAATACCATTCAACAGAAAACTAGTCTGACAGTCTTCACTTAAATAGGCGACACGAAAAGCATTTACTGAATTTTGGACATCGTCCAGAAACCGGACATTTATGTACGAGCAAGACCAATCCTTTCAATAATAATAAATAAGTTTGGTCAGAACCTTTTTTTTCTTTATGTACGTCTCAAATAAGGTCAAGTATCAAACTACAGAGCTTTGACTTAACTGCATTACTTCACATGAAGAAATCGACTCGCTAGCAACTTTCTATAAGGAAGAGTTTAGTCGATAAGTTTCTTTTATAAAAGAATTACCCGAACTTTTTACCGAAAATGAAATTCTCGTAAAGAAAGTCAGCGTTTACTTTTAATCAGATCATAAAAAACACATATTTATGAAGTAATCACCTTTTGCTTGTAGTTTTATAGCGCGTATTCTAATTTATAAATGACGATCACCTTGGTGTATAGTGCAATGCCACACTTGAATTGAAAATATAATAAGGGATGCACACAAATACGAATTAAGGAATAGTGATGGACAAAAATATGTATAGTTTTAGCGTGGAGCTTTCAAGCATAATTAATCTCTAGTTGCTTTTTTTATAGACACAACGTTATTTTAAAAATGTATTTATATAGAGCAAAAGTCTACCACGCACCAAGTATATGAAATATCCTTAGTATGAAAAGAATAATAAAAAAGAAAGTGCATTTTTCAAATTTGGTGAGGAGTTCTGCCCCCGAAATATATAGATTAAACGATTACACGAACAAGCTAATTGTGTAGTAGTTCGAGTTAAATGCAGTAAATAATCTGAATGAATATAAATATATATTTCTATACCTATTTTTCTCCAAACTATCATAACCTTATGAGTTTAGATTGTTATAACGTTCTTCTATTACTCTCTCTCTCTGTTTATATTTATATATATATACATACATATACATATATATATAAAATACACATATATATATATATATATATATATATATATATATATATATATATATATATATATATATATATATACCTGCCTTTAGAATATGTAGTCCGCAATATCTTGGTGATGAAATTCAACATATCACGAACGTTTAAACACATTGCAATATCAGGCTTATTTCATTTCTAATGCGAAGGAAAAAGCCACAAATATATTCTAACATAAACAAACAGAAACATAAAAAAGCGATACACCCCTACTAAATAGATATGTCCTTATACCAATCCATACTATCCTAGACGTAAGACTACCTAGGTCTTTAGAGGTCAACCTATTTTTAATTATTGTTAGGTATATACAAATCTATTTTCGAATATTTTATAAATTCTGAAAATGTAATAGGTGTTAATATAATCCGTAGTAATCGTTATTGAGTATCGATCCGAAAATCTGCATGGGTTATTTACATGAATCCGAATTCAGACTGAAGTTTGAATTGATAAATTGTGTTAATAACTTTATTCATATACTCGTAACATGCAGTAATATATATTTTTCAACCTAAATAGTGATAGATATTAAAGTAGCCAAGTATTGCAGATGCGGATAGTTCCGTTTCCAGAAATATATGTCTTGCTTATAAAAAAGTAAATTTGAAAACAACTACGTTTATTGCTATATAATAGAGAAACGAACATGATCGAATGCTTTTTAGTTTTTATATTTTAATTCGTCTATTCGTATAAATACACATACATGCATACATACATACACATCTCTCTCTCTCTAACTATATATATATATATATATACACATATATATATATACATATATATATATATATATATATATATATATATATATATATATATAAATCCGATCCCGCAGTTTGATAATTCCTACCCTCTGATGAGAAGGAAAGTATTTCTTCGAAACTCCGCGGATTAAGGACTATCCATTTATCTAGTGTTTCCTTTTCAGATTAAATATGTTTAACTCATTTCAAAGTGTTTTTAACATGTTTTATTAACTGTTTGCTCGTATATATATATATATATTATATATATATATTTGCTCGTATATATATATATATATATATATATATATATATATATATATATGTATCAATGATGTCTATAATGATGTACAGTTTAACTATATCAAGGGGTAGCTAAAAAGTATTTTTTACAGTTGAAATGAAAATGTCCATATCATATCATAACGAGGTAGCAGTTCCATAGACGAACAGTTCTAGGAAATAAATATTGCTGATGGAATGTCGGTTAAGTGCTAGCCACAAAAAGGAGTTGAGGAGCATTGTTGATAATTGTTGAAGCTAGGCAAATATTTGTTGTGAATCTATTCCTAGTGCCATATGGCTGAGTGGTCCTAGACGTTGTATCAAAGTTTACAGTTACCCAAATGTGCTGAGTTCAATCCTGAACGAAAGCAGTGAAAAAGTAACATTGAAAAACAGAGAATCAGCAACTTTGTCCCAAAGCCTAGCTGGAGTCCGAACACGGTACCCCCGTAATAATAATAAAGGGTTGGGCTCGAGACTCCTAACAAACGGTTCACCTGACGAAGGGCGGAGGGCAAGACGGCGGAAACGTTGTGACAATAACAACCAAGATGAGGAAGTCAGTCCGACAATCTCAATCAATGAAAACACCTCATCTCAAAAATACAGACAATTAGAATCTATTAGAGTCCAGAACCAACCATATATTTTCTCTTGAACCTAAATAAATGTTTAACTTTATCATCACACATAACCGTGCGTGGGTCTGTTCTTCGATGTCTCATAAGTGAAATACAGTGATACTTTTTCTATACCTGCCTTGTTTTAGTGCAAATTAGTAATTCCGATGCATTAAAAGCACACAGCGTTTTTTTGTGTGTATGTGTGTTGCGTTATACGTTTTTGTGTGTGTTGCGTTATACGTTGTGTTGTGTTGAGATAATATTATATATTCGCTGTTTTTCTCTCTATATATAATTGGTAATTCTACTTTTCCAACTGGTCTACAATATATATACAAAGCCGACGCATAAAACACAACAGAGCTGAGCTATAAAACATACTTTTATTTTTATTTCACACCGACAATTTTTTTTTGATTTACAGTTATAGCATGTGTTTTACATCAGTAAAGGTGCATAGGGTTGGTGTGGATAATGGCGATTAAAAATTGCTTGCTGGTTCTCCCTATGTGGCTGACTGTTCCGTTTTCTGTTTGTAACTATTTACAGTACGATTACTTTACATGGGGATGTTTAATATTTCATATTACCTGGAATTATTTGACTGGTGTCCTCTCACACAAATCTGGTCAAATTTGCTATTTCAATAACCAATGGTAGAAAATTCCGTATTTCTCTAATTGAACAAATCTGCGTTGTGCAACCCATCGAATGCATCGTTGTCCGGGGTCATCTGACACTCAAATAATTATGCTCATTCCATTGGTTTTTATGCTTGAGTTTTTTCATGGACAATTTCCTTAGCCTATGTTTATTAGCTTTGATATAGGAAAATAACTGACGGAAATAAAAGTTACCACCAATGAAATCTTGTGTACCTTTGGCGATCGGAAATTAATCACTTTCCCGAAAAATTATAAAGTTAATCTCCTAAAATCGAGCCAGATTCTCTCTCATTAGAAATTAAAATTGGGTTAATATGGCCAAGCGAGCTTCTAATTTGTAAAAATATTGTCCTAGAACGATTATCGTTTAGTACGTAATAGAGTATCGAATGGACTATATCAGGAACTCCATTTTTTGTATATGTTAAAATTGTAATTTTTTTTTACCTATACTTATTTCTTTTAAAAGATTGTCCTATAATAATATACGTTCATAGAAGATATAAAAGATGTAAGGAACGAAAGCATTTTTGATTTTCCCCCTCTCCATAGAAATTGCCGCATGTATTGCTTTTCAGGTCGAAAAGAAAAATGAATTCGCCTCTAGCAAAGTTATCAATGATTTTTGCTGTCGAACTGTAAATAGATTCGCAAAGCATACGACAATGGCGAACATTGTTTTGTTTTATTTAATTCATCTATTTTTTGTACATTTTAATTAAATTTCTAAATTATTTTTTACACTACTTTCTGAAATTGACCCATTCGTCTTTTCATTTTATATTATTCAAAATACAAAACAGTTTTAATAATCAAATTATCACTCCAAGAATTCGGTATTTCAATTAAATTACAGCCTCTGAGATAATTCAACTGATCTTTTTTTAATGCACCCACGCAATTCAGAATTTGTGACTCAGACAATACGTCAAGTGGTTTGATAAAAATAAGCATCTTCCTAATTCCGATTCAAATGTATGTGTTTATTAATGTTGGCAGATTAATCGGACACGGAATTATGAATACGAAAAATCGGAACGTTTTAGGGTTTCAGAATCGATATCATAACTGAGGTAAGAATTGTACCTATTTTTCGATGCCAAAAATAATTTCATTAATTATCTTTTATAATCTAATTTTCTTTTAAAACATTACTTTCACTGCTCGCATTAATACTGAAAAACTAAATATTTATTTATTTTAAATAACCGTTAAACGTAAAAGCTATTAATCACTCATAAGAGGTTTTTTTAAAGGTTATCGAAAAAAATTACAGTTTTATAGATAAATACGGAAATATTTCGAAAAATCTGAATCGATATTCTATCAGAATCGGGAAACCAGTAATATTATCGAAATCGGAAAATATTTAAACAGTCCAATATATATATATATATATATATATATATATATATATATATATCCTAGTAGTTACGCCCAACTTCGCTGTTCATGGATTTATGTGCATATGCATATATATAGAAATGTTTGACTCATGTCCATGTAACATGCATCTAAAATTTCAAGTGTTTAGCCCAAAAATTTACAGAGATGTTTGTTAAGGTCTGCAATACCACATCTTTCAAATTGAATATCTTGCCAGCGGAACTTTCCCTCAAAAACTGTTTAAAATCTTGCTGCATGTCTGAATACCCTTTATGTAAAATTACAAAAACATTGACCCAAAATTGGCTAATTGATTTACTAGATACCGCAAAGGTCAAATCATTTTTACTTCCACCACTTGGCAGGCAAAAGCTTAAAAAGCTTGTCATATCTCTGTATGCAGTTAATGTAAAATTTCAAAAGTTTAGAGCACACATTGGCTGAACATTTTCGCAAAGAGGCAGAGGTCAAATTTATCTGAAATTTGACCCCAATTATGACTTCTAAATATTTACTGTTTGGGCTCCAATCAAATTAAAACGTTTGCTCTATATCCAAGTATTTTATATCTAAAATTGCAATTGCTTAGACCCAAAATTGGCAGTGGAGTTTGGTAGAGATTTCAAACGTCAAATCATTGAACTTTGACAGCCAAATTTCTGGCCGAAAACCGATTAAAAAGAGTTTACTAAATCGCAATATCCCTTTATGGTAAATCACGAGTCTGTAGCCTGAAAATATACAGACACACAACAGATAATTTCACCTTTATATTATATATATATATATATATATATATATATATATATATATATATGTATATATATATAATATACTTATATATATGTATATATAATAAACACACCCACACATATACATATACATATATATACATATATATATATATATATATATATATATATATATATATATATATATATGATGGCAGCAAATTCTTTTCCGAAAATTGCCATTAGTTTGGTATAGCATAAAATAAGATATACACGAACACGGAACAAATCAGTGATGTGGCGCACGAAGGTCGCTTTTAAGTCCTGCCAAATTCCGGCATTCTTGGCACACATTGTGCAGACATGTGCACTACAAGTAACACGTTCTTGATGGCCACTTCTATATATAACCCAATTCCACTGCTAACCACCTGGTGTTTGTTACATCCGCTCGCAGTTGAAACAGAGTAGATCTGGCAACACAAGACTGCTTTGTGGCTCACTGTGCTGACGATTATTCTGGTGGATTATCAGCCAAGCTCTGCTCAGATATAATCTTCCGCACACCTCCCTCTCCAGACCAATTTGGCGCCCCCACCAATCGACTGCCCCTTTCACCTTCCCTTTCCGGATATCACGTTTCAACTTCTCATATAGTGTTTGATCTGCCTCAAACTTGCTCACACCTCCCCTAAAGTTGTTTCTGCGCCCTCCACGATCCAAAGCAAGACTTTAAGGTGGACCTCAAACAATATTTGAATCTCATTTTAGGCTTTTGATCCAGACATTTTTCTTCGACGAGCTCGCCATAAATGAGTTGTTTGGGAAGTTGGCTGTCCAACATCCTCACCACATGTACACTCCATCTCAGTCTATGTTTGATAATGTGAGCTGCAATGCTTAGACATTTGATCTGTTCAAGCACCTCCACATAACTGACATACATTTGCCAAACCACACCTAAGATTCGCCGTAGGCACATCACACACACATACATTATATATATATATATATATATATATATATATATATATATATATATACTAGCATTTCAGCCCAGCGTTGCCCAGATGTTTTGATGTGTATGTTGAGCAAAAAAAATAGTGTTGGTAGGAAGGCAGGCTCGAACCCCTACCGCAAAGGAGGAAAGGGACGGAGTAAAACCTAACGTTTATGCTGTTCCGACCACCGCCAAATCGGAAGCGACAATTTTCTAAATAAAGGCTAGACACTCTAAATGAGAGGATAACTTTCAAAAATATCGGCGAAAAAAGTGACCCCCCTGTAGAAAACTGCCTAGTTGGAGAGGAAGATATTAATGTTTTTAGTCAATTCTTTGATATTTGTCGTACGAAAGGTCGATCTTTAAAACGATACTGAACTTGGTAAAATCTGTCGCCTCTATTGAAAGTTTAAGGCAGACATGCAAACATACATACATACATTTACATATTGGTACATAAAAATTTTCGACCCAAACTGATGAAAATGCTTGCCCGTTCTCTGAATACCCTTTATGTAAAATTTCAAATATTTAGACCAGAAATTGCCTGAGTAATTTGAAAGAGACCGCAGAGGTCAACATTTTATAAAAACTTTGACCCCTATTCTGACCCATTAAAATTTATTGCTTTGGGCCCAAATCAAGTTATTTAGTTAGATCCATGTCCAAGGACCCTATATCTAAAATTTCAAGTGCGTAGACCCAAAATTGCCGGAGGAGTTTGGGTAGAGTTCTCAAAGGTCAAACGTTGAATTTTGACCTCTTAATCGCTAAATTCCTAGCCAAAAATCGATCACATCGATGTTCCCAAATCTCAGTACCCTATATATCAAATTTCGAGTCTGTAGACTAAAAATTGATAGAATTATTGCGTAAGGAAATGTACACAGACACACACACATACACATATATATATATATATATATATATATATATATATATATAACTCTAAGGATGTTGTTTGGCGGTAGTTAAGTAATCAGATAATTGTAACAAGGTTAACACAAGAGTGCTCAGTATCGAAATAGAGCAGGGTATACACTTTATTTGTTTTTGCATAAGCACTACTACCTTGCAACACAGTAAGAGCATGTTTTGGTAAGCTAGCTACTAATAAGAAGACGCACCTTCGACTGATACAGCTTATACGAAAGCAATGTTTGCAATGAAAATATAAAAACTTCTGCGTTACAGGGAGTTAAAATCAACAACTCCCGTCGTATGTTGTAAAAGATAATATTTGATCTTGTGTAAATAAGTCCCAATAAGGTGTGTGGATTTTTAGTCCGTGTGGAGATATGGGAAAAAGGATGGAAGTTTAAAGAATGATAATCGTATGCGTGTGCAATGACTTCTCTAAATCTTATTCTAGTGTATATATGTTCAACCTGTGGAGGAATGTGAATTTGATGTATCTAAGTAGAGCTGAGATTTATTCAATGTAGCCGCCTTCAGCAATAACTCTCACCTAAACACGTGTCTTACGGCGATCAGTTTTTTTTTTGTGTGTGTTGTGGGAGGTCATTTTGTTGATATTTACGATGTGTGACAAAACGAAGTAGTCCAGCGGGTTCAAGTCAGGGATGAGGGAGGTCAATAGGAGAAGGGCAAAAAATAACAGCACTCCTTCTGAAGCCAAGTCTGGGTCTCTTCGGACTTGCGGGCCGGCGCCACGTTCTACTGCCACACCAATGTCTGCCACTTGTTTGCACCAGGGGATCAACAAACATCCTTACCATATCCAGGTAAACTTTTGTGTTGACTTTGAAGCCGACGTCCAAGATATGAGGTGGCATGATATGCCCCTCGCTAGAAACCACAGCAACGACCATAGCCGTGGCCGGAAAATGATTTCATTACGCTGGGAACATATCTGTTATTCGTTGAAACCAAGTGATGTATGCTTATCCCTTTTGTCATTACGTGGATTGGTCGCGAGCATGAGATGTATAGTAGCACATCTCTGATCTCACTCGTTCAAGATTGTGTCACTCTTAAAAAGGATAGCAACACTTATCACTCTTGGGATTTGTACACAACTGGCTAACTAGTAGATAATCATGCACTAAAACAGGTTTTCATCAAACGGGAATTCGATCATTTTATCGTTTTTATTGCGACAATTGTATCGTCTCAACCTGCACTAGGTTTTTGTCAAAGCTAAACATTACGCGATGTGCTTTAGTTTTTTATGCAAATTTGTAAAAGAACAGTTAAAATATACAATGAGGAAAACTGTGCTGGTTCTAGACATCTGTTTACCATTTTATATTCCCGGAAACTTTTTAGTGGTGACAAGAATGGCGAACAAGGAAGTGCTGTTTGAATTTTTGATATGTTGATTGGTTATTTGTATTATTTTGTTGGTTGTTTTTGTTTTACGGCATATCAACCTATTAAGGTTATTGCATGTCTAATCCAGTGATTTTGAAGAAATTTTGTTAATAGAATATATATTTTTAAAGTAATTTTCTATTGAACCCATAGTTGGGCCCCTAACAGGTACTACCACTCCTAGTCAGAATGGACCTTAAAGCAATGACAATAAAAGCGTAGCTACACACTCCTCAAAGCCAGCAAGCTTGGGCCTCACCATCGGATTTAGTTTAAGGTCATATCCAGGAACTGCATTATTGGAATAATCGGACTACTCTTCTCATTTCGACTGCCATATTCACAACGTTTCATAATTTTGTTCCTGAAAGTTGGAAGTTAAATTCTCAGTATGTGATTTTCAAAAGATTTTACATTTTCAACGAGATACATTTGAAGAAGATCGAAGGTTACATCGAATAAAACGTTGTGAAAATGAAACTTTAGATTAGAACAGTATTCCAATGAATCAAAAAATGCAAACAAAGCGGTATATATGCAAACCAGGTAACCTGAAGAACCATTAACATTCGACTTTATGAAGAGGGTCGATGCACTTCAACACATTAGCATCAATGAAAAGCAGCCAGTAGTTACAGATGTTGCTGTGTTCAAACAAAACATCTTTGCTTCCTTTTTAAACACATTTACAGCAAAGACAGATAGGTATAGTTGAGAAACCATGAAAGACACTTATCTCTATTTTATCAACGCTTGTAAAAAATCCATACGAGAATAAGGATTAGTGACTTATTTAAGTGACACTATAACAGAACGCGTATAAGCAACGGCCGAGCGATGGATTGCTAGCGAAGGTATTAGTAGGATGTAAATTGGTTCTGTAAGCGCGTTTGCGTTAGAAGAAAAAGAAAAAAAAGGAAAGATAATTACATCATGTGAGGAGGAGAGAAATAAAAACGCAAGCCGGTTGAGATCGACGTTAGGCATGTGGTCGTGACGAGAAACTTTTAAGCTGGTGTCGAGACGGCAGGGTGTTGTAAATCTCATGGCAGACGAAATGAAAAGTTAGAGAAAAACAAGAACTGTAATGGCATCGTTTAATTATTTAACAGTTTAGATAAACATGGAATCATCGGGTGGCACGATCATCGCCAAATTTGAATAAGTTTAGAAATAATTAATCTATTCTTTTTATTATCATTAACCCTTATCCCCGAGTGGCTTCCGGGCCGTGATAAGTGGTGACTTCCATGTAAAAAAAAATATTCATCAAATTAAAAAAAAAAAAAAATATTCTTAGAGTCTACCAAAGTGTACCTTCTAGATCTATGCACTACAAAGCAGAATACATTTATAGTTTAGGCAGATTTTGGTGTGAAGTCTATCCACGCAGCTTAGTTGCAATTCAAAAAATTGTTCGAATGTGAATTTCATGTCCACTCATTGATCTACTAATTGGTATACAAGCATAGAACTTATACGACTGCATAACCTTAATCGTACAGCCTCTGAAAGATAATCACAATCTAGACGACTGAAGCCAACAACAAAAGAACACAATGCTGCGACAGTGAGAGATACTGTTATCCGCAGTTCAATCAAGTCTGTGCTCTTATTTGTAATACAGGCTTATAACTTTGGATATGTCTGTTACATAGGTTTAGACTATTGTAATTTTGTGTCGGAGTAAATAAAATGTTTGAAGTTATTCGAGTTTCATGATCACCGTTCCTTTGTCACACTGTTAGATAATAATCAGCCACTATGTTATGTACTGCACATTATAGTTAGATTTAGTTCATATATATATATATATATATATATATATATATATATATATATATATATATATATATATATATATATATGAGCGGATTGATGTTTAGTTTACTTTAAAATCCAGGAGGATAGAATGGAGATTAATATACAATTGTTGTAAAAGGAATTTTTCTAAATGTATGATGAGTTTCACCAGAAAATTAAGCGGATTTGTTAACATGTCGATAATCATAAACGATGAAGAACATTCTTGTGAGTCATGGTTTTTAGTGAAAGGAAAATTGACATCCCCATCTCGCTTTTTAAGTCAGTTTTGTACTTTTACCAGTGGTGTGGCAAGTGCACTTATTCCTCTATTTATATACTTTCTGTTCGTAATTATTTTCTCAACATCACTATTTGTAACCCATGATTTATTACGCCAATTTCATTGAATTTTTATATAATTTTATTTTTAATCACCCAAACTAAAACATTCTTGCATTGATAACAAGAAAATAAATTTCCTATTAATTCAGTTACGAACTTCACGAAGAAGAAACAAGTATGCATGTTCAAAGTTTTTTGTTTTATTTGTCGACAACAAAAACTCGAAACCGCATAAAGCAAAACAGTCTTAGTATATTATTAGTTACAAGTATAAATCACATTCCATATAAATATTATTTTATATATTTACGTATTACGTATTACTCTATATTAGGAAAACACTGGATGTTTAATGACAGTTTATCGTATAAAGTAATATTAATAGATCATCTTTAACAGAAGCGGAAATGCAGTCTGCATTTTTACGTAGTTGTTTTCATATTCTTTCCCATTTATTACAATAGTAATACATTGCTGGTACTTTGCAACTTGTAACAATTTGTTTGGAATTTTCATACGTAAAAAAGTGTTTATTTTACAAATATCTTTTATAGCGGATCTGAAAAACAGGATAAGCTTTATCTTCTCTAATAAGTTGATTGCAGAAATTGCCCTCTGGACAATGTGCCCTACATCTATGCACTCGTTGGCATTCCGCAATACTCCACCAAGAAATAATTTAAAAAAAAAACTAGAACATAACAGTAATATTTACGGGTGTCATCATTTGTCTCATTTCCAGCATTAAGCGTTTAGACCTAATATGACGCCCCGATATACTATGCAGTCATGTATTAAACTACGTTTGTTTGACTATGACACTACTTATTTGTCATATGTCATGTTATAGACAATTCATCTTTTATAAAAATACATTTTTATCTTAGCTCGAATTAAACACTTTTATTAAACAGGTGACTTATAGAGGTTTTACACTAAACTGATAAACCCCTCTCATTCATATTTGACGTATGTAAATACTTTCCGAGATGTTATGCCCTACATTATGCACCTTAAATACTGTGCACCATATTAGTACGCATATGTGAAGAACAAATCTAATTTTTTTCCATCTTCCACTTCTCATATTTTTTATTCATATTATGTGCGCGTTGGGATCTTGACAGTGATTATTTAGGTTAAATTTGGGGTCCATATTTTGACACCTCTACTCACAAAATGATGCGTCTATACCTAAATACGTTCTGAACGTGGGTATGTTGCAGGTGACTATTCCTAAAGCCGTTCTTAGCATGAGAAGATGGGTGTGGCTATTCCGAAAGTCCTTCTTAGCATGATAAATTTGCGGGTCGGGCAACAACAACTACACCAACAATAGTACTTTATTTTTTTACCGAGGGTGATATGCTTCCACCGGGCAACACCAGTTAACGTGCTCTGCTTGTTTTTTCTTTTAATTTAATATAAAATTCTAGACTATCTTTTACTCGATGTTTCCTTTTCAATTCTTTCTTTAATAATATTTAATTATATTGAAAAGATTTTGTATGGTTTTCTCTTATGACCAATACTATAATAGTATGTCTTGAAGCATCAACATTCCCCACTAAATTAAATATTTTTAGTATTGCAGATATAAGAATATCTATCATATATCATATTCTTAGAATATGGCTGGTCGTAATTATTTCGTTATACTAGCACGGCGTCTGGCGTTGACTGGTCGTAAAATACGCATACATATGATATTTTCATTAATGTAAATTTCGTATTAATTATAAAAAAAATATTGTAGATACCAAATGTAACGTACAATTCATGTAAAATACGATATACAGGATGCTCAAAAAGTAACTTAAATATATTCGTTATTTTTATGATATTTTTCTGTAACGTTAACAATACTTACCTAAGATATTGGCAATTTTTTATAAATAATGCCAAATCCAAACAATTTTTTAATGCAAAATAATGTCTTTAAATATTGCCAATTTCCAGTCCGCATATTTGTAGTCCATTCATAAGATTATTCATGACAGATTCTAGAATCTCTGGATTGCGATTTAACTCCCTAATTTCGTTCCTGTTGTGTTCCTCTTATTCGTGCAGAGTTTGGGGTTTGTAAACATAGACTTCAAGATATCCCCACAAGACATTTTATTGTGTTTTGGGCTACCTGTTACATTAAAATGTCGTCGATAAGCTCTTGACGCCAAAACAATTTACGTCTCATATTTGTAAAACTATTTCACATTTGCATACTTTGTTCAATGCTATACCTATCCATTATTAATTCATAAAATATTATTTATAGAATACATGGAATAGAGAAAATATCTGTTAATGATAAAATGACAAAGATTTTAACCCCATCAGTGATATTTTGGGTACGTTGTAAAAAAATAGAAAAGAAACGAAGATATGTGCATACAAGTATTATGTTTTTCCGAACAGTTCGCCTCTCGTGAGGAAGAAAAATGAATTGAGATCGAAACCTAACCCTAAAAAAATGAGTAAAATATGAAAACATCCTACCACGATCTTCGATAAGTGTTTAAAACGCCTATAGATTCTAAACATAAGGTAGCTGTCATTTCTTCAGACCGCACATCTGCAGTCCGGAAAGAGTTTACAAACAGTTAAAAATCCGATGACCCTCAAATACTAATTGCCCAACTCTGACCTGGTAGAATCTAATTTTCCGGATAAAAACTGATTTTAAAAAAATCGTATATTTGAATAAACATATGTACAAAATTTAAGTCTATCGATCAAGAGTTTATTGAGTACATATGTTTGGAAGTGACCTAACACACTTTCGCCGTTTTATAGATATATAGATTAGTCAGCGTATTCAGAAAACAATTACTATCAGGTCACCAAGATTCCTGTTATAACTCTTCATCAAATGATGATGTCATTTATAACAGATAGAAAATATGTATTGCTTATGTCAGTCAGACTTTTCGAACACAGTCTTCATTATTCATGATAATATGAGTTCCATTTGGTTTAATAGAAACAGGGGTTTGATAAAAGATTAAAGGAAGAGAGAAAAGAAAAAAATCTAACGAAATAAACAAAAATACAAAAAAATACGAATATTTAACTTTTGGCTGTATTATTCGTATAATAAGGATATTTTACTGAAACTCCGCTATCTGCACTGAATTTAGAACGGAGCACTTCATATACTCTACAAGGTAGCATCGTCTTCTTCCGTTATCAATGACTTGGTAAAATGTCCCCCTGGCATAAGGAATATTCTACTTAGTAAAATTCAGTTTAAATCCATAGCGCACGCGATACTCAAAATTACAATTACAAGTTACTTAGGATGGGTTGCCTGTGATGACCAGGGGAACGAGAGCATATCACCATCGTTGATTAAATAGGTGCCTCAGTTCATAATTTCGTACAGATTCCAGAGTTCGAGAGCAAGATACAAAACTTCAACAAAACACACCTGAGTAATACCGGAGGTTACATCGACCGAAACATTGTAAAAATAACACTCAAGATGAGAACATTAGTTTCGATAACAAAATAACACAAATGTTCAAAGTTCATTCACACTTTATATTACGTTTTTTTTTGCATCTGATTTATTAAATAAAGCTGCTGTGTTTTGAACGCCTTCCTTTTGTTAACCACGTGAAAAATTAATAAAAATACTACAGAATACGTCGTGCTCAGAAAACCCGCCCGTTGCTTTCAAATTACGATCGCATTATATCCCGTAATGTTCTCTTTCTTTTTTATTCATAATATTTTCGCACATAATCGACATATTGTGGTTCCGCCCTTTTCCATGCTGTATTAATCAACTCTGATCCAGCGGAAATGTCATTGAATACTTTTTAAATAACTTGACAATTTTATATTAAAAATGTAATATATTATATATTGATAAATATATAAAAATGCAACATATGATAGAGGAAAATGCTATTAATGTTCATAACTTCTGCATCATATTTGTTCGTGAGAAAACTGAATTCTAAAACTTAGTTCAATAAAACGCATACGTTGTTTAGTTTGAAAAGACTCGCGCTACACGTTTACTTATTTGTTAAATAAATTAGCATACAGGCTGAAACGATCACTTTGTCGCCGTTTAGAAAAAATAAACTCCAGCTTTATTTAAAAAATATTGAAAAAAAATCGATTCAGGAAAGATTTTTATGTAGTAGAGCTGACATCTATTCAATGTAACCACCTTCAGCCTCAATCACCGCCCCGACGCGACATGTATGTGTGTTTTTGTACTTGTGTGTGTTTGTACGTCTGCTAAAACTTCAGTGACACGCATTGTTAACACACTAATTAGAATCCTAAGAAAGACGGATTTCCCGAACGAATAATATATAAAATTAAGAAAAACGGTCAATTAATACATATGCTTCAATCATTGGTTTGAATTACGTTCAATGCAAAAATACTTAACCTGATTTCGTAATCTGGTTTAGTGGATTAACGTTTTCTATAACACTATGTATTTTCATATTTGGTCGTTTATTTTTCTTTAAAAAGAAGTGTTTTAGAATATCGGCGTCTAATCTTATTAAAATAAAAAATATAATTTCGAGTTTTTATCATTGGTTCAACTTAACTGATGGTTAAATTATACTAAAAGGTAACAAAAATGCCAACTCAATTATAATCCTAAAACAAAAATTAACCTTCTTTCATTTCCATTTTTAACAGTTTAAAATTGTAGAACGGAAGAACAAACAAAAAAGATAATCTCATACATAATATTTTGATTGCATAAATTCATCTCTAGATCAATGTACCGTAGGTTTTAAGCAACGAGCTTCAACATACAAATGCAATATATCTACCCTGATATCCACTATCTTATGTAGCTTAAGATCACTATTTCTTGCCACATTCAGATGTGATAGTAAAATTGTACATTACATCCGATGAGCAGCAGCATCAAATTTGCCACATCTACAGAGGAACGAGTAAATATTTTTGTCCCCAATTATTTAGTCGGTACCACATTACCAGATAAGACCGTGACCACTTCTACATATTCGTAAGCTACTGTGATTACACCGCTTTTAATTCGCTATCAGCTACATAGATATAATATTATCTTATAAATTTTTTATCCAAATATATTAAATTCTGACCTGAATAAGTTCTTCTTCTGCGATTGGAGGCAACCTGCCTATTCTCTTATTCCAGAATTGAGATATTCCACATGAACGAACGTTTACCTAACCTTAAAACATGGCGTCGCTACACGACATATTCTTTCTCTTGTCAATGTCTTTGATTAATAAACCACATTTGACGTCGTTAATTACTGTAAACATTGCCAATGAATCTGATTCCAAACCACACCTGCCGTTGTCAACCACTGTAAACATTGGAAAACTACTACATGTACACACATTAAATTGCCACTTCTGTTGTAAAGTATGAATCGAATTGTATATATATATATATATATATATATATATATATATATATATATATATATATATATATTGAGTATATTAATGTTTCCAATTTCCACTTATTAATTTGTCTACACAGTCGTACCAATCGCATTCCCTTACAGTCCGTGGCTTCGTGCGTATAGTATATATGCATTTTTTTCATTTATAGTATATCTACTCATATAAAAGTTATATATATATATATATATATATATATATATATATATATATATATTTCTTTTTATCATATATCAACATTATGAAGATAACATTTCTTATTTGTTCATGCCCAAATCAGTGTTTGAACTAAATAAGACTACCGGCATTTGATTCAGGTTGTCATGTAACACTCTCCAACTTACTGTATCTGTTTTTGTTTATCGTTTCTGTATATTTTCTATGAACAAATTAATATTGATAATACACTATAATTACACACAAAAATTAAATAGGCTATTTCTTCCACAATATACATGTCCATACTAAAATGAAACCTTCATGTTTCAACCACTGTAAACCTAAGACATTCACATTGACAACATATACACAACAAAATACTTTTATCCTATATTGTGTTTGTATTCTACTTAGACAAACTAAGTTACAGCAGCGCGTGTCCATATACAGCTAGTTAAAAATAAAGCTGACGAATTGCAGAGGGAAATATTTCGACGAGTTTTTTAATGAAACTACGTGTATATAATTAACTGCACTTACACTTCCCGTCGATAGCTTCTTTAATTTTAAATAAATATAATACGCAAGCTCATACTATGTACATGGCCACATTGTTAAAATGATTCGGTTACTAATTTAACTCATTAGAGTTTGCGCATGGCGCGCGAAACCTTTTTCTTACAAAAGTTTGCTTTCTGTTTCCCTTCTGTCTGATTTTACATAGTTTTTTCACCCCCACCTCATCGGGTCTCATAATTATTTTTCAACCGTACAACGGCGGACGCCCCCCCCCCCCTGCCTCGGTTGTCACAATTTCTGTCCCGCTGTTACAAATCATCATATTTAAACGGTTTTTACTAACAAGCAACACTCCTCTCGCAGGCACATTTTTTTGCGACCGGTCAACATCGTCCCGTGCCTCTGTTGTAAAAAATTCCCCACTAGCTGTCACGTCTTTTTATCACCGGGTAACGCCAGGTGCTTCCAAGCATTATATGAATTATAACCGCCTTCTGATGTCTGTATAAAACTTCCGTAAACCTTATTGTTTCGAGATAGATCTGGAATCATAAGAAGCAGCATTTTCTCGGACAAATAATATGGAACAAATATAAAAAAAGTTTTAATAATAGAATATATATATACATACACATATATATACATATATATATATATATATATATATATATATATATATATATATATATATATATATATATAAATTGAAGGGATTGTCATGTAAAGACATTCGCCCCGACGCTTATCTTAAACACGTCTCTGCAAACGCGTGTTTCTCGCTTTCATATTAATTTGATAAATTTTTAATTCGATAGCGTCGTAAGGACATTAATTCGGTGCTTACTAATGGTCTTATGCTATGCGATTTCGCCGCCGACATGCAGCGTTATGTTTTTGTTTTCGCTTACAAAACTTTGATTCGATTTCGGTTCTGGACTATAAAATCCAAGTCCCGTTTTATTTCTATATCAAATATGGCAGTGCAACTAGCTCACATCCCCGTTGTTTGTGGTAGGATGTCCTTATGTATCTTTGAGTTTTTGTCAAAACTCTTGCTAGATCAGAGACAAACAATTCATATTGCAGAAATACTGGTGATATCCGGGAAGCAGCACAACCTCGTGCAATTGTTGGTTATGTCTGACAGTGTGTTACTTAACCTAGTTTACTAAACTGAAACATTTTCTTATACATCCCCCACTTCCACGTTGTGTGATGCTTTTGTTCCAACCGGCGGCGCCGGGCAACCCCGCCTCTGTTTCACATGTTGCCCCCTTCCAATCCTGGTGCAACAATTTACACATTTAAGCGGAGTTTACGACTAGGCAACAACTGTTTTATTTGCTAACCAGGCAACCCCCGTCCCTCCGCGATATATATATATATATATATATATATATATATATATATATATATATATATATATATACATATATATATATATATATATATGAGAAATGTCTACTAATTCGACATATTTACTTGATGCGTTTTATCCTTTTAGTGGATTTAGCACGCCACATGCACATATAATTATATTTATTAATAAACCAGCTTTTGTAGTCAAATATCTACAGGATATCTATTAGCCTAGAAGATTTTAAATATGAGCGTATTTTAAATTGAATAAATAGCGTTTTTACATCGTTTTTTTTTTTTACCTTATATTTTCTACTTCATTTTTTTACCATTTCTTTTCCGTTAAGATATTACGTGCACCGTTTCTCAAATTCTCCAGAAGACATTAGTCGATAATGTTCGATTCTTCAAATTAATTTGTCCATCTTTCAGTACATAATCTTCTACGCCGTTTATTTTTCATATTTTCCCTCTTCATTTTCTTTGTTATCATCCCGGACATTTATCGTATTCGCATTTTTTTTCTTTCAATTTGCGTTATTATTAATTTGTTCGCCAAATAATTCGTTTATCTATTCCAATATTTGTTTTATAACTTTTCTTTTTCTGTATTTTTGTGTAGTATCTGAATGGTCTATTTTTCATGAGCTCGTCCTCTGCATACCCTAGTATATATTTTGTAAGTTTTTCTCCTTATTTTATTAGTCTGTCTAGTTTCTGTTATTCATTCTTTTACTTTTTTCATTCATTTTCCAGGCTTCAAATTTTTCAATTATTATTCTTAATCATATTTTCCTATATTTATTCATGTTTATTTTCGTATTATAATGTATCAGTTTTCTTATTTCGCGATATTTTTACCATGTTTCTTGTAATATCCAATCATTGATTGGTTATAATTTTTTTAAATTCTTTTTTGTAAGAATATATATTTTATTTATTATGGTTTATCCTAATTTTCTAACTTTTATTGATTATTTTTTTCCTGAACAAGACTTTGCGGTCTGTTTTATTTAATGCATTTTAAGTTTGTAAACAAATTTATTATTTAATTTTTTGTAGTCTTTGATTTTTATGTGTGTATATGTTTCATTTTAAATCTACTCCTAACAGTTTAGAGAAGACAGGGGAAGCGAATGTAGACAAGTTGTCATATACTATGTATTTGATCAATTCATATTACAGCGATAAGTGTTACACGTCCGATTCTCGGGAATTGTGTTATTTGCTATAGTTTTCTGTTGAAATCCCTTATTATGATGTAGAGAAATGAGATATTTCGTATTAGCATAAATGCCCCAATAATTTTTAATCTTCGACGATTTTTGAAAAGATTCAAACATTTTGATATGTAAGTATCTGTTACTTATACGGCATAATTACACGGATTTCGGTCATATAACCGAAGTTAAGCAATGCCGAGCTTGGTTATATATATATATATATATATATATATATATATATATATATATATATATATATATGTGTGTGTGTGTGTGGGTGTGTGTGTGTATATATATATATATATATATAAATACATTACTTCTTGACAGAAGAAGCTTGATGTACAGCGGCCATGTGTACGTAAATGACTCTTCAAACCAACTACACTTTCTCAAAGGTGACAGTGAATTTGCCAGTATTTGGTGTTGTTTGTGGCGGAACTTCATTATCCACCGTTGAGTGTCTTGTCAAAATGCTTGTTTAATCAGTGACAAAACCAGATCCATAATTGAAATACTTGTGTTTAGGCGTTTTTTGCCTTCGCCGGGTGTTGCAGAGCGAGACTAAGGAAAGAACGGATTTAAACTGCAGAAGTACTCATGAACCCATAGTTGGTTGGTTAAACTAATAATTAAGATCATTAAACAACTAAGTAAAATAAGCAGATTAAAACTATGATAAAATAGCACATATCAACATCGCGTTAGATTTTACGCCATAACAAATATTTACTAATTCCAAACGATAGATGTAAATAGTTTTAATAAAAAACTACTAATAATTTAAGAATGTAAAATTTGTAAACCTGATTTCCATTATTCAAAAAATATTCAAACAGAAAAAAGAAACATTCACATTACTGTAGATATGAACAAACCATTACCACACTGAATGTATATTCCTATGAATAAAATAAGGGACTAATATGTTTAAATTTATCAAAAAAAAACTTATCTTACTTTCAATGCTCTTGTGTTTGTATTGTTTCGTTTGTGTTCAAATTAAATTTTTTATTCATTTGTTTTGTTGTAAAATTCCTATTCTTCTATCATTTCATTTTTGTCTTTATAATCTTTTATTTAACTATTTCTTGTAGATTTCCATTTTCGATGTATTATCTTGTTATATAAGTCCTCGCCGTTTTTTTTTAAAGTAAATCAAAGAATTTTAACAGAATACGAATGTTCGTGTGGGACATAAGCTCCAAGTTTTTGTGTGAATCCCATCGGCTAAAGGTGGCGTGAACTTGTCACAAACTCACACTTCATGTCTTCACCTAAATCTCTACAGGTCTGATGGCATTCTTCCTTCAAAATAACACTAGTTATCTTCGCCTATCTTGATTTGCCATCTGGAACAAAGAGCATCATTGACGCACATTACCGTGTTTAAATCTGGTAGGGCAATATTGAACAGATCTCCAAGCTATACCGTGTTCACTACATACGGCACAAATATCATTGGTTACTTTTTTAATTCGATTAAAGGCGAAAAGAAGGAGGTGTCGAAAATATGATTTTTATCTACTTGACAATGAATATGACGGTTCCGAAAAACAGGAATAAAAATTATATAAGCAGAAAACGATGGTCATTATTGTGTAGATCAGAATAGGTGCTTTGTAATGATATATATCGCTTTGCCAAACATTAAAAAAATTTGAGCAAAACATTACCAATAAACCCGATACTCCTTAATCTTTTCGATTTGATTTATACGATATAATTTTTAAATACGTTACAAGGTCAAATAATCCTAACTTAAAGCGAGAAAAGGTAAATTAAATTTAAAAGTGATAAAAATATATCTATATTAATAATGATAATTAATATTCAAATTTACAAAAACGCTATTGCGATTTTAACGTTTAAATTCGGATAAATATATCTTGGCTCAAACTTAAATTTATTAGTAAAAATAGGCACCATCACAATCAATATATTTTTGCCAACGTAAGAGAAGTATATTTTGCCATAAACGTAAAAACTTTCCATTCTGGTGGGGATGAAAAGCGAAAGGCGGTTATTATATCGCTTAGGTTTTTGACAAAACGGATAACATGTCACAGCTTTCGCATTAATCATTTGACTAACGGTGAGTGAAATCTAAATTTGTACAAATAACTCATCTCTCTGACAATTTCTTTCGCAAAAAGATGTCGAGATGCCTGAAAACTGATGGTCGTTAGATGATACATCTGGAGAGTATGGCGGATAAACCAGAGTTTCGTAGCCCAATTTATATAATTTTTACAGGTTTGGTGAAGAAATGTGCGGTTCGGTATCGTCATGGAGGAGGATTGGACCTTTCTGTTGACTAATGTTGGGTGGTGTCAACCTTTGCCATGCATCCCATACATTTGTTTACAGTAATTCACAGCTGTAATGTTTTTGACTGTAAAAACGTAATAGATAAGACCGGTCGCCGGCCACCGAACAGTTAAAATGATTAAGTTTTGGTTCAACCCTAGCTTTGGGAAGTGTCGTGAAGCTTCGTCTTTCCCTAACAAGTCAGTTGAGAATCGCAGTTTGTGGTAAAGTGCATACTTTACATTGCGAATTACAACCCAACCAAGAAAGAGGCACACTTTGTTGCATAAAAAAGAGGAAATTACACTTAATGACGACGTTTCTTATTTGGGGGGGGGTCTCTTTCAATTTTGTTGGCACAGATTTATCAAGTTTTATCTTTTTGTGTTGCTTAACCTGTCTGAGGTGGTTGAAAATCATCGTATACGTTACATCTAATTTAGAAGCAGGTTATCGAACAGTTGTACGTGGATTGGTTTTGGCTAAGTCTTCTATTCGATCATTTTCAATATCAGATGACCGAACACTACGGTTGAAACCTTTAAGGCTCTAGTGGCCACCACGAAATTTCTTAAACCACAAATGTGCTGTGAGTTCGGTAGTCGTTTTACCAAACGTTTTGTTGATATCCAGAACTTTTTTAGCAGCTTTTAGGCGTAGCTTAAATTTAAAAAAAATTGCGCGCATTTTTTCTGTCTTGTATTTAACGTTCTGAAAACAGGACATTATTGTCTTAAAACGATTGTAATTCAAACGATAGATAGGAAATACAACTGTTTGACAGGCTGCTTCTTATTTAGACGTATTGTATTCGACTATTCTCAACCATTTGGGACAGAGTGGAAAGACAAAAAATGTTACCCCCAACTTTCCTCAAACAGAACCCTTTATTCAATCCAGGGTTATTATATGCACTGGTTTATTCAACCATGACAAATTTGACCAAGCATTTTATCCAGTAAACCACGGATTCTTCATCCAGATATCCAGAAAGATCTTGTATCTGCCTAGAGGTTTATGAATTTCTTTCGTTTATTTGTCTTCCTCGATGGTTACTTTCTTGTTATGCATATTTTTTTTACTTATCATTGTCTTCCACTAGATTCTCTTTTCTTACTTTCGTTTCCACGTTCCATATTTCCTACCGTTTTACCGTTTCCTTTTTTTCGATAAACATCCTAATGTCCAACAAATCGCTCGTGCAATTTCTTTTTATGGCGGCCATTTTCTTTTCCTTATTGAAGCTATTTCCTGCCAATGTTTTATGCGTTTTATTAAATTGCGCACATTTAATGTAAGCCAGGTTGAATTCACGTTCTTGGTAAGAATTTGTTTTAGTTCTTTGTCTAATTCCAAGTTTCTTTTTTCTCAAAATTAGACCTGCAGGGTAAAAGCATTTAAAGTCGCGTAAAGTGTTTTTGTCGACACCATTTATATTAAAAGTATCAGACGGCGAAAAAAATGGAGCGCAATACTTGCTTTCAATCATAAGTAATTTACATTGTTCCGCAATTTTTCAGTTTAGTATTCAAAGCTGCTTAATGAATGACAACTCGTGCATTTAAGTTTAATAAAATGTAAATACATACATATATACACATGGAAATATAAATACATATATATACTTGTGTAGAAACACATATAGCGAGATACTGGAATTATATATATATATATATATATATATATATATTAAATGGTCATATATTTTATTACACTTTCAATGCATATGTTGGTAAACACAAATGCAACTACTTAGTCTATGATTTCATTTTCTTTGAAATATAGTGGTATATTTTAAGAAATTTATGTTGCATGCATTGGAAAAAAGACAGTAACATGAAAAATTAATAACAGTTAATATGTATTGTTTAAACAATATTCGTAATAATTGTGGAAAATAGGAAAACACCCGACTTTGTTGTATCTTTGCTTTCACCTATGTACATATTGTAATGTATTATTGGTTAAAAAGGTGTGCTGTTTTGATAAAAATATACTAATTATCAATTAAATCAACTAACATATTTATATTTTAAGGTTTACTTACAAAAATTGCTAACACAGGTTAAATATTGTTACTAGAAAAACGTTTACTCAACAAAAACAAAGAAAATCAATGGCCAGATATTAGATTTACAACAAAAACATACTATACTAATCGAAAAAAAACGGGATTGAAACCGTTATTCATAGTTAAGGATCATATAAACGCTACCCTAAAATATGACGAGAGAATATTCTGATTACAAAAAAGTATACTACACTGCACATTGCATAATATACTATATTATATAAGTGTTTAAGCTATCCCCTTTCCATGTAAACAAGAAGAGTTTTAGATAGGTGAAAATGAGATTAGGATAACCCGAGACTAGAAACTTGTGGGCAAGGTTAAGAAATAGATTATTAGAAATCGGAATGTCAAAAAAGCCTATTGTTAAATTATATTATCAATTCTTATTCTTTACAAAACCGACTAATAGAAATGCCAGCTAAAAGGAATGCCCAATAACAATTAAAAATACCTTGTTAAAAATAGTTTAGGTACAAAATAGGTTAGTTCAGAATTCCTTGTTTTAAAAGTGTGTTTAGAAAACGTGTGCTTAGCCACGTGAGTTGGTCAAGTTTTGGAACCACACTTCTGACGTTATAGCAAAATGGATATTCTCAATATAGGAGCTAGAGTTAGAAAGATCAGGGCAGTTGAGTTGAGCAGGTGAGTTGAATAGTTGAAGCAGAACAGTTGAGTCTACTAATCAGTCAGAGGGAGAGTTAGAGTCAGGGTCCTTTGGAAGCGAAGGAAAGAACATTTAACTATGAAGATCCCAAATGTAAATTTCTGACGTCACCATCATTCGACCGGTCCATTGAAATCTTTTTGTTTTTGTAAAACTTTTGTCGTGTCATCTTTCAACCCCCAAAATGTAATGTGTAAAACATCTTATTATGAGCATTGCGTAATCCTTCCTAGAATATGTATCTCTTCTCTCTATATATATGTGTTGCAAGAAATATAAGAACTGTGCATCTATTACCCTATCACCCTCAGTATATATATATATATATATATATATATATATATATATATATATATATATATATATATATATATATATGAAGTCCCCAGCATCTTAGAACTGTACATGTATAAATGTCTCCCTTCCATCATCAGAATCGTTACGTCCATTAAAAATGTACCCGTTATATGTATTGGACCAATATGAACTCCGCATACCTCTTCAAAACGAATCCCCACTACACAACATAAGTATGCATAATAATATAGATTTAGTGTCAGACAGTTTTTAATTGATATAGAAAGCTAGGAAAACAATGACGATCATTCAAATATTGGTAAAGATGCAATATTTTTACACCCACAAAAATCCTTTAAAACTACAACTATTGTAGGTTTTTCAGGGTGCTGAAAACGAAAACAACTGTTAAATTCCAAGGAAACGATGATTTTAATGATATTTATAAATTAGAGTTCATAGAATCAGAACTATCTTTTCTATATTTATTTTTCTATATGGATTTAGTGCACTAAACTTATAGCAAAAGGGACCACAAATAAGGTTCTCATCTTAGTGTAAATTAATATAGAAAGGTGACTCCAGTTTTTAAAGAATAATGTGCCACCTTAAGGATAAATATCACATAGCACACTACACAATTCCGGTCATTAGATTTCAACGAACCTTCATTTATAAAATTCTGTTCAATATTCGCCGAGATTTTGTATATTCTGAAATTGCCCATTAAAGTAATATATATATATATATATATATATATATATATATACATATATATATATATATATATAGGAAGGGTATATCTTTACTCGTTGCCAATTCAAATATAAAAATGATAATATCTTTTGTTCTATAGGAAGAAACTGTATGTAAATGTGCATCCATTAAACCTACTATGACAAATATGCAATATGCATACGTCCATTGCATAATATATGTATATGTATATATATATATATATATATATATAAACAAGTAGTTAATTAAACATGTTAAAATACTTTGAAAAAGAGTTAAAACATGTCATTTTAAAAAGGAAACACTAAATAAGTTGATAGTCCTTAATCCGCGGAGTTTCGTAGAATATATATATATATATATATATATATATATATATATGTATATATATATATATATATATATATATATATATATATATATATATATAGCTCTACCTATGTATTGAGCAGTATTGAAGTAAGTAGTGAAAATTATCACATAAAATTATATCTTCGGATCTTAATTCATGTGATATAATGAAGTAGTCACATATATTGTAATACAATAAATCTAAACAATATATTATCAACAGTAAGTCCAAACTACATAATAATAAACCACTAACGTGTAAAGAGGTGTTATGAATGGGTAAGAGGATAAAAATAGCTTTATATGAGCAACTTTTTGCAGTAACAATTCAATAAGAGTCCCACAAAGAACAATAAGGGATGATCTTCTTTAAAACATGGCATTTCTTATCTAAATGCTCCTTCTCAAAAATAGAAAAACGAAATATGCTTATGTAACTCTAACAAATAATTTTACTTTGAAAACATTAAGGTCAAAAAGTTTTATTTTTTTTCCAAGTATAATTGGAAAAAAATCAGATAGTCGATAATATTCTTAGAATAGTTAAAAGACAAGGCAGAAACCAAAAAAAAATAAATATGTAAAACAATTAAAAAAAGTACTTTTGGATGAAAAAATATTTCATAATGTTTTTAAAAATCCTCATTATTTTTATGATATTTTTTATAGTTTTTCAATGTATTGTAGTTCCTGTTTCCTCTTTATTTCATAATAAAAATAGTAACCTCCTTTATATTGTTTTCAAAGTCTAATCTGAAAAAATGTTGATTTTCGAATCTGAATATTTTTAATTATGTGTTGCTTTTCGTTGTAGCTTTATATTTGTATAATATGGACTTTAGCTGTTTCTTACGAGAAGTATTTAGCATGAAAATGTCTTTTTGGAAACACATATAGACTTGATCATGGTATACACTTCCTATGTCATTTTGTTCTATATCGTCGTAACCTATGTGTCTCTCTCTATCTTTTTCTCTATCTCTATCTTTCTCTCTTAATCTCTCTCTTTCTCTCTCTCTCTGTATATATATATATATATATATATATATATATATATATATATATATATATATATATAACAATTTTTAATAAAAGCGAACGTAGTGCCATTATTAATTGCTGAGGGTATATTTTTATTATTTTTCTTTCTATAGTTTAAATAAAATATTAAAAATAAACGTTCAAAAAGAAGACCAATACACACTTCTAAAGTATATATTTCGTAAGAGCTAAGTGTATGTTTAACACATATAAATTAAATTTAAGTAATAAATTCCAGGTGGGGCAGAAAAAACTATCGAGAATTATTTCAGCCAATCCTTTTCAAGATTAACGTTAACATTATATTTAAACCATAGGAAAAAATCGCTCAGCAGTTAATAATGCCACTACGTACGGTGTTATGGAAAAATGTTATAAAATTATGTACCTATAAAAATCTTTATATATATATATATATATATATATATATATATATATATATATACTAGCTGTACCCTACCACGCGTTGCTGTTGCTAAATTTGGTGTAATGGAAAATTCTAATAAAAAGAGAAAATGCATGTTTCTTATATTTTTAGTACAGCAATCCCCTCCAAAAAGTTTAAAAGAAAGGCGAAAATGAAAAAAAGAAAATGGTACTCTTGCAGAATTGGATCCGGATCCTCGGGAATAACCGTCAATCATGGCTTGGGCTGAACTAACACTCAGTGGATTAAGCCGAAATTTGCTAAAATATTGAAACGCTAAATAGTTTTTTTTTATTGTATTAATAAATGTGACTTTTTAATAAATATTTAGGTGAGGGGACACTATACCCAGATTCGAAAAAGTTGTCCAAAAAGGAATAAATGAAAGCAAAGGTAAGGTAAATTACGTTTCCACCTAACTGGATATTTTTTTTAGTGTTTTTATTTAATGCAAAATGTTTAATCGGCTAAAAAAACCTCAGTGTTTATCGATGTATTTGAAAAAGGCGAATGGTCGTGGATTCTGTTGAATACGTTAAGTTTGGGAAAATCATTTAAAACTATACAAAACAGTGTCAGACACCCACTGATTATATGTTATCGCGATATAGGATGACATATTCGGTGGGTTTCTGATAATACTTTGTATAGTTTTTTCTAGTTTTAAATCATTTTCCCAAAGGTAATATGATCAACAGTGTCCGCCACCATTTGTGTTTTTCAAATACATTTATAAACACTGTTTTTCAAGCCGACTAAATGTTACCATAAATAAAACGGGTTTGTATTACTAAACACAGAAATGAAAAAGTATATTGAAATATAACAAATAAATGGTATCAAAGGCAAGATAAGTTACTTTCTTACCTAACTGAATAAGATGTTAGTTTTTTTATTTAGTGTAAAATGTTTAGTCGGTTCGAAAAATGTAGTGTTTATCTGTATATTTGAAAAATAGAAATGGCGGCACACTGTGTTGAACACGTTAAGTTTGGGAAAATTAGTTAAAACTAAAAAGCTATACAAAATACTGTCAGGAACTCACTCAATATATGTTACCGTGATATAGGCAGACATGTATTCGGTGGATTTTAAAAGTATTTCGTATAGTTTTTTTTTAGTTTTAACTCATTTTCCCAAACTTAACGTGTTTAACACAGCCTACTACCATTTATAATGTTCAAATATAGCAGTAAACGCTGTGGTTTTCGAACCGAATAAACATTTACATTAAAAGAAATGTTTTTTAAAAATTCAATTTTGGTAATAAAGTAACATATCTTTTCTTTGATAATATTTGGTATGCATCTATTTTTTGACAACGTTTTCGAGTCTATATGTACAGTAGTACACACTTAATAAAAACACTAAAACCTATCCAATTAGGTAAAAAAGTAACTTATCTTGACTTTGAAAATATTTGTAATATATTTGTTTTTGTTGACAATTTTTCAAGGTTTTGTGCAAGTACAAACTCAAGGGGGTATTTTTCTGTCTAATTTTATTTTTGGTACCACGCTTAAATTTAAATTTCACGATATCTTTTTTGGGAGAGTGTATTTTTTTTTACATTAGGTAAACCTCCACAATTTTCGACTATGCTGAATAAGAAAATCTCTTTTAAAATTTGCAGAGGCAAGTATTTTTCGAGATATAAAGACCTGTACTATACATTATAATTCACTGGCGGACATGAATAAAAACTCTCAACCTCCCCATAATAAGAACGGCTTTCGGAATAAACAACACCTATGCGTAACCACGTGTTTTAACCTTTCTTTCGTCTGGTAAAAAACGACTATTTGAGTAAATACCACCATTATCCCCGTGTTAAGAACGGCTTTCGGTATAACCCCCCCCCCCAACCTACCCATTTTAAAAATTGTGGAGGTGGACCTAATGTAAAAAATTACCTTTTGTTTTTTTAATAAATTGTTAGTTGAAAGCACAGAATAGTGACAAAACACCACCTCCTCCCCTTGGTAAGAATGGCTAAAAAATTACGATTTTCTTGGTAGAAACTTTTCTGTGTTTCACCTAACAATTTCTGGTGCTAATGAACTTACTGACGCGCTCTATTTTTTAATTCGTATTTCCAAGATTAATTGAAGTTTTAATGGTATCTATTTCGATTCAATTGTAAGGTTAAAGTACAGAATAGGTACAAAACACCTTCCCCATCCCCATGTTAAGAATGGCTGTTTAAATAATAACGTTATTATTTCAGCAGGAATCACTCTCTGCATGAGTACCTAATATATTCTTAAGCCATTCTTACCATAGAGAGGGGATGGTGTTTTGTAAGTATTATGTGCTTTCAACTAACAATTTATTATCAAAAAAAGATATCGTGAAATTATTAAAAAATAAAAAAAAGATATTGGCAAAGTTGAATTTAACTTGAATAAAAAAAAAACAACGTTCAACATTGTAGCTGAAACTTATTTGGCAATAACGTCACGTTAGTCGATTAAAGGATGGTAATGCACTTACTTGCCCGCGCTATTTTTTAAATCGTAAATAACGGTATTATTTCAGCACAGTACCTTCTCAGCATAAGTACTATCTTTTGTTTATTAAATTGTTAGTTGAAAGTATAGAATTGTCAACAAACCCTCCCCATGTTAAGAATGGCTTTCTAAATAATGTTTTATTTTAGCACGGTACTTTCTCTGCGTAAGTGCCATGTTTTGTTTATTTAATTGTAAGGCGAAAATACGGTACTCATGCAGAGAGTGATCCGTGCTGAAATAAAAACTTTATTATTTAAAAAGCTATGCTTAACATGGGGAGGGGAGGGTGTAATGTACCTAATATGTATTTTAACCTTATAATTGAATAAAAAACGCAATAAAACTTTAATTAAACGTGGAAATACGATTTTATAAAATAGCGCGGATCGCTCTCGGCATTAGCACCAAATATTACTTAAGCACATTACCAATCTGTAAATTTTCTTTAAAAAAAAAAACTGTACTTTCACCTTACAATTTATAGTATTACTAATCAAAAAGCTCATATTTTCTTATATCGAAAAACAAAAGACAAAAACAAAAAAAAAAACGATTTCGAAGCAAAAAGAAAGCGAGCATTTTTTTGCCTGATATAATAAAGAAAATAACTTTCAATTTGGAAGATAAATAAATGAATTATTTTTTTTGACTTATCGAGTAAACAGAAAATGAAATATTCTAATTCGTTTCGTCAAATCGTGGTGTATGATATCAATTGAAACGGAAGTTCAGTTCTATCAACTAAACAGGTTCGCACTATCGGTTTACGAACAATATTTTTATTTGATATAATATTTTTATACTCGGCGATGTTAATTTATATTAATAACATAGAAACATCCCCTGACTCTAAAGATGGGGTGTCTGAAAATTGCAAATAAATTATTGATGCAGAAATATGGTTTTATCGACTTTGCACGAACCAATAATTATTTATTTATTTATTTATATATATATGTATATATATATATATATATATATATATATATATATGTACATACATACATATATATATATATGAGAAGACACACCCGCACACACACGCACATATTTATTATTTTATTATTTTTTATTCTAAAATACTTAAAATATGAGTCTATGTCTACCATATCACTTTAACATTAGCAGGCATTATAAAACACATTTCAGTATATATCATCATTGATATATACAAGAGAAAGGTACGTTTGAATCATTAATGCAGAAGTAAAAAAAATAGTAGCGGCTTCGAGACAGAAAGAATCTAAGCAGAACTAAACTGTTTTACACGGACTCATAATATACTTATCGCATGTGAAGAATGTTTTTCAAGAAAAAAATGCGAAAGGGCAGAATGGTGTACGTTCTTACAGTGATTATGCAAAAGTAATAAGTTCTATATTGATGTGGTGGCAGATATTATTTAATTAGCAAGCGGTTGAATAAATTAAGTATAGTCAAATAATAAAATTAAAGAAATTCCAGGAATCTCGGGAAAAAAAACCAATATATACGAGCTTTAGAATGAGTCGTGTTTGAAAGAGTTAATACAGACATTTTGGGAGGTGTCACTTTTTTTGTTTTTTTTTACAAGGTGGTCACCACTTATCAAGGCCCGGAGGCCACTCAGGGATAAGGGTTATTGTAAGTACAGTATGTTAGTGTGGAGATTTAATAAAGTTACTTAAGGGGACGGTTCATCAGGAATTTGTTGACGTTGGACTTGAAGACATCCAGGTTGTATTCAAGTGGGAAATAGACAGACGGAACGGAGTTCCACAGGCGTGCAGTTCTAAGAAAGAAGCTTTGTTCATGGAATCTACATATTGATTTAGGCATAGATAAATAGTGGGGAAAGTTTATGACAGTGGATTCAGCTAGACGGGTGTTTTTCGTAAAATATTGGCGAGAGGGGACTAGAGATTGGAGTTCAGACGATCACCTGCCATGGAAATAACGATAAAACAAAGATAGGCTAGCAACGTTAAGATATAGGTATTTTATTTACCTTGTGATTTTTACTCCAAGTAAAACATTATATATATATATATATATATATATATATATATATATATATATATATATATATATATATATATATATATCGGATTTATACAATCATGTTTTTATATTTTTATTGTCTTTTTAAGTCTTAATATTTAAGGAAACTCTTCTGAAAATATTTATATTTACAAAATAATAATGTGGCCTTTCCTGCGCTACGAAACAGATACTGTCAAAAATGTTTCATCTGAAATATATACAGGTAAAATAGTCAATATGTTTACATTTTCCGTAGTTTAAAACAATATCAAACCCGAATCATAAAACATATTATGATTTAAATAATAATAATAAAATAATAATAATAATAATAATAATACTACTACTACTAATAATAATAATAATAATAATAATAATAATAATAATAATAATAATAATAATAATAATAATAATAATTCATGGCTTTTACTTACAATAATGCTTCTCTGATAAACAATTTTACGTGTAATTCTCTCTTACCTGAAAGAAGAAAAATGTATAGTTTTAAAATATATTAACATTTGGCATATCTTTATTTCGAGACAATAGAATATCGAACATATAACCTTTATACGTACAAAAACACGCATACACTCACACACACAGTCATATATATGCAAATGAATATCTATATATTTATATATGAGGAGAGAAAAAGGAATAGAGAGAGAAGAAAAAGAAATAGAGAAATTAAAACAGAAATAGAAAGACGCAAAGGTAAATAGAGATAATTAAGAATGCAATACATTGTATATTCCATGTGTGTCTAAAAGCACACCTTAAATACGATACTTAATAATTTATTTAACATATGAAATACACATTTAAAAGCTTCGAGCGAACTGTATTAACAAGAAATAAACTTAAATAAGAGATAAATACAGGTCGTCCTCGATGGTTGTACATGAAAACAATATGGTATAAATGTGGGTGTAATCCGGGATGGACCCTTTGATCTTTTATTATTCCTGATATTCATGAATGATGCACCATTAAAATTGTTTCTGAGATAACATATTTTCTGATGGCACACGCCACTATAACAGACACAAGAGGAAAATAAACACATATCCAAGGCAATGGCGGAAACATTAGAAGACTTCCAGTCTGTAAGAGAATTGGAACCAAAATGTATGGTAACGTTGAATAATGCTAAGGCTAAGCTCTTTTCATTTAATAATTACAAGAAACCTTTTCACCCACTAATAGCCATTACTAATGATACATTATCTAAAAGTTGTTCATTGTTCCTCGGCTTACCGGGAAGATGAGTTGGAACAGTTACATTGAGGGCACTACCGCGGCTGCTGCGATAAAGGTGAGCTCTTACTATAGTGACAGAATGTTACTTTAGCCTGAAATTATCACGTACCTCTACTATGCAACAAATCGCCCATGTATTGTTATTGTTGCCACATTTAGGTTTGTACATCTGCACTTCGTCTCTCACTTCTGGACAGGGTTCCAAAGAGAGTCGCCAAGCTAATAGGTCCCGAACTATCAGCTAAGCTTCATCCTCTGTCTCATCAACGAAGTAGTGCACGCCTCTGTCGCTTGTAAACGTATATTAATAGTAGAGGTTCCTGAAAACTACAAGCCGTTGTATCCTCTCTACGTATGTGCACCTAACAAACCCGAGAAGCAGCATTCCAACATAGTAGCGATCATCAAGGCGGCTGAAAGCATTCTACTCTAATAGTTTCTTTCTCAGAACTTCTAGACTTTGGAATTCCCATTCCGGGTTCCTGCTTCCGCAACTCTTCTAGCATGCAGAAGATCAAGTGTAATGTAAGCAGACAGTTCACTATAAAACTTCCTGCTAAACTTTCTATTCAATTGTAAAAAAATGTGAGCTTCATGTTTACCGATCAATTTTTTTTCCAAACTTAAGTGTGACAGACCGACTTAAATGGTCTTAGTGTGTGCAGACCTGTTCTTCTGTGTAAGTCTCTATTAATTAGTTAACTCCCTTCTTTCTGAACTTCCTCGGAAACAATTTGGTTTCTCAATATCGTTCTCATTCTTTTCATACCTTTGTTTAATTATTTCTCTAAACTACACTATTTGTCCACATTATGATCTAACACTTAATTACTTTCCGGGCTACTGTTAGGAGGATGATATAACCTATATTATCAATGAACAACGGGAAAACGGGACGAGTATACTATAAGTGTATGAAACTTCTTTACTCGCAATAACTGCTCATTTAGTTAAACTTTTGCTGAATGAGATACTACGTTTATTAACGATTACATGAGGTGTACAATTCTGAAATAGTAGTAAGATCCCTGCATAATTAAAGTTTTATTGATGTATATGACCTAGTTATAAACGTTTTACTTTTATAGTTTAATCTGCCAATACTTAACAAGATCAAATGCAAATTGAGGATATAGGTCGCTGTTATTATCATGTGGGTGATGAGCATTTCTACTTAAGCCGTCTGAAAACTTTGTGTTGAATACGCAGAATTTGTTTCAAGCAAAAATATTGCAGAGAAGAACTGGGTTATTATGTTACACAAAGTAGTAGTTATCGAAGAAAAGACGCTGTTCATGGAAATTTCAATTCCAACTTTTATATAGTTTTAGAAACCGTATGAAACTGTGGTTATGCCCAAAAATTCAGTATTCAATTTCTATGCACCGGAAGTGAACTCATTATACTTAAATATGGAACCGAAACCACTAAGCATGAAACGAAAGTAAGTTTTTTTTTTTTATGGCAGAAGAAGTGTTAATAAAAATCCCTTCATAAATTATGAAAAAATCCATGTGATTAAACTTGTGAACGACATAAATATATTACTTAATAAACACACTAATTATATAAATGTAAATAATAAAGATGTTGATTAGCTTTTTTTCTTGTGATAACTAGGCCTATGACAACAGCATATCCTTTTAATTGTTTTGACTATCGAGTATATATCCGACATAGATAGTCACTGTTAATCAATCGAGAACAACATCCCTCTAAATAAAAGCATATAAGATATAAACGGATACACACTCGAGTGTCAAAACAATTAAAAGAATATGATGTTGTCCTATCCTCGTGACAACACAAGTATTAAATCAAAAGTAAACTGTTTACAAAAATATAGAAAATAAAAGTTTATTTTTGCGTCATGATAGCACGAGAACTGTAAAAACTGAAATTATTTTTTTTAATAAATTATTTTTATATGGTTTCGTATTTTGTGTCATGTTTAGTGACTTCCGTGTCGTTCCATATTTTGGTAAACCAAATCAATTTCGGCGTCTAAACAATTAGTACTTAATAGTTTCAATTTACTCACGGGGTTACTTATTTTACTGATTGCTGAGGAATACACACACAAACTCAATTTATTATGTGGCGACATTAAAATGTCTAATTACATAAGAAATATATACGTTTTATTATCCAGATGTTAACATTCCTCAACATCTAAAAATTACTGAGAAGGCTAAAATCGGCAGTAGCTTATATAATCGACGCAAGTAAATTATCCGCAAATAACGATCGGAGAAAATATATACAAAAAAAAAAAACGAAATCAGTTAAAGGAAAGCGAAATAGCGCGCCAGATGAAAAATTAAATGAACACAAAAATGGCCGCGCGATTTAAAGCGTTTGTCAATTATTTCAAAATGTCAGTTGAATTACGGCGATTCGTCAAAAGGACAACGAAGTTTCGATAAAAAATAATTGGAGCAACGATTGTTCAAATGCAACATGGCGTATCGGTCTCTCGACAAAAAAATACCAATGAGTTCTACAAATTACGAGGCGGAGGATGAGTATAATTTTATCCTTGCTTAAAACAAATACATAGCTTTATCGAGTTTTATTTCTACACTGAATTTGGACAAGATGGTTAATTTTAGTTTGGCCATTGGAAGATTCTTACGAAAAAATGCGCAAACATTATTTATTATAATATATAGGGGTAGAAACATGTAAAAAGAAAAAAATGACGATTCCAAAATCTTATATTTACTAGCGACAACCATGAAAATTCAACTACGGCATCTGCCATATAAAATATATTGTTCCTGGGCATTATGTGGCATTCAGCGTGAATGGAAAATCTGCGTTTTTACCGAATACCCTTTGTTTAAACTGTAACAGTATTTATCTGAGAAATTTGGTCAATGAAGTGTCAGAATATATCTGTTTATTGCGGTTTTTCTCCAATAATCTTACAGGAGATTGTGAGATATTTCCATTGCATGGATTCTCGGTGAAAACAAAACCCCACGATATCAGTAGGCCATATTTCGATAGAACAGATACTACACTTTAATCCCAGCCAAAAGATCAGGAAAGTATATTTTTCATGTATGGCTTGAAGGCGTCATATTTTTATTATATTAATTCTATTGCTTACGTTGCGTATTCGGTGATCGGTTGATCACATTTATCAAAAAAGAAGGCAGAAGATTAAAACATACAACCAACAGTAACTGTGTGTGTTCATGTACCAATTAAATATTTATAGTATGTTATCACTAGACATCCGACAACAGCATATTCTTTTCATTGTTTTGGCTCTCCAGTGTGTATCCGTTGATATCTTATATGCTTTTATATGACGCTTCTCGGTTCATTAACGGTGTACAACTGTGTATCTATATACCCGAGAGTCCAAAATTATATGAATATGTTGTTGTAATTGCCCTATTTATCACTTTCTATTCTCCTTTTCAATAAATAGGAGCTCCTTATTGAATAATGTATAATCTGGAACCGTGACACGCGTACGTACGTTACAGGTAAAACAGTATTAATATGAGAGTATTAATTGAAATTTGCGTCTGTCTATATGCAGAGTCACATTGAAACCTCGGTTTCCGTTTGATAACCTGTATCGTCGTACACACGGGGCGCACTAAACACGCTTTAGTAACTGGTAAACAGGAAAAAAATTCGAAAATTAAAGAAAAAGACTTAAAACAAAATAAGCAAAATTACAGACAGACCGACTTATACGTACAATTATCCTTTTTTCTACATTTTCCCTCTCAGTTTGGCACGTTCTTTCTGGCATTCTGTAAGAGTCAGTATCTGCTCGGTTCATCTTGCCGTCTTCATTTGTGAGCACATAATTTCTTGGTAACTTTTTCTATTCCATATTTAATTTCATCAATTTTATATAAAAAAGAACTGGTTGCTACGGCACCAAATCATCTTCTGTAAGGTTACGCACATTCACACACTTAGACCAAACATCTTGTAGCAGAGTCCGTCGCATGGAACATAACACAAGTAATTACTCGACGACATTTTTTAACAACGACATGTCTTTCTTATTTTCTCGCCAGAACGACCAGAACGCCACTCACCTGTCTAACGTGATTGTGTTGTTTATCCTTACTGTGGCATAATTTCGCTCACAGCTCGATGTTTGCATATAGTCCCCATACGCACTGTGTTACCCACAACAGTTAAGTGCGGTTGAGCCTAGTCAATTTAATAATGAATGCCAATTTATTGATACCAGTTACCATATGTGTCCTGAAGCATCTCGCGGGATGCGAGCCGCCAGGTTGTTCCTGCCCAATACATGCTGACTAAACCAATGCAGCACCCTATTACCCGAAACCGTCAGAAACTCAACTAACACCCATTTGTATGTCTGAAGCAACAACTCTACTACACTGCTAGACATACTCAATTATGTTTACTATACCATTCCATATTAATATATAATTTATCAATGTTCAGTTATTGGTTCTATGTAGTCCCTATTAATAGATTCTATTTCCATTTAAAATAAATAGTGGGAGTCAAGCGTTTGTATTTATTTCTATTACCTGTAGCCATTCGATGAAATATGACATCGTCGTTTAGATGTAGTATTCTATCTCTTGGGGTTTTTTTTTCAGATTTTCTCTTCCGTATTTCATCTCCGATGAATGCACTGTAGTATATGGTTCTCCGTCATCGTACTATCCATCCGGGTATTTCCAATTCCTCTTTCAAGCAAAACAGTGAAGTATCCTGGTATTGGAAATATTTGTAGGTGTTGTATAGTAAGGTCAGTTATTTTGCATGTAAATAAATCAATTAGAAGTTTCACCGATGTACAACATCTATGCATATAAAATACGTTAAATATTTGTATTTCTTTGTATGAGGGCTGACGATTTATATTTTTTTGGAAAAATTAGACTACTACTCCCATCTTGTTTATTATTTTTTCACAATATTTCATCTAATTTCTCGTGGAAATAATTATGAGCGCCGATTCAACCCAGGAAAATATTCGAAATGTTGAAAAACATATTTTACTCAGATAATGTTCGATACGATATATATAGGTGGTAGATGTGGACATCATTACTGTGTTCGCGGTTATTACTCTATATAGTAAGTATTAATTTTTTTTATACATAAAATAAAGAGGATATTAAATGTTTTAAATTAACGAATTATATCGCAGCCTCACGTTCTGGTTGAATTCTTTAATATGGAAAAAATACATTTGAAGTAAGTTCATAGTCATATCGACCGAAAATTTATAAATGGATTTTAAAAAGATTAGAATGATATAACAAATAGGGTTTTTAAAAAAACATATTCCTTCATTGCTTTTACTCTCGAGTATATATCCGCCATAGTCGTTGGGGAGTTGTAAGCAATGTTTAGTTTCAGAACAGTTTCCGATGGTTAGATGTTCTATACAAGTCCTGTGGGTGAGTGGTTTTCAGTAGACAGTTCTTGAGTCGGAAGCCACAGAGAAAAAAAATCTTTCCGTGTTGACACGAAGAAAACATATGCGAAGTTGCTACAGAAAAGGTTTAATTTTTATGGAGCAATGCTGGTTTCTGATTGGTTGGTAGCGGAAAGTGAATTAAATTGATTCATTAGTTCCTTGCTACATAGTTTATATATAGAATTTCCCGACTGTGCGGGATTATACCCCATTATATATCTAAAATATTGCAACAGACACAATCAACCGAGAACCACATCATTCTATACAAAAAACATATAAAATATCAATGGATGTATACCTGAGAATAAAAACAAGAAAACGTCATAGCTGTAATAATGACTTGTCAAAATAATATATCTCAATTTAAGTCTGACATCATTTTTTCGTCTGTCTGTTACGCTTTTTTTATAATACTAAATCATTTACGATCTAACGGTAATTTATTGTGACCAATAAATATTTACTATCCCATGTTTTCTAGTACATATAATATAAGTGTAAAGTTTACTAATTGTTATGCTGTATGATGTGTCCATGTTACGAGACTATTAAACATAATATATGCAACATGTACGTAACGTTCGAACTGTGTCCGTTACAGTTAAACCTCTCTTGGAACACCTTCTCCGTTCGGCACCGTCGAAAAGAAACAACTTAAAAACATCCGACTCAGATTTTCTTTCTAAACATACACCTTTTATTTCAGTTTTGTTTTCTTCTCATCATCTCGACAGCAGTTTACACCTCTCTCGCTTCTTCGCCACAAAACATCGGCCGGGCACACCATTTTTAATACGTGCATATTTTCGACTGTACTCTTCCTTCTGATTACATGCTGCTTGGCCTTTCGTAAGTTTCCGAACTATTCCGACTATAACCATGGCTTTATAGTACATAGGCCACACATTTGCGTATAAACATATTTACTTGAAAACTCAGCATTTATTTAAATGAGATAGAAAAATGTGCTTTATAAAAGACTGTTAGTTCAACACTATCAAAAATTATTACATTTGATGCAATGGGATTTGTGAGAAAATGCGCAGTCGGTTGAAAACATTGTATTTTTACTTTTTAATTTTTTGCGGGTGTTTAATTGTATATTTTTCAGACAATTCACTTGAGGAATTGGGATTTTACGTCAAAGCTCAGGATCGATTTCTGTAAATACTGGAAAATTCTGGATACCATTCTTTATAATCAGAAAAGTTCGATTTACAGAACCAAGTTCAATAAAGAAAAATCAATTCGAATTGTAATAAGAAAATGAAAGATAGAGAAAATGCAAGAGAAATGAAAAAAAATGCAAGAAAAATTAAAAATTCAAGATGTGGAAGAAACTTTAAGGGAAATTGAAAAATGAACGAATTATAAAACAAGAGAGAATATGGAAAGTTTTTAAAAAATGAAAAAATTAAATATAAAATAAAAGACAATCAAAAGAGAAAATGAGAAAAGATGCACTAATCAATGCTTAGGAAAATGTAATAAAATATGAAAAAAAATAAAACACCGATTAATATAAAGAGTAAATGACAAAAGGATGAAATATGAAATAAAAATGAAAGAGAAAACAAATAACGAAAAGTAACGCAAAAACAAATCGCAACTGGTAAACTCGAATCTAAAAAATAAATTCAAGGCGAATATTTGCCCATTCGTCTACGTGTTGGCCTGTTAAAATGTCAATCCGGTGATTTTTAGTCGTATAGATCTTACTTTAGCAGCCTAAATTATTTTTCCTGTCAGCGACCGTAAAATATCAATAAGGTCTTCGTTTCTTTATTTAAATAGAATCCTTGCAAGCTGAGCAAAAAGCATATACGTATTTTCCAGCGTCTAATAAAGGTCATATTTTAAGCGCATGGAAGGAATACATAAGCTTGAGAAAGCAAACAGTGTGAGAGAATGGATAAATAAAAAAATCAAAATATAATAATTGAGTCGGATATATATATATATATATATATATATATATATATATATATATATATATATATCGGCATGTTTGAAAACAAACATTATTGGTCTGGGATAAATCTTTATATATATGAAACTAACCTGCCTGTCCGGCGTTGCACGGGTGTTTGCAGGTGTGTGTTGAGCAAAATACAAAAGAACGCGGTAGTAGACAGGCAGGCCCGAACCCATACCGCGAAAGAGGGAAAAAACGCGAAAAAAGGTAATATCTGCTCATCGCCAAATCAGAAGTTACAAAGGCTTAAATTAATGCTAGACAATCGAAAAGAGGCGATGACATTCGAAAATATCGGCGGAAAAAAGCGACCCCTTCCTGTAGAAAAGGTCCCAGTTAAGAGTTAAGGAATTAATGTTATTAGCCAATTGTTAGATATCTGTCGTCTGGAGGGGCGAATTTAAAAAAGGATGTGGGTCTCGTGAAGATCGGTCGCCTCTGTCGAAAGTTTTAGGCAACATACAAACATGCATACAAAAATACACACATACATTTTAACATACAGGTGAGATTTATATTATAAATGTTTGGAGAACAGAATAAGGGAAAGCTGTAGGAATCATTAATGGTTGTAAGGTTCGCAAAGATCAGAAGTAAATTATAGGCGCAATATAAAGGGGGGCCTAATATAAAGCATATGAATTCATTCCAAAGTGCAGAACTAAGGAACACAATTTCCATGTCGTTAAAAAGAAAGTGCTCACTTGCCAGTTGTTTTTCAAAAACCTCAAATTTAAGCTAAATTGAATGTAACTGTTTCCACAACCTATACCTCAATTAATTCGACTTTTATCCTGTATAATTTTACCTGTTTATATTTTAGTTTTTATTAAAGTATCTTAGTGTTCACATCAATTTAAAAAAGGCGAAAGGAAACTCCACTCAATGGAAAATTGTTATTTATATGTAGCATTAGAACATTAATGCACCACAAATACGAAAAGAACACAATAAATTTTAGGGTCATCCCATTGGTAACAGTATGAACAATGACCAATATAGAGGCCGCTGTGAAATAAATAGATACAACGGGGCTCAATCAAATAATATTTCTTTATTCGCTTTATTTGTACCAATCAGAGATTTAGTAAGTAGTATGTCGTTACAAACTTCGATGGCAAACGTCTTCTAGACCAGAGTGCTTGTATGGTCGTAACTTGAGATAGTTTAGTTTAAATTAGTATAAGTTTGTTTTCGTTAAAACACGCATACAATCCCTTTATACCCGTCGACATTTTTAATTTCATAAAAAGAAATACAAAAAAAAAAAAACGAAACCTTCGAAAGAGAAAACAATATGAAAGAACAATGAAAATAAATGTTTGCAATTTTATTCCCGTGCAATGAGGGCCCTGTCGGTTAGGCATTAGAATACGCCGACTGCCCCTCTGCAGAGGGTAAAAGTCCCTCAAAGGGCGTCCTGGATATGATCTTAAACTATATCCAGTGGTGAGGCCCCAGCTTGTGGGCTTTGGGGAGTGTGGAGCCACCCTTTTATTACCATTGCTCCCAGGTCCACTCTGACCCGGAGTGGTAGTACCTGTTAGGGTCCCAAGAATGGCTTCAATAGAAACCGACGTAAAAACAAAAAATATATTCTATTAAAAAAAATTTTCTTCAAAATCTTTGGATTTGGCATTTAATAACCGAAAAGGGTTGATATGCCGTAAAACAGAAACAACCAACCAACCATTCAGTGCAATGAGATTCTCTGGAAATTCATTTTTATATAGTAGGCGTCTTACACTAAGAAAAGAAATATAAGCTAGTGTAATTTTTTTCAATAATCAAAATGCAGGTTTAAATAAGCTATGCGCAAGCAGACTTGTATACAGAAGCGGAAAATGTATTAAAAGAAAGAAGCAGAAATAAAATTCGGTAAACCAAACAATCAAATGTTATCAGGTTATAAAGGATGAGCCATATTTTGGAGCGAGATGAGATTAAATCTTTAGAGTCTTCCCGTTAGAACATTTGCGAACAGGAGGAGTACGATAGTGTGGAAATATTCCAAGTAAAAATTTACCAGAATCTCTGCCTATGGCGTGGTTCAATTCATAAGAAATTAAAAAGTAAATAATTTTAGTTCTATTAGTCTCTAAGTCCAATTCTGTAAATACAACAACGTATAAAACACTGCAAAAGTATCCTTGACATGGTTTATTTTACTTATTTAAACAGCCGAAACGATCGACAATCACTAGACGAACGAAGAAGTAAAACCTAGAGGAGGTCTCTCTGATTCTCTCTCTTCTGATCTCGAGCGCGTGGTTCAGTGGGGGAAGATGTGGCTGGTTACCTTTAATGCATTCAAAACCAAACTCCTATGCTCACATCATAAACGCTCTGATCCCCAGCTGGCATCAATTGTCATGGATGGCTCTCGTCTGGGTGAGGCTCCGTGTTTTGACAATCTTCTGGGTTTGACCTTTACTCCTGATCTGAAATGGAACACGTACATCAAGTCTGTTGCCAAGGTCGCTGGAAAGATGGTGGGATCCTTCTACCGCTCCAGAAGATATCTCACTACTGATGCAATTATCTATCTATATAAAAGCCAAGTACGTCCAAGGATGGAATACTGTTGCCATATCTGGGCAGGAGCTGCTAAAAACAGCCTATCCTGCCTTGACAGAGTACAAAATAGACTTCGTGGCTTAGTGGGGGATGCCCTTTTCTCTACCCTGCAACCTCTCTCCCACAGAAGAGACGTTGCGAGCCTGTCCTTGTTTTATCGTTATTTCCATGGCAGATGCTCGTCTGAACTCCAATCTCTGGTCCCCCATCGCCAATCTTTCACGAAAAACACCCGTCTAGCTGAATCCACTGTGAAAAATTTCCCCCACTCTATATCTGTGCCTAAATCAAAACGCGGATTCCATGAACAAAGCTTCTTTCTTAGAACTGCACGCCTGTGGAACTCTGTTCCGTCTGCCTGCTTCCCTCCGGACTACAACTTGGATGTCTTCAAGTCCAATGTTAACAAATTCCTTATGAATCGCCCCCTTAAGTAAACACTTCAGCACATCTCCTCACTAACTTAATGTACTTGCAATAACCCTTACCCCTGAGTGGCTTCCGGGCCTTGATAAGTGGTGATCACTGTGTAAAAAAAAAAAAAAAAAAAAAAGTCATAGAAGTAAAATACCTCGGATAATCACCGACATCTATATATGTAAACATTCTTTGCTCATGAATTTATTTATTGCAGGGTATTATCTTTATTGTTGTTCGGTATTATTTCATGCCGTTTCGGCCAGATATTCCTCTGGCCTTCGTCAGGTGATAAACAACAACAACTAGGAAAGATGAGGATAATCCGTAATAAATAAATTAATAAAATAACATTCACCTCAATAATGAATTCCAATTAAATAATATATATTCTTTACCTAATTAATTGTTTATCGAAGAAAACATTGCAGGTGCGAGAGCGAGTAATGAAGCAGGTTTTGCCTCACGTGCATTGTATTCATCAGCATGGTTAGCGATTAAAAATTATCCCCCGCGTTATACACTTAATGTTTGAATACGTGGGATCTACCTAATTATTTACATTGAAATATACGATCAACCTATTAATTTAGTACTAACCCTAACCTTAAGCTTACAACCCAGTAGTTTACATATCAAATTAAAACATATTCAATGTATAGGATATTGAAAAAGCATCGGAATCTTTATTTTACGGCAGCCACAACCTCTCATATAAACACAGGCTTAGCTAACAATTTAGACTCTTCAACTTTATCATATGCCAATCTCCTAAGCGTCTTTTCTTAATTTTGCTATTTGTGCATTTCTTCCAAATGTTTATAACCACCCAGTTGTATATTGTAATTGCTGTCCTACAAAGTTTCTCAGTTTGCCCCACTCTACTATTTCTTTTTATATCTCTATTTCTTTTTTCCATGACTAAAAATCTCCCAATTTCTTAACCTTTTCTTTTATCCCGTTCTTTATTTACCATATCTGCATCCTTTACTGCCGCTTTTTTCTAGTTTAAATTATGTTTCTCTTTTACAATCTTCATACTTACTCCAGCCTGTTTTTCCATATACCACGTCGCCGCTCTCTCTATTTTTTCGTTCCAAACTTTCATTTTTTTTCTTACCCATCGTTTGTACTTATCTTCTCTTCGACCTCATTCTTCATCTATTTTCTCTTGTCGGCCTTTCTTCTGTCTCTCTTCTCATACTCTCGAAAAGCATATTAAAACAAGTATGATTGAATAGCCCAAGCTAAATTTTGAGCAACTACTTGTACTACTATAAATTTTGGAACACTTTTAATAAATAATCGCCCTTCAACCATTTAACAAATATGGATCTGTGCAAGAGAACACAAGAGAAATATCTCATTTTTTTAAATCCTTAATTACTTCGTTAAATCTAATATACAAAACGGCTATATGTCGGTCTCTCAGTCTGTCAGTCTCCATATTTTCAAACTCTACCTCCTTCGAAACTAAAAGTCTCGGAGCGGCGCTAGGGACCTCAAATGACTGATTTTTTATGGGTCGTACTTTTATGTCTTCAGCCGGTTCAAATTGTTTTTAAGGAGCTAAAAATGAATCGAAATTGAAAATATCCTTTAAAATTTTCCACATTGATCTTAGTTTATTTTTAATGTTTAATTGTTAACTGGTCTATATGCGTGTAACATTGGAACAGTGGTAACGTCACCAGCTTTAAATGTTTCGGGTTCGTTTCTAGTTGATGACACCTAAATACTTTTTTTTTTTACTTTCCAAATGATAGCTCAATTATAATATACACGGAGTCTCGCCGAATATTATATTAAAGCGTATTATACGCCCGATCGATAAATTTAAACATTTACACAATAATATGCTTCAAAATGTTTATTAACGCTTGAACTTTAAGTATAGTTCTATAGGTTTCTTTGCATCAATATATACAACTTTGCAGTTAGTCAGGTTTTTATTCTTCCATGAGTAATAAAGTGTGTGTTCGTGTTTAATACTTTGATTTTAAATGACATTGTATTGTGTCAGTAGGAGTTCAAATTGTAAAAACACCGTGTTTTATTCTCTCTGCTTTGTTTAAGTTTCTAAGAAAAATATATTTTGTCTATTACGCTTAATGTCGAAATTTGTCATTTACACGTAAATTTAAAATTAGATTTTATTATGTTTGCCATACGTACGGGTTAATGGACATTTTGCAAGATGTTACAAGCTTAGATATATCACTATGATAGTATCTTCATTGCTATTTTGAAAATTAAAAACATTTTACCTAGTCTATGAAGCTCATGTTTAAATAACATGTTTCGCGATCTACGATGTTGAAGATTTGTCAGCATTCGCCAAAAGAATCCTGTAAAAAAATCACGATCAATCTGTCTTGTTAACAAAGTATTTGCTTTTGCTTGTCAAATTCGTATTTAATAAAGACCCAAGTACGTGACCTTCGTTTTATTTTACTAAATAACGGAAACCAAGTGTAACATATATAAAAATAATTTCATCGCAAAAAAACGCGTAAATAATTAACGCATCGTCAAAAAATCCTTTGTTTTGTCGACCGCGTGTTTGTCCTTTAGACGAAAACTATCGTTCTCAGAATCATTGAGTGCTTCGTGTGCACTCGTGCATGGTAGATTAGCATATTATCCTGTTAACATTTAGCAAATGGAAAAGGCTATTGTACCGATTTGTTTAGAGAAAGCAACTCTCTCGGTACAACATAATAAAAACTACACAGAATATACATGCACGGATAACTTTGCACGCCAGAAACCGTTCGAACGACTGTGCAATAGAACCCCGGGATACGGTGGCCCTAGTATACGTTTGTTCATGTTAAGATGGAGGAGACGATGTTTCTCCGGTCCCTGGTTATGGTATTTGCCCCGTATTACGGTTTAAAGAAATGTTATTTGATTATATACATGTGCATTATATACTGTACAATATTTTGTAACTAATTTTTATGCCCTATCCCGGGGTTGTACTGTATAAAACCATGTATTGTTTTAGTGCTTGAATAGTGCGCTGCTTTATAAATGGCTATGTAAACGCTGTTGTTCATAATAGTTTACAATTAATACTGGAGTACAAGGATCACTGATTAATAAACGTTATGATTAGTGTATTAAATAAACATATGCTCACAAAAGGCACACACACACATATTTCTATATAATTATAAAACCCAAATGATCTTTTAACGATGTATGTAACCTACTGTCCAGTTTATGACATCCGGGTGTTTATGACATCCGGTTGTGTATGCGCGCATTACCTGCGCACAGAAATATTAACGTTATTATTTCGAAATTATTATTTAACCTGGGAAGTGTGGGGTTTAAAATAACTTAAACTTAATGCAGAAATGAAAGTAGTAAAAAAAAACCCAGACATTATTAAGAATTGGTTATTTGGATAATTTAAACGCGAAAAAAACAATTGGGACGCTGAAGTATTAACGTTATTATTTCGAAATTATTATTTAACATGGGAAGAGTGGCATTTAAAATAACTTAAACGTAATACAGAAATGAACGATGTAAAAAAATAGCAGATATATCAAAATTTGAATTTATCTATAATAAGTATTATGATATCGGTTCCGTGCACATTTACCTATAAGTATGGGCAACCACTTATAATTCAGTAACTGTAATTTTTCTTTTAAAAAAATAATCAATTATCATAAACAGAACGACCCAGAGAAATCTATCTATATTCTTTGTTTCATTTTAATATACTTTCAAAGAAATGTTTCTGTTATGTCAAAAAAAAGAACTATTTTCTTTACGTCACAAGTGTCACGCTCATACACGAATTCCATAGCTAAGAGAAAATACTGACACAACGGGCCACGGGTAGTCTAGTATATGTATAAATATTATAAATGTTTATTCATGAAATATTGTTAATTTGAATGTATACTGAGTGAGCCAGTATGATGCTGGTCATTTCTGTTATATTAATGGTGAGTTCTTGATATGCTAAGAAGTTGGCTCTCCCAGACCCCGTCTTTTTCCTAGTTTATTATTAACAAGATAAGCCTCCTTCCCATTGTAAGATGGACGATACTGTCTTACTAAGTTTTAGTAGATCAGCGACCTCTTTAGTTGAAGTGACTTGATCCTTTTCCACCCTCTGATAGAGTGACCTTATATTATGTCTTAAAGTGACACAGTGTTCAAAAAGCGAAATTCGTGAGTCGCCGCTGTACAACTCATGCCTTTTACTGGACCAAGTTATGAAAGGAATACCATTACAAGCACCCTCATAATGCATCACTGGATTTTCAGAAATTACAGAGAGGTTTCCAAGGTGACGAAAACAAAGTTTTCGCCAACGGTTATGATCTATGTGCGTTTACATGTAACCGCCACATCATAAAACCTCAGATTTTGTAAGTCGGCTTTAAAGTATACTTGGATGTGCTGAAGAGTGTGGTGGCTCTCTTGTGCAATCAAATGGCTGATGGCAGATCCTGGGTTTCGCAGCAAGACTAGACACCGGCCAACAAGTTCTTTTTTTTATTTAAAAGCTTGGATTCAGAAATAGATCTACGACTTTGTATCCTTCTCTCACTGGCCCTATTGCTCCCCAAGCTGGACCTGCTGGACTACTTAGTTAGGGCATACACTGAGAACATAAAAACATGGCCACCAACAACACCAAGGTCAACGAGTATTCGCGGAGTATTCAGACGCTTGTGAAAAAGGGATGTCTCAAGTTCCGAACCTGTCTTGAGGCGCTGATTATTGCTATTGGCGGATACATTGAATAGATATCAGCTCTACTACATAATTAAGCTACCTGAATTGATTTTTTTACAGTAATATTTATTTTTTTTTAAATAAAGCTGTACTGCTTTTTATGGTGACATTTTCATCGTACAAACCTGTAAACTATTAGAAATATATTATGTATCAAATTGAATTGAGTATTAAAAAACTCGTAGAGCAATACGATTTCGAAACGTAAGAGTTGCCGATTAAAACATACATAAACTTCATTTCATTTCCATTATTAATGTATCTTTATTTTTTATTGGTCCGTAATCTTGCACTTACGGGGATTACAAAAAAAACAATAGTACTACGTGAGAATGCGCGTTATATTTGGATTCATCGGATAACCGTTAAAATCTTGAGTGATATTTACACAAAATGTCAGTTGATCTCGTGTAACCTTGGTATCTTTCTGTTGAGTTCGGATATCTGCACTGACTTTTGTACAGAAGTAGTTTGTTTTATCCACAGGGAAAACAAGCTATCGTTCTATCATCGATTACTGCGTACAATTCTTAAGTAATTCGCATTTTCATTTTAATGTCGCCCGCACTGAGGATTGGACCCTTCTAACTCAGAATAGTGTAACTTATAACTGAATGTTACCAAGTACTAATCTCACTATGCCAACGGTCCTGTAGGACCCGATAAGAAAAGTAGCGCGAATACTCCAAATAATACGATTTATCGATGTACATCTTAATAATTCAGATACGTCATTTTCGGAATACACAGTTAAAACATAATAAACCATTCTTGGATCCCACACGCTCACTTTTTTCTTCTAACGTTCTCTTCGCCCTTGATTGAAATTATTTACATTTTGTCTTTTTTTATCAGAACTGCTTCTATATTTCTCTCGTTATTGCTCTCACCGTTCTTCCTCTATATTTCCCGCGTTCCTTTTTCTCTATCTTTTATCTTTGCTGAATCTCTGATAATTGTTTATGTAATCTCATATCAATAACATATCCACCTCATTATTTCTTCTTTATTTAGGTCATTGATGCTTCATTATATTAGATAATAGATTCATATGGAGATAAAGGAACATGCAATGGAGCAATCATGCTTGTCAGTTATTCAGTAGTATGATACGTTTAGTTGCCTGTTACTGCGAAGTTTAAGATGGCATATGAATCAGTAAACACGCAGGCCATATGCACATCTGACGTCAGTTTTATGTGTATCATGAAATGCGCATTTAAAAGGTTGACAGTTATTTGCTTGGTTGTTTTTGTTTTACGGCATATCAACACTTACAGCGATTTTTAAGAAAACACTCTCAGGTTATTCTAATCCAGTAATTTTGAAGAAAAACAATAATAGAATATATTGTTTTTTTTTTCAAATCGGTTTCTATTTAACGCTCACAGGTACTACCACTCCCGGTCAGAGTGGACCTGGGAGCAATGCCAATTACATGGTGGCTTCCGAATCTCCGAAGCCCGCAAGCAACGACCTCACCATCGGATATAGTTTAAAGTCATATCCAGAGCACATTCCATAAACACACTTGGAAAATAGACACAGGGATGCAATATCGCGGTGATAAGACGGGAGTTTGAGCTTAGTTTACAAATTGGGACCTATTAAATTGGAAATTAATATTTGGGCGCTATCCAAGAGAGAAGGACTGGTAGTGGATGGAGCATGTCAGATGTGGCAACAATACCCTATGCATGGGCGACTGCTTTCTTTTTTAGATATATAGGAAAGACTTAAGTATTTTAGCACGATAGAGAACCCCTACTTTCTCTCCAGCAGCCTTCGCAATGTCGAATATATGTACGCAAGTAGAGGGGGCATAAGTAAAATGAGTGCATCAGAGACAACGGCAGAAAATGAGTAAAACGTTAGAAAATATCTAGTATACTCTGACCAATGAAGTGAAGGGATCGTTTGTGCACCAACGCAGAGATGACAACAAAAGTAAATTCGCATTAATAGTATATGTGAATCTATACAGAAACTGGTACATATGAATGCGAGTATTATGTTTTTTTATGAACAGTTTATTTCTTGTAAGTAAAAATTAGTACTCGAGCTGAGATTGAAACCAAAATGTAAAGTCAGCGACTCATATACAATATCTATTAGGCCGACTTGCAACGTTATTACAAAAATATTTTCAAACTAACGTATTCTTAACATAAGGAATATCTCATATGGGCGATTCACACATGTGTGCTCTTGAAAAAGTTGAAAAAAAATCAAAATTCGATGACCGTCACGTACTAATTTTTCAATTTTGCATGCTTAGCAGATTTTTTCTGAATAAAATCCGAGTAAGGTTTGCCCACGTTTCTCAATACCCTATACACTAAATTGAAAGTCTGTAGATCAAGATTTCGTTGAGTATATAGTTGGAGACTTTTTCTCTCAGAGACATCTTCTCACTTTCACACACACGCACACACACACACACACACACACACACACACACACACATATATATATATATATATATATATATATATATATATATATATTAATATTAAGTAAAATGATTCATAATTTTGAATTGAAAATCAGTTTCAAAAGGAAAAAAAAATATCGTTGGTACGATCGTTTCGGAGACGAGATTTTATTGAAATGGGCAATATGCCTTGAACAATAATTTGATAAAAATATTTTTTATATTTAAACAAAGTCTCTACATCAGCAAAAAGGGGGTGTTTAAAGACACCAGTATAAACTAGCATTTATGTATTAAAACAGATATTCCTCGAAATATATAAAAAATAATAAAGAACAAGAGGTTACTAATTTTGTTGTTGATTAATAAAATACAAATAAATAAAATAAGGTGGAAAGTAGTTTTAAGAGAGAATATTTTTAATATATATATATATATATATATATATATATATATATATATATATATATATATATATATATATATATACGTTTTTCCGCCCGTTTTTAAAGTTTGTTTTTATTTCAGTCCATCTATTACTTGACATGTTGGTAAAAACTGTCTTCGAAAAATGGAAATAATTATTTATATTAGTTTAAATAGTTATACTACTAATAAAATAAAATAGATAATAAATAAACCTACAAATAGAAAATAATAGTAATAATGTACTAAATAATAATAATGATAATAATAATAATAATAATAATTATAAAAAAAAAAAATAAAATAAAAAAAAATAAAAAAATAATAATAATAATAATAATAATAATAATAATAATAATAATAATAATAATAATAATTATTAAGTTATAGATTTTAAATTTTTCAAATAGATAATTAATCAGAAAATTTTATAATTTCTGGTGGTTTAAACCTGTCGAATTCAAATTAACGTTTACAAATGAATCCCGCAAGAATTTTGTCTGTTTAGTTTAAGGGAATGAATTTACTGTGATTATATTTTAAATATAGTAATTGCTTCCTATCATTAAAGTTGTCAGAATAAGTCACCCGGCATGTACGCGTTATAAGGTCCTAGTATTTTCCATTTTAAATTGAAGGGAATATTTCCATCATTAAGGTGCTTAATATATTTGATGAAGATGTCTGATATTAAAAAAAGTAGATTTTTAAAGAAGTGGTTATGTGTTGAGATTCTGTGTTTAATAAGTCCATATGTGAGGCCAAAGTAAACTACATATTGATCAATATATTTATAATAATTGTTTACAGCTAGATTTAGAGTGATATTGGTATGTAATAGGTCTGGTTGTATTTGATTGTTACATTGTTTAATGACGATGTTGACGTTGGTTAATTGTGTGTTGGATTATCCTATGTAAAAGGATTTATGTAGTTACTATTATTGGAATATATATTTTGATACTGTGCAGACATAAACCACACTTTTTAATTGCAGGTATCTTGTAAAGGATATTTTTTCTACAGCTACAGCCTGCCTAATTTCGCATATTTCTTTTTTGTATCTTCCTGTTTTTTAATATATTTATATTTATATATATTATAGAGTATATACATAAATAAATATATATATATATGTGTATATATACATATATATACATATCTCTTACATACTCTATCTATCTATATCTATATATCTATATATATATGTATATGTATATATATATATACACACTATATTATATGCGTTGATATATTGGTATATATATAAGAGTCAGTTTACTTTTTATGAAAAAATAACTAACAAATTGCATTGAAATATTCTTGCAATTTTGTGGAATTGTTAGGTAAACATAAATCCAATTATTAAGTTTCGTTTTCTTTTCGTTTATGTTCTGTTTTATATTTTTTATTCAAATCTTTTTTCTTGGAAATAGATGGATGAACTGAAGTGCGAAGTATATCCGTACGGCTTTTGTCATGAAGCAGGAAATATTTGTGAACTTTCATTGGCCAACATTATCCATCAATAGTGACGTTTTTACTGGTCTTTCATTAAAGAGGTGAAGATGGTAGGTTAGCTTTTTTACGTCTTTCTTCGTTCCCTTGACCGGTTTCATACATTGGATTGTCAGGTTTAAAATATGGCTTCGGCCATCTGCCTCTTCAATCACTTGTAAAGCATCATTAGTTATGGTAATCTGGAGTTACAACCCTAAACCTACTCCACATCTCGTTAAAGACATTTCTCTTACACTTTGAGTCACATATTAAGAGACGAACATGGAAAACGCTCACGGATTTAATTTACATATATATATATATATATATATATATATATATATATATATATATATATATATATATATACTAGCAAGATCCGTAAACCGGTGTTGCCCTGTGAAAGCCTGCCCATCTCGTAAAAAAAGTAAGCTTCGGTTGATGATGGTAGCTACTCTCGTCCCTGGACAATTGCGAACACTGGCGGTCGTCGCCGAAATGAAGTAATCTGACTTTCACTGGCGATTAGTTCTAATTTGGGGTGATATCATACAAGTACTGTTGGAATCTAAAAAATGCAATAAGGGAATGCGTAAATCAGTATGAATTTGAAAAAAATACGAAGAATGGTTTCGTAGAATAATAATAGGAAGCAGAAATAGAAGTTTTAGATTCTCGCTGTATATGAACTATTTAGAGTCATGGAAATCAGTGATAGATGTGTCCGTTTGCTGTAAAACTTTCCTTTTATCTCATCTTCCCCCAATAATATAAAAATTAATTGAAGTTTGTCTTCTTTTTTGACGTTTAAAACAAAACAATTACGTTTTTTCACTTCATTCTTTGAGTATTGGCATGTAAAGAATGGAGTTTAGAGTAGATATCCCAAACTCCTTATGTTAAGAGCGGTTTTCAGAATACACCTACCACATCACCTCATCGTAAGGACGGCGTTCGGAATAGACCCTTCCAAAATCCCATGTGAACACGGATATCAGAATAGACAATCGCTTTTTCTTTGGGGGTGAAAAATAATTCCCCAAAATTTAAGCTTGATAATCGTTGTCAGCATACCCACACGCAAATGATAAAAAAGTAATAGGTGTGGCAATGCTGTACGTACAAATATGGTAGCCAGTGATCTCTAAATGTATTGTGTCCGCAGAATTCGAATGTTTTGGGGGATATCTTTTTAGCTTCATACCTAGAGATATTTACAAAAAATAAACTATTTTTAAGAATTGTCCATCTTCAACGAGAAAGTAAACAAAATAAAAAGAAATTAATTTACATGTACAGAAATCTTAAAGACAATTATTTTCCAAATTCAGTGCCACACTCGTAGGAAACTGGATTTCTGCCATACATTAAACATACATTGTGCCCGCCTCTGTTCTCTGCGGTAAATAACTACATTTTTTAGTATAATGTTGATGTTTTACAATATATAACTATTAAAATAATACGAAATCGGGCTTTATTTTGGTAAAACCTCCAAAATAAACCGTAAAAAATGACAAATATTGAAAAAACAACATATACACACATACAAAATAACTTGTCATGAAAAAAAAACATTTATTATTAAAAAAACTATCATGTTTTTTTTCTTTTAACTTGACGGACCATTTTTCACTCGTATTTTAAAAACGATTTTCCTAATTCAAAATAAAAATAAAATACTTGTTTGTTTTGGATGAATAGTTTTAACTGGTTCTACTTTTTACAGTAAAATTTATTGTGTCACAAAATTCACATTTTAAATAATCTGCAAAAATAAAATAAAAATAATTACAAGGATTGGAAAATAAAAAGTGGCATACTGGATAGAAAAAAAATATCTTAGTTTTCAAGAATTTTCAAACAATGCTTACGACTGTGTTATTGTTTATTTTAGTAGCATAATTATTTTGCTGACGAACTTACTTTGCGCGTGTAAGAGAGAATATTAAATAAAATACTCGCGAGTTTTTTTAGTAAATATCTGTTCAGGTATTGACTTAAAAATATATTTGCGAAAAATATTCTCTCGAAACATCTGGATGAATTCGGTTTATTGTTTTGTTTTACGATTTTTACGGTGACGGACTCAATCGATTGCATGTGTCTTAGTTGCTTTAATTAGCCACCGCTTTCCCTATCGCAGCATTCGATCAAGATCAGAGAAGAGAGAATCAGAATGAAATTCGTCGTTTACGGCCATTGAAGTGGGCATACATGTATACGAATCATCTTAGGATGTAATTAGCGAAATCATTGATTTGGATCAAAAAGAGAGCTGTGCCTAGGATCAACCTCTTTAAAACTTCCGAATTTATTATGCGAGCTTTGGATTCTTTCCCATCAACCACTTCTCTTATGAACCCATCAAAGTGAAATGACTTAATAATGGAAAAGGTATTTCCAGTTATACCGCAGCTGGAGATTTTGTGGAGTAGATCCTTGATATGTCAAGAGTAATTGCCCTAGAAAGGAAACCTCTGGCGAGAAATTTGCTACTTCTATGAGTTATAACACTTCTCACATCTCTGCTGTATACCTAGCTGAACGGAAACCATGTCGCGTGTCACTGAAAGAGGTTAATTCTGCTGGGTTGGTTTACTGCTTCTCTATTTAAAAGATTCAAGAAACTTACTCATGCCGCACAGGGGACTGATTGGTCTTTATTGAGAGGAGAATGGCCGATGACTTGGATTTTTTTAATGCATAAAAATAAATTACGTTTTAACAGCTTTTACAATATGGGAGCTACTGCTGGTTGATTTTTTTCAGCACTATAATTGAAATGTCGGAAAACTTAGTTGTTCTGCTGGGATCGAGGATTTGGGTTAGCTTGGAAATCGTAACGTACGTACAAATGTTTGTAAGTCGGATAGCGTGTTTTCAGAATAAGGAGGGAATATTTGAGGGGATTTCAACCCTGATCGTATATATATATATATATATATATATATATATATATATATATATATATATATATATATATGATAGTTATATATATATATATAACTATTATATATATACATATATATATGACAGTTATATATATATAACTATTATATATACATATACATATATACATATATACATATATATATATATATTTATATATATATATATATATATATATATATATATATATATATATATATATACAGGGTGTCCACAAAATCTGGCTGAATTATGTAGCCGAACATTTTGGACACCCTGTAGATTATGCAGCCAGCCTTTGTGGACACCCTGTATATATATATATATATATATATATATATATATATATATATATATATATATATATATATATATAAGTTATTGGATAAAATAACATCTTTAATTATATTTAACCTTTAATTTATACCGATAGTTTTGTTATGAAAACATGTTTTATGTAAAATTAAACGACAGATTATATAGAAATGTAAATTTTATCACGTGCAAATAGAGGGCGTTAGATGAATGTAAGCTGTGTATTTGAATATAACTGATAGAAATGCAATAATGTCTATATATATATATATATATATATATATGTATAACAGAACAGATACACGCTAAATTCAAAAAATGTTATACTCTTTCCATTTATTTCTTTTCACCATGTGAAAATGTAAACCTTTTTAAACACATGTTTCCAATTTAAAAACAGTATATCATTTTAGTACATTTTTTATAAATATTTTCCGCACTGATAGGTTAATGAAAAAGAAAATTCAAATTATATATAAAATCATGATGTTTTCTAGGTTACAAACAGGTGCTATATAAAAAAGGATATATTTTTACATGTTCGAACATATATATGATTGAATGAATGAGACTTTGGGAGTTTGAATATAGCTGTTTCCTTACATACTTGTATTTGATCTACCCTCAAATGCTACACACATGGAGGTTTATCTATAATATATTAGTATAGTAATGAAATATATAGTAGTATAGTATAGTAATGAAATATTATTGAAATCTCATTTTTGTTATAAAAATACTCTCAAACACATACACAAACACATATATATATAATGCATATATTTTTATTTTTATTATTATTTTCATATTCATATATTTATACATTCTGTATATATATATATATATATATATATATATATATATATATATATATATATATATATTAACTATTAAAAATAAAGCGTTGTAGAGTTACGAAACAAGTAGTTGTATACATAAGCCACGTGACATTTTCTGATCTAGTAAGTATTTTACTATCTTATCCTGATTCTTAAATTCTCTTTTGCAAGCCATGAACAACTGCTCAGAATACAGATTGTGTTTTGCCACTCACGTCTCTGAAATTAGGGAGTCTATCTTATCACTGTGATTACAGCAACTGCATCAATTTCGTAATCGTTCATCAGTCCCCGCTTATTGATAATAAATAGAGCGAAAAAACTTTCAACTCACAAATGCGTTGTTTCAGTTGCTTAAACAATGCAAGTTTAAGTCAAATGCAATACACTACCAACCGGCTTGATATGTTTCCAACACATGCATACATTTTCATATTTATATAAAACCGCGTTATTTCTGTTCTTATAAGAGTATAGTTGCAGGTTAAACGGAAATGACTTAGACCAAGGAGCGACATTTTTAGTTTTCAATTTAAGCTTATGGTGTCCGTAACACACACACACACACACACACACACACACACACACACACAAACACACACACACAACCACATACACACAATTATATAGTGTTATGTTTCATAGAAATGTTATATATTTAGTGCAATATTCTAATCTAATAAATTTAGACTTAGCTTTATAATAATTTTAGAAAAATCTTCATTAAGACCCAGCCCCAGAGGGGGTCTACTATAAATACGATTATCAATAGAAAGTTGGCCCAATGACAATAAATACAATAGTGTAATCAATGAAAATATCATAATTTCGTCTATTTTATGACAGAATAATTATATATATATATATATATATATATATATATATATATATATATATATATATATATATATAGTAATTTATAAAATATATATGGCGATTTAAGCTACACTGAATATTCTGCGTTTCATCCACTGTAGGATTCGTCAGGCTTAGGCGCATAAGCTTGACGAATCCTACAGTGGATGAAAAGCAGAATATTCAGTGTAGCTTAAATCGCCATATATATTTTATAAATTACTAACTAGCTCTACCTACGTATTGAGCACTTTTGAAGTAAATACTTAAAGTTTACTCATAAATCTATACTTTCGTATATTAAATTTGTGTGAGTAAATGAATGATATATATATATATATATATATATATATATATATATATATATATATATATATATATATATATTGAATAAAGTGATTCCACTTCCGGCGTCTTGATTTTGCGTACTGAATTTTTAGACATATCCGCCGAGTCCTGTTCCAATAAAAGCTGGCATATTGCGATGCGATACCAGTATTCAAGGCATTTGGTGAATGAAATTAACTTGATTAAATTTCATGTTTACACTTTACTACTTATCTTTACATTTCAGGCAATGTTGGACCAATTTAACAAATCTATATTTATGAAAGATACTCAGACGACCAGTATTTTTCGACTCAACAAAATTAACATAAAACACGAGTAAATCTAATGAACTGTCTCCTAATATAAAACTAGTTTTCATTCGTCAGTATATATTTAGTCAAGACGTTTTGATTACGTACTAGCAGTTAGCCCGGCGTTTCCTGGGCTTACAATAATCTTTAAATTCATATTTTACTTTATGCATTATTAGATAGGCAATTCTATAGAGATTATTATATATTACCAGGAATTATTTGCCCGCTGGACTCATTCGCAAAAAAAAAAAAATTAAAAGAAGGTGTAAATAATCAATATTAATAATGACAATGTCGTCCATCAAATTCTGTTGTGTTTGTTTACAATATCACGCCAGCTAATATTTGGCTTGACAATGAATGCCCTAGAAAAGTCATTTCTGATTAATGTTTATTTTTAAAATATGCAAACGAGAAATCCTAAATTGAACCCATTAATAAAAAAGTAACAAAATGGTGCAGTATACCTGGGCTTTAACATGGGATCATTCGATCTGTAGTCGGATGCTCTATCATTTAGCCATATTTCGAGATAATTAATCAAATTATTATACACCGATGAAGACTGAAGCATCGGTCGAAAATTAAGTACTTATAAAAAAGTTTTTTAATTTTTTTTTTCATAATATTATTTTGTATTCCTGCACGTCACCTACTGAAAACGAATAAAGAAAAGTTATTAGCTTTTATACTTTTCGTATTCTTTTTTATATATTCTCATTCATATATATATATATATATATATATATATATATATATTATGTAGAACTGATTTGCTAGGATTCTATTACCTACTTTGACGATGTAAAGTAAAATAGTCACTCATAAAAATTATTATTTTTTATTATTAATAGAGTAAAGTTGCTTTTAAGATCAGATATTATCGATTTTCGATGCTTTCGGATTAATCTCTGCACACAAAATCTGAGAACACTGTCATATTAGCTTTGCCTGAAATTTGCATGTGATAAGTTCAGCCGTTTAAGAACCTATAAGGAAGAAACTCAGATGTACAAAGTGGATTTCGCATAATAGTCGATGTAGATAGAGGTGTCGTAAGAATCGTGGATGAACGCCTACACAAAGAAATGGAATCAGCGGTTTAAGTAAAGTAGCAGCTCTCGATACTAAGTCGTTGTATAGAGTCTGACATGTAGGTCTTCTCATTAAATCAAATGCTAATATCTACCTCTGTCCGCAAAAATATATATAACAGTGGTGCAATAAAAATAGTAACATAGAGAGACTCAATAATGACGCATGCAATATAGTAAAACAGATTGACAGAAATAACTCAAGGTAAGTTATCTACTTCGCTTCCTCATACGTCTCCTTCCCAACAAAGAATGCTGAATATATCCAGAGAAATTGTAATTTTTTTTTTTTTTTTTTTTTTTGCGGGTGATAAACACAATTTTTTTTCCTTCAACTCCGGGAAGTTTTGGACCCATTTTCTAGTCTGAAATTAATAAAAGAAAACAAACTAACATGTATTTGTCAACTGAACACAATTGACATCAAGGGAGATAATCGTGTCACTAAAGTAGATTTGAAACGAATAAATGAACAATCTAGTTTGAAAAGAAAAACGCGTTCCTCGCCAAGAATTAAATCTGAAATGTTTTTATTTTTGTTGTTGTTTCTGATTATTTTTTTACTTTGCGGGAAATCCGAATCGATGCTCTAATAAAAGAAATCACGCAATTTTCTTGTGATCGAGGTACAGGGTGAATAACCAATTTAAAGTCGCCATTTTGTTTAGTTTATTGTAGACCAGCTTTCGTTCTAACTCAGGATTTGATGTAATCTATTTATTTCACTTTCTTTTCTTGTTTACATGTTTTCTTGCTTTATTTCTTTATTAACTATCGCTTCATCTTATATGCTTTGTTTGTTTTGCATTTCTTTATGTCATTTTTAAAATATTAATTCATTTTACTCCTTTCCCTATTTTCTTAAATTTGTACTTGTAAATTATTTTTTTGATCTCGCGCTTATTCCTTTCTGACTATAGTAATTGCTTTTGTATGATTACTTTTAAAATATAACTCATTCATCTAACTCTTGACCGCGTTTCTTTTCTATCTGTTCATTTATGTAGTGCCGTTTTTACAGATTTTACTTTATTATTCCGGCGCTTATTATATAACAATAGTATTGGAATGTCCGTGACATTTGTTCCCCCTGGACGGAATAGCGCTGACAAACTTTAGAAACAACAACATCTAACCTTCCAATCTAAAGAGTTCCTTTCTTCGAATTTTTTGATTTTGGAATTCTCTTCCGGTTTCTGCTTCTTAACTTCTTCAGGAGTGAAAATGAGAAATAATACTTAAAACTAAAATATATAGTAAATAAACGAAAAACATATTTTCCTCTATTTCTCTCCGTATATCTATCTATCTATCTATATCTATATATATATATATATATATATATTTATGTCTGTGTGTGTGTGCATACAAAATGGGGGTAGATAGATAGATTGGTAGATAGGGAGAGAGAGATAGAGAGATAGAGTGATAGATAGATAGATAGATAGATAGATTGAATGATATGTAAATAGATAATAAATGTATGCATGTAGGTAGGCTATATTTCATAGTAGGTGAGAAATAAGATGTTTCAATTTATTTAGGCTAAGACTAAACGACAGTATAAAACCGGAAGTTAATTTCTTACAATTTAGTTGCGACAAGAAGAAGTCCACGGTTGATATTTTTTTTATATTCTGTCAATTTTCTTTCTAAATAGATTGTACACGCTGCTTAAACGTGCACAAGCATATTTTAAATATTCCGTAAATAAATTCTCACAGACGTCCTGGGTAGTTTTTTTTACGAAAGTATAAATTATGTTATTTTTTTATTTGTGTTATCTTCTATAACGATTTAAATAATATAGTATATGAATGTTAGATATGCATTAGTCATTTACAGAATAAAAAAAAACACATTTCTAAAGCAAAACATATATATCTATATCTATATATCTATAAAAGTGAATGTGTCTGTGTGTCTGTATGTCCTTGTGTGTGTACATTTCCCTACGCAATAACTCTGTCAATTCACAGTCTACTTACTCAAAATTTGATATGCAGAGTACAGGAAAATCTATCCGATTGGTTTCCGGCCAGAAATTTGGCTGTTAAGGAGTAAAAGTTAAACGATTTGACATTTAAGAACTCTACCAAACTCCTCCGACAATTTTGGGTCTGAACACTTGAATTTTTTTATATATGTTCCATGGACATGGATCTAACTTAATAACTCAATTTGAGCCACAACCAGTACACTTTAAGGGATCATAATAGGGGACAAAGTTTTTAAAAAATTACCTTTTTTATTTTTTTTTTTACTCACCATACACCTCCAAACACCCGAAAAACGCCGAACACCGATGATAGTATATCTATAAAAGTAAACGTGTTTATGTATCTGTCTGTATGTGTGTCCGTCTGTCTGTGTGACTGCGTGTTACATTTCCATGCATAATATCTCTGTCAATTTCAAGTCTACAGGCTCGAAATTTGATATACAGGGTGCGGAGATTTGGGAAAATCGATGTAAACATTTTTCGGCCAGAAATTTGGCGTTTAAGGGGTCAAAGTTCAACGATTTGACCTTTGAAAACTCTACCAAACTCCTCCGACAATTTTGGTCTAAACACTTGACATTTTAGATATAGGTTCCTTGGACATGGATCTAACTTAATAACCCGATTTGAGCCCAAAACAATAGATTTAAAAGCGTCATAATAGGGGTCAAAATTTAAAAAAAGAATTGACAGTTTATTGGTTTTTGCTCAACATACACCTCCAAATACCCGGGCAACGCACGGCACCCATGCTAGTATATATATATATATATATATATATATATATATATATATATATATATATATATATATATATATATATAAGTGAATGTGTCCGGGTGTTTGTGTGTCTGTCTGTGTACATTTTTTACAGTATGATTTTGAATTCGACCGTTCAGACGACAAATATAAAAAATTGGCTTAACTCATTTATATCTTCACCTTCAACTGGGCACTTTCCTACAGGAGGGGCTGGTTTTTTCGCCTATATTTTCGAAATTCTCCGTCCGCTTTAGATTGTCTAGCCTTAAATAAAACCTAACTAACTTCCGTTTTGGCGGTGGTCTTAACAGCAAAGACGTCGGGTTTTCCCCGCTCTCTTCCTCCTTTGCGGTACGTGTTCGAGCCTGCTTTCCTACTACAACTTTTTGTTTTTGCTCAACATACACATCAAAACAGCCGGGCAACGCCGGGCTGAAGTGATAGTATATCTATAAAAGTGAACGTGGCTGTGTTGCTGTGTGTCTGTATGTTTACATTTTCCTACGCGATAACTCTGTCAATTTTTAGTTTACAGACTCGAAATTTTATATACAGTGTACTGGGATGTTAGAAAATCTTTGTAATTCATTTTCGGTCCGAAATTTTGCTGTCAAGGGGCCAAAGTTCAACGATTTGACCTTTGAGAACTCTACCAAACTCATCCGCCAATTTGGGGTCTAAACGCTTGAAATTTTAGATATATGTTCCTTCGACATGTATCTAACTTAATAACTTGAGTTAAGCCAAAAACATTAAATGATTAGGGGTCATAGGTGGGGTAAAATTTAAAAAAAAATGTGACCTCTGTGGTATCTACCAAATTACTCAGACAATTTCTGGTCTAAACAGTTTAAATTTGATATAAAGGGTATTCAGAGATAGGGCCAGCTTTTTAATCTGTTTCGGTCGAAATTTTTAGTTACCAATATATAAATGTATGTATATATATATATATATATATATATATATATATATGTATTTGCATGGGGTCGCTTTTTTCCCCGATATTTTCGAAAGTAGCGTTTCGATTTTCTAGCCTTAATTAAAACCCACGTCACTTTCGGTTTTGATGTGGTCGTAACAGCAAGGCGTCACGGTTCTCTCCGTTCTCTCCTCCTTCGCGATACGGGTTCGAGCCTACCTTCGTACTACTACTTTTTTTTTGCTCAACATACACCTCCAAACAACCGGGGAACACCGGCTAAAATGCTAGTTGTTAATAATTCTGTATTTTTGATCTATGTAATGCATTTCAGTGTTTATGTAATAAATTGTTTTTTTCATTAATTTCAATGCCACGACAACAGAATTATTAAAATGAACAAGGTATTTTTTCAGAATGTCCCCTTAAAAGAAGCTTTCGATATTTCTATGATAATTATTCAACCTGGTCACAACAGAATAACAGTAATGACCTTTTAATTTGAAAAAGCGTAAAAGTAGAATAATTTTTCAAAATATGCTAATAATTTTATTCCACCTCTTCTTTTCATAGCTGTAGGCAAAAAGTGTTTCTGTGTTCGTGTGTAAGATAAACAATTCAGTTCTTATCTTACGGCCTTTCTAATTCTCATCTTGTTTATTTAAATGTACATTACTACGTCTGTCACGAATTTATTTAAACTAGGTATTTCAATATAGGCTTTATTGTTTTTGTAGATTAGAAAAAATCAATTTTTGTTGAGTTGATTTAATTATGGCAATTTTGAAAAAAAACTTTATTGAAAATTATAAGCATATATTTTGAAAAACATATATATATATATATATATATATATATATATATATATATATATATATGTATGTATGCATACACCCACACACACCCATATATATATATTTTTTTTTTTTGAGGATTACTGATCAACTGTTTGACGGTACTAATGATTATTGTTCTTATTTATAAAACGTATAAGCACTTAGATAGCTTCGAAATCTGATGATTGATTCAAGCTGTATTGCTATGTACACAGGAGGCAAAGCGAAAGTCCGCACTTGTAATTTTTTCAAAACTGCAAATTTAAGCTAACTTTAATGTAACTGTTTAAACAAACTATACCTCATTTGATGCGCCTTTTATTCCTCTATAATTCCATCTGTTTATATTTGCCTTTTAATTACAATATGCTAGTATTCCCGTTTTAAAAAATAACTTCAAATTCAGGAGACAAATAAAAAGTCCGCACAATGGAAAATTGTTATTTAAATGAAATTTAGGACGTGAGTACACCATAAATAAAATAGGAACACAATGAAGTAGTTAATATTTAGTAACATAGCCCTTCTGCTATTTGACCACCTCCAATGTTGTTTTGAATTCTTTGAATTATACTGCAGAAATACTCCGGGAAAATATATCCCACTTTTCTTTCATTTTTGTCCAAAGTTCTGCCAAGTTTGAAATGTTATCATTGCCTAGCGGCTGCTTGATGTAATACTCTATGATTGATGTTTGGAGATTGTGCAGGCCAATCCAAACACGGAATATCATGCTCTTCCAGAAATCTTTTGACATTGCCATCTGTGTAATGGTAGCATCATCCTGCATGAATATGGGATTATTATCAAAATCCGGTAGGGTGGAAAATCTTCAGTCAAAATATTAATGTACTTGGTCGAATTCATTAGACCTTGAAAGCGAACTGTAGGTCCTGCACCATTGGTACTAATAATCCCTCACACCAAAATTGAACCACTACCACCTTGCAGCGTTGAGACTGAGCACCTAGGATTAAATTCTTCGACTTTCTTCCGACTGAATTACTGCCTACCATCACTGCCTAGCCTATTGAACTTGCTTTGATGTTCCTAAAAATCGCTTTTGACCAATATAGAGTCATGATTTTTTTTGCAAATGGCGAAGTCCAGACGGCGCTTTTTGTTTTTACAGAAATCATTGGGTTGCGTCTTGCAACATACCCTCGCAAATTAAATTCTTTAATCTGTTCTTGAAAGTAGAAATAGAACACTATTAAACAAAATGTACTATTTCTTATGCTCTTCGCAGCATTGTCTTCTCTGTGAGAACTTACTCAAGTACGAGCAGATTTAGGGGTATCACTCACACTGCCGGTGTATTGGATATTTTTTTTTACATTCTTTCGTACCGTTTTCTTATCACATTTCAATCTGTGGCCGATATCTCGATTGGATAAACTAGAAAGCTGGACATTTATTAGCTCCTGAGATCACTAAGAGAAAGTCGCATATGAACTAAATGTTGCGTTGTATGACCTGGAACAACACAAAATACGATTAGAGATGTTTTGTTGCCTGTTGGTGGATATTTTAAACTGATTTAGGGGTTATTATTTCAGCTGTTTTTACGCGAATTTGTTGCTGCGGACTTTCATATTATCTCCTTAATTTGAAGTTACTTTTTAAATTGATGTAACCGCCAAAATATTTCAATTAAAATCAAATATAAACAGGTAAAATTATAAAAGAATAAAAGGCGAATCCGATGATGTATAGATTGTTTAAGTAGTTACCTTAAATTTAGCTTAAATTTGCAATTTTTTTAAAATTTTCTTTTGGCCGCCTTTATATATATATATATATATATATATATATATATATATATATATATATATATATATATATGTGTGTGTGTGTGTGTGTGTGTGTGTGTGTGTGTGTGTGTGTGCCGAGATAAGCGGAGAGTGCATATAGCACTTGGAAGTCCCAAATTGTTCCCCATTAAGTACTGACGAGGATGATAGTTGCTTAACATATATATATATATATATATATATATATATATATATATATTTATATATATATATATATATATATATATGATGGTAGAAAATTCGTTCTCAAATATTGCCATTACTTGATATAGCATTAAAAATTTAAACATGAAGACAGATCAGTGATGCGCTGCAAGAATGTGGCTTTTAAACCCGCCAAATTCTAACATTCTTTGGCACACATTGTGCAGACATAAGCGACACTAGCAGCACGTAATTGATGGTCACTTCTATGAATATTCAAATGCAGTTTCAAACTGTCTATTGTTTTGTACGTCCGTCCGCAGTAAACACAAGATATGACAACACAAGACTGTTTTTTTGTCCATGTGGTGATGGGCAGTCTCGTGGTTTATCTGGCAAGTTCTGGACTCCATCTCAGTCTGTGTTTGAAAATAAGAGCTTCAATGCTTAGACATTCATTCCGTTCAGGAGCCTCACTATCACTGACAGACATTTGCTAGCACACACCTAAGATTCGCCGTATGCACATTTGGGGAAACCGCTCGAGACGTCTCAAATGCTTACTCTATGTTGTCCATTTTTTTTTGTAGCGGGATTCCACGACAGGTCCACAAAATTTTGTGCAATTTTTGAAAAGCATCACTTGTTTTGCTGATCTGTTACGATACCTCTTCATCCATGATACCGGGAATACTTATTGCGCTACCAAAGTATAAACACTTAGCGACAGCCACTATCTTCGACCCATAGACATAAATTAATAGTTCATAGTATGGTATGTATGATGCAGTCTGATACATTAAGCCGGGTTTTTTTTCCAGTGATAGTCACCCCAATGCGCTTCATGCAACCGCAAAGGCGGCCATAAGATTTTGCATATCGGACTCTGTATGAGCGACTAGATTACAGTCATCTGTATAGAGCAAGTCACAAGTCGTATTGGTGAGTACTATTTGTTACTCCAATAAATCGTCTTATATTGAAAATTTTCCCAGTAGATCGCTAGCGAATGTGGACACCATCAGATCAACGACTGGCTGTTATCCGAAAGACCATGTTGAAATACAAAGCAACGAGTGTAGATGCTGGGAGGTCTCCCTGCTTAACACCATTGTCTACTAAAATACGATCAGCCAATTTTCCCCCAACGTTGATCACAGCCTTCATATCATCATGGAAGTGCTTTAAGGTGTTAAGGACAGTCAAGCTGTTTCAGAATCTTCCATAACGCATCCATATTTAGTGTATAAATGGCCTTGGTTAAATCAATGAATATCTGATACAGACCCATTTCGCTGTTCTATACATTTCTCCTGTAGTTGCCTAGCTGAAAAAATTGTCCCTCCACTACTTCTGAAACCACCCTGCAACTCAGCCAAAACATCGCCAGCAGTGGGTTCCAGTATTGTGTCAAACATGATACTACAGAGCACCCTGCACACTACTGACAGCAAAGTAATGTCCTTATAGTTTCCACATTCATCTCTGGCATCTTTCTCATTGTATAGCACCACCATCAATGCATTCCACCAATCCTGCAACATGTCCTCCAAGCGTTGCATCATCTTGGGCTCAGAACATTTAAAGGAGGGAGGGAACATATGCCAAGATTTCCATGAGCAGATTACTAGGAATCGACCAAACAAACTCCCGATCAACGTAAAAATACCTGTTAAAGAGGTCATCAAAATGCTCTCTCCATATCCAGTCTGTCAGTAGTTTCTCAAAGAAGATCCCCACTATCCCTCGAACCCAATTGAGTGATAGATGGTGTGGATGGTCCATAAACTGCACGCAGTAGGCTGTATAAACCTTGGTGTTGTTAGAATCAGAGGGAAACTGTATTTTCTAAGCTATTTGCCTCCACCATTCGTTCTGTCTGCTTGAACCTCTCCTTTGATTGCCTTAAAATTGTCCGTCAATCGAGTTTGCTCACTATCCATCAAACAGCTTCAAGATAAGAATGCAATGCCCTGGCCTTTAAATCAAGCATATCCTGAATTTCAGTATCATTTTCATTGAACCAATCATTGTGTTTACGCTCACAATAACCTAATACTCTTTCACAAATCTCATAGACAGACTCCCTAAAAGCAGGTCAGAGGTTTTAACAGTCAATCTCTTCTATTTTATTTACTAGTTCCCCCCCTAACAATATTGTCCCTTAGACGGTCAACATTAAGTCAGTTTCCGATAGCCACACCGATGATCGGTCCAGCACCCTGCACCACGCATGACGCGAACACTGCACATATCCCTAATCTCACGTTTTCTGACTAACATATAGTCTATCAAGTGCAATCTTTTGGAAACAGGATGCATCCAATCATCTTGAATTTATCCTTCCGCTGAAACACGGTGTTACCTATAGTAAAACACATATCTGAACAAAACTGCAACAACATCAGACAATTGCTATTACACTTGCCCACTCCGTGTTTACCCAACACACCCCAGATTTCAAAATCTCTTTCCACCCGAGCATTAAAATTTTCGAGAATTACGATCTTGTCAGAAGTGAGAATACGTCTGACTACGCTGCACAATACAAGGTAGAAATCAATCTTTTCCTCGTCTGTTGCATCCATAGTAGGTGCATAGACACTCAAAAGATTTGCATAACGACCACATACCAGTGGTAGTCTCATAGCCATGATCCGGTCACTCACACCACGGGGAAGTTCTTCCAAGCTTGAAAGAATTGAGGCATTTTTAGCAAAAGAAACACCTAATTTCCTCTTACATCCATCTGCTATACCACCCAAGAAAATGGTGTAGCCCCCAACTAACTTAGACAATTGTCCATTATCAGCCAGCCTAGTCTCAGATAACGCACCTATGTTCATGTTATAGCGTTGATAAGCGTAGATAAAAGAACTGATCTACGCTCTGGGCGCATTATTGATGTTCATTTACATATATTCCACTTTCCTTATGCCATTTACGTTCATAACTATATTGGCCAAATTCATTGAATGTGTTGGCGTTTTAGACTACATCCCGTTATATATTTCGACATACACACTGATGGTAAAATCTGTATCTAATTTCATATCAAGCAATGCCTGTGTTTCATACTTTTTATGGCGAGGAAAGACTTTGCACCGAACTAATCTCACTTTCTGTATAGCTGCCACATTGAACAAAAAGAGGAGTAAGTAAACAACATTGGATGCAGCAGCCGCCTCAGGTTTTATATCAGAGTTTTTTTTCTCCTACCCATATAAATATGTATACACATATATATATATATATATATATATATATATATATATATATATATATATATATATATATATATATATATGGTGGATTCTCTTATCATGAGAGTTAAGTATGCAATCTCTAACAGTTCCTAAGCTCTGTAACACCACTTGCATAATTACAGTCCTGTAGACGTCCGTTACACTCCCCCGCAGATGTTGAACTTGCATATGCCCGTCTGTCAAAGATGCCTTCTCGAGTGAACAGATAAACCTGATTTGCTGTACGCTTTTAAACCACAGTGGCGTGCATATTCATTTTTTATAGATTTTTTTTTTGTTTTGCCTTCATGTTTGCACTATGGACGTCCCTATGACGAACGCGATTTTGTTCAAATTCTTTGGTTCATGAAAAAAATAACTTCTTTATTCTCTGTAATTTTCTGCTGCCCTTATCCACCAGCCCAAGAAATTCCACACCGTTTCTTGTTGTCTTTTATTTATCCAGGTAACAAAGCAGGGGACGATCTTTTGGGTGGCAAGACTTTGTCAGTTGCCAATAGAAAGTTGCTTAGGAACACCTGAGACATCCATTTTCACAAGATGACACGACCATCGCATTTGTATCCTGATCTTAATCTCTCCCTTGCCATCTAACATTGCCAACAGAACGCAGACATCTCATGTGGAAGGAATCCAGCTGATTTATATGCGTACGGTACAATGTCAACGTTGCGACACTATGCGGAAGAGTAGACAGTCTGTCGCACTGAACGCAATACCTCATTAGCGTTAATTATTCTCCATTGGATATCCTTTTCAAATTTAATAGCATCAGACAAAACAGATTCTAGGTATGTAAAAGAAGATACTGTTTTCAAAGCTTAATCATCATCATATACCACTGGTTGTAAGAGGGCGCCACGTTTTCTTACGCTAATTGTAATACCCGAGGCTTACATGCACCAGAAATGCTGTTGGGGATGTTATGCATGTCGTCAAAACTATAGGTTACAAGAGTACAGTCATCAGCACAAAGCAGATCAAGAACAGTCTGCAAAGAAGTCCTGGTTTTGGTCTTAAGCAGTTGCTGGTTAAAAAATCCTCAAGTTTATCGATATTCAACGCCTACATTTCCCGAGGTGTTCTTGAAAGTTGTCTCAACCATCACCGACAAGAAAAGAAAAAAAAATAGGATAAGGGCAAGGATACATCGTTGCGTAATTCCTTTTGACGCTTCAAATGGTTCCTTTGTTCACGACCAGATCGTAATGTTTCCACCATTCCCCAGTGATACGAAACAATAAAATTCAACATATTCTCTGGAATACCGAGCCTCCTCTGTACACACACACACACACACACACACACACACACACACACACACACACACACACACACACACACACGCACACACACACACACACATACACACACCCACACACACACACTCACACACACACGCACACACATATATATACATATAAATATATATATATATATATATATATATATATATATATATATAGGGGATTAGAACAAGACTCTAAACAGCAGAGCACATTTTAATGTATTAGTAAATTCATTAATACAATTAAAATAATAGAAAAGAAAACTGCTCGTTGTAATGTATATATATAATAAGCTCGATATGCATATATGTCCTAGAGCTATTTTACTATTGAGTTAGATGATTGATAATCTATAATTAAAATTTAAAATTAAAACTCTGTTTCATGAGGAAAAATAAAACCAACAAATTGTACGATCGTTTCGGAAACGATGATTTTATTGTGATAGAAAGTGCGTCTTGGACAATAATTTTATGATATAGTTTTTTACACAAAATCTCCTCATTAAGTGTTTTTAAAGAAAGCAAGCATAAACCTAGCATTTTTTTAATAAGGCAGATGTATCTGAAAAATATTTAAAATATACGGGAAAATAGTTAGTTTTTTTGATGTTGATAAACGAAATAAGACAAAATTAAAATTAAAATAAAAATAAAATAAGATACAATCGGGTTGAAAGTTAAGGTTAAGAGTGTAAATGTTTAATATTTTTAACAAAAAATAAATCCCTTTTAATGGTTCGGCTCCTAAAAATCGTATAATCGCCGATAATACCTACGACTTAAAAAAAAAAAAACACGCAGTATTTTTGCTTTGTTTCAAAAAACTATATCATAAAATTATTGCCCAAGACTCACTATATATCACAATAAAAACATCGTTTCCGACACACTTTATTGATTTTTTTGTTCTACCTTATGTAACGGGGTTTTGATTTTTAATTTTAATCATAAATTATCAATCATCTTAATATATATATATATATATATATATATATATATATATATATATATATATATATATATATATACATACATACATACATACATAACCATGTATATATATATATATATATATAGTATGATATAAAATCACTTTGTGTGTATGTGTGAGATTCTTCCTTAGAGTTTCCGAAACGGCTGGGCAGAAATTTGGCAAGTTTCACACAGATGGTAAGTATATGTCTGGCAGTGTTCTTAGATGTGCTTTCTACATAAATTCACCCGATATGTACGATAAATCTATTAAAATATCATACTAAATATAGTTTCCTTTAACAATGAAATATAAACAATTTTACTGTTGAAGAGTAAATAAAGATTCAGCAGAAAATGTCATCTTAAGAATTATTTACATCTGAAAATATAACTCAGTGGTAAAACATATGAATATTCCAGCCCTGGTATCCACGACCATTCTATTTAAAATTTTCTTATGAATAAGTTTAAGGCATGGTAATAAAAGATGCGCCATTTTAAATCGCCGCAAATCAGTTCTTCGTTTGCCTATCTTGCAAATATACATTGATCAGAAGTGACTTTTCTTATGTACTGATCGTCAATCTCAAATATCAGCTGTCTAATGCTGTAAACAAACACGCACGTAATGTATTGAACGACATTATCATTATTATGTTTATTATTTTACTAGAGAATTAATCACTAGGGCAAATCTTCTCTCGAATTACACAACATTCAATAAAAGATTAATTCTGTAAGAATACATTCGCAATTCGCACCAATTACAATATCGTGTTTAGGCATATGTATGTATATATATATATAGACTGTTTGTAAAGCGTAGCAGGGTCGAACAATATGCTTAAACATCAGTCTGTATATATAAATATATATATATGTATATATATACATATATATATATGTGTGTGTGTGTGTGTGTGTTTGGGTGTATGCGTGTGTGTGTGTTAAGACGACATCTTATAATCGGGTCGAGAAAAATTCGAACATTTGTAGGTATCTAAATCGTTATCGGAATAAGAAAAAAGTGTATATTTTCCGATGTGACAACGAGTCCTTTATTTATAATTTTCTTTTTGTACGAGATAGGAAGCTTTATTAACTGTCGATTGCCAAGTGTGGAGTAATAGCAAAAAAATGTCAGCCTACTTCTACGAAAGTTACGAACCACAGAACACAGTAGGTTCGTTAACTATATTGTACCCAAGAAGAGCAAACTGGGACCGGTGACCCTTTATTTGAAGTATTCAGCCCGGACGAAAAACTTTTTTCAGAAGATATGGAAGTGTTTATACCTAGTAAAACGCGACAACGAACACTAACAAATTATAGGTTAGCTGAATTATCAGTGGACGACTTAAAATTTTGGATTTTGTCTCAGCACAAAACGCAGATATAAGACAAGGAGCCCTATCTGTACTCAAAAGTGAACAAGGACTCACTCACCGGAAGTGTGCAAAGGATTGCCAACGTATACAGTGTAAAAAAAAGAAAGTTTAATACAGACCTGCGAGATAAGGCGTAACATACGTCGAATAGTATCATACCAAAGGATCACTCTCATTGAAAAAGAAAAAAAAAAGTGAAGAAAAAACACCCAAAGAGTGGCTACCTAACCTCCCAACCGAATTCGCCCTCAAGACTGTGCAACTTTCCGGCGGACAACGTAAGTTCGTTATATGTTTTTACAAAAAAAGACTATGCTATGAGTGTGTCAGCAAAGACCACAAAGCGACGAAAAAGTAACAAATCCATAGGCTTCGACAAAAATGATCTGACAGGAAAGTAGAGAATACCGGCGGAAATACGGCACTGTCAACGTCCTCAATAAGATAGTGGAGTTACAGTTAAACTCCGGCTCAAACCTGTTGATTCTCAAACCACAGACATGTAAAAGGTTTATTAAACTAACCATGAGAAAGACGAATGAGTCAGCTAAAGCAATCACAAGCCACAATTACGTTAAGTAAAATTTAAAGGAGAAGTGAAATTCACTGTGACGTTTAATGTCACAACTAAAAAAGTTAAAGTTTATGTGCATAATACATCGGAAACATACTCAGAAGCATCACCAAAACTAATTAAGAAAATGTCTGGCAGATGATACTAGCAATAAACCACCGATGGAAGAAGAATTGATCGACACTATTTTCGATACAGTTAGTCTCTTACCTCCCCAAATAGCACCTGAACTAAAACGATCAATTCTGAAAAGCAAGGTTCCCGATCCACTAATGATCGATTCTAAATGTAAAAAAGCATTACAAGTTTTTTACGAACAAAAAGCTTGGGAATGGGGTATTAGGGTCGAACCACTATTACTTGAAATAATGATATATTCCAAGACGTAACTTTCGCCCAGGACGTAACTTCCAGTGAAGAAGAACTGCTTTACCTAAGGAGTTCAATACAGATACGCGGAGAGTATCCCAGCAGTGAGCAAATATATTGCTCAATTAAGTCTTTTATATATTTTTGTAAATATATGTTTATTTTATTCTTACTGTGTCTTCCGCTTCAATTATTCAAACACTAACACAACAATTTGTTTATTTGATTTTGTTTAAAACAAAATATCCCACTGCTGGTAGTAATCATAAAATAATAAATATTTATTGATTTTAAACTACCAGCAAAACTGCAATCTATATATCTCAACGTTTGAGAAAATATATGTATACTTAACAAGTGTTTTTTTTTTCTGTAATCTATAATAGAAATCTCACCTGTCTTTTTAATGTATCTATGAATGCATGTATGTATGTTTTCATGCCTCGCAAAACCTTTTAACAGAGATGAGGGATTTTCGCCAAATCGTAATGGTTTTGAATCGCAACTCATCGGGCGACAAATATCAAAAGAAATTGGCTAAAAATTCATTCATTCACTCGAACTGGACACTTTCCTACAGGAGAGGGTCGTTTTTTTTCGCCGATATTTTCGAAAGGAATCCCCTGTTTCGATTGGCTAGCCTTAAATAAAAACTGTGTCGTTTCCGGTTTGGCGATGTGCGCAACAACAAAACTTCAGGGATTTTTAGCGTCCTTTTCCTCCTTCGCGATAGGGGTTCGAACCTGTCTGCCTATTAAAACAGTTTTTGTTACTTAACACACACCTCTTTACACCCGGAGAACGCCGATCACCCAAGCTAGTCAAGAATAAATACCAACTATATAGTTACGTATTTACACATTAATAAATGGTCAGAATAAGAAGCATGAATTTAAAACAAAATCTGTAATCGTATCGGAATCTGAAAACAAATTGGAATCACATCGTCACATCACTTATATATATATATATATATATATATATATATATATATATATATATATATATATATATATATATATATATATAAAGCTGAACGCCTGTGTGTGTCTGGTCACGAATAGGTTCCTATATTGTGAACCATTATAGAAAACTGATCCCATATAATGATAGAAGATGTATCGAGACGCAGGAATGGATATTTTTGATCTGGCATAATGATGATGCATTAAAATTGTGGCGTCTGCGTACGCGCTTGGTCCACAAAGTATTGAAATAAAAAAAATCAAAATTAAAAAAAAAAAACGTTTACAAGTGTTTTTTATATAGATGTACATAAGAATACTTTGATAAGTATGTTTTAACTTAAATAGGGATGGTATAATAAAATTGTGGGGTCTACGTTCGCATCTGGCCCCCATAGAATGGAAATAGGCACACACTTTAATAATGACTTTTCATATCTATCTGCGTAAGTATACTTTGATAAGTATGCTTTAGTTTGAAGAAATATGGTATAATAAAATTATGGGATGTTCGTTCGCGCCTGACCGCCATAGAATGGAAATATGTCACAAAGTTTAACAAGGTTTTTTAATATAGATCTACAGAATACTCTGTTTCAGGGTGAACAGGTATGGTATAATAAATTATGGGGTTTATCTATTTTATTTTTACTTTCATCATATTTAACTTTGATTTTGATACCCCACAATTGTAAGCTATCTTTTACAATCCTTCTTTTTCATAACCTATCATAATGGCATAAATCAGAGTCTGTTTTCTATAGGCTGTTTTTGAATCCAGTCACCGGCGGGCACTTTTGCTAGTATATATATATATATATATATATATATATATATATATATATATATATATATATATATATATATAGGAAATTTATGACTGTGAGTCCAGAATGAGTTTACAAATTGTTTAAGCTAGAGGAAAATCCTCAAGGAGAGGAAAAAATCCAACTAGCATCGTCAGAATTCATAGATGTAAACAATTGTAAACTCATTCTGGACTCACAGTAATAAATTTCCTATATACTGCTCTGACTACACATTGAGCACTCTAGTCCAGTTTTTTCACCACTGGTATATATATATATATATATATATATATATATATATATATATATATATATATATATATATATGATTACATATATATATATATATATATGAAAGGATTTACATATAGTGATATTTCCACAGCCACACAGACACACAAGCACACAGACACACACACACGCATATATATATATATATATATATATATATATATATATATATATATATATATATATATGTATATAAAAATTGCACACGTGTGTTATCCATTTTCGTTTAATTTAGTACATTCACTTTTGCATAGTATTTAGTTTCGTTTGTTTTTTTTTTTTCAATTCTGTGTCTTCCTGTGTGGAATCTAATTTTACATCGTCCCGTTTCAATTACGGCCAGCTCACAACATTTCGTATCGACATTCTTGTGTCCAATTCTCCTTACACGCAGATTTGAAATTGAGTTTTTGAAGACTTTCCGACGTGTGATTCCAATTCTCTTCCTTTGTTCCAAAAATGTTTTCTATATTCATGTATATATTCGTTTGTTTATATATTTTTTTATCCACGATGTTTCTTTATTTTTATTGTTTTTCGAGAGAGCGATAGTAGATGTTGTTTCTATTCCTTGAATTCCTGTCGTACAAACGCACGTGATTTAATCCAAATAGACGATGCTTCATGGAAAACGTTCACAAACCAGATACGCGAGATTCGGTAGGAGAAATAACTCAGCTGACAATCTCTGACTCAGTAACTTTCTCTATCTCTCTCTCTCTCTCTCTCTCTCTCTCTCTCTCTCTCTCTCTATATATATATATATATATATATATATATATATATATATATATATATATATATATAAGCCAAGTACGGCCAAGGATGGAATACTGCTGCCATATCTGGGCAGGAGCTGCCAAAAACAGCCTATCATGCCTTGACAGAGTACAAAATAGACTTCGTGGTTTAGTGGGGGATGCCCTTTTCTCTACCCTGCAACCCCTCTCCAACAGAAGAGAGGTTGCAAGCCTATCCTTGTTTTATCGTTATTTTCATGGCAGGTGCTCGTCTGAACTCAAATCCCTGCCCCCCCCCTCGCCAATCTTTCACGAAAAACACCCGTCTAGCTGAATCCACTGTGAAAAATTTCCCCCACTCTATATCTGTGCCTAAATCAAAACGCGGATTTCATAAACAAAGCTTCTTTCTTAGAACTGCACGCCTGTGGAACTCTGTTCCGTCTGCCTGCTTCCAACCGGACTACAACTTGGATGTCTTCAAATCTAATGTTAACAAATTCCTAATGAACCGCCCCCTTAAGTAAACACTTCATCAAATCTCCTCACTAACGTAATGTACTTGCAATAACCCTTATCCCTGAGTGGCTTCCGGGCCTTGATAAGTGGTGATCTCTGTGTAAAATATATATATATATATATATAAATATATATATATATATATATATATATATATATATATATATATGCTAGTCATTTTTCTGAAGCGCTACTGAGTGTAAGTTTCTAATTTGTACAGAGTTGAGGAATATATCTGGCATTCATCATCATCATCATCATCATCACGCAGTCCCTTATAGCTTACAATGACTAGTCAGTGTCTCGATGCTTTATTCTACAATATTGTAGCATTCCGGACTCAATGTGGAAAGTTTTCTCATAAATTGTGCATGGGTAGTCACCAAGCTTGTGCCTTTGTTCATGTTATTGTTTAAACTTGGCCTTTATTTTGGGGCTATATTTCCTTTATGATCACTTTTCCCAATATTTCGTTTATGAAGGCAACTACGCCAGAAGATTTGGTCTTCTGATCACTTTTCCCAGTTCATATTCATTTTCCTTAGATGGCGCTTTAGCATATCCTTTTAGATGAGTTTCTTCCTACTAATATTTCTCTACCCATTTTCAATTCCATATACAATAGGGTTTTTGGGATGCGATTGTTTTCCATTCTAGTCACATGTTTACACCATTGCAGATGCATGTTAGCGAATATGTCTTCTTTGCGTGTTGGCTCTCTTGATTACTTCGTCTTTGGGTATAATTAATTCCATGTAATTTTCATAATTTTCATAGGTGGCATTTTCGCATTGCTACCATCCTCTTTTTTGTGTTCCCTGTACATTGTTTTGGTTTCTGCTAAATATAGTAAAGCGGGCAATATAACTGCTGTATGAACTTTGCACTTTGTTTCTAGTCTAATGCTGTTCCTTGATTATAATCGTGTTTTATAATTTTCCGAACGAAGCACACGCACTCTGGATGTAACAGCTTATCTCCTTGTCGGCACCGCTGTTGATATCCAGTGTACTACCGAGCAAATTAATGGCTGATACTATATTTAATTCGTCACCGTTTATCATGATCGACAGATCTCTTGAGTGTATATTGTCAGATGATGGCTAGTATATTACCTCAGTCTTCCTTGTATTTGCCTAAAGACCGATTTTCTATTCCATTGATATTCACGGTTCATTAAAAATATATATAAAAAAACTTATGAGAAAAGTTGAACTATTAATGTTCGTTCCTGAGTTGGTGCAAAGTTAAACATTCTAAATTATTATTGCAATTAAAAGGAACTACATATATGAAAGTCGCACCCTTAAAAAAGCGAAGTTTTTGGTTATATAATTATTAGCTAAACTACCGGCATTGCACGGTCGTACAATACGCATAGCCATGATATTTTAATTTATACAGACTGCATATGTATTATTATAGCATCAATACTCTATTGAACATTATATATTACGCGGAATATTTTGGCCAATGGGGTCACTCGCAAAATAATTAAATGAAAAATGATAATAGCGATGTCGTTCATCAAATTCCCTCTGTGTTTGTTTACAATATTATGTCAGCTGATATTTTTTTACGAGAAATGTCCTGGAAATGTCATTTTTGAGTAATGTGTCATTTTTTAAATATGCATGCAAAGATAGGACTTGCGGGTATTTTAAATGTTACCTCTTCTTTTATCGAAAATTTATCGAGGTAATAGAAAAAATATTAAATAAATTGGTGAGATTTTTCGGTCTGTAGTCTAAACTTCTACAACTGAACTACATCTCCAGATGACAATAGTTCTCTAGATTTACTGAAAATTGATTCTCTCTTGGTTTGCGCATAATTATCTCCCTTGGTCGGTGTAACTTGAAAATATTCCCTTGTATATTTTTAATCTATAAAATAGAGTATTTTAAAGATCTTAGTATTTCGATTTCCGATATTTATCGGAAATATTTCTTTACAAAATATATCTACGAACAGTGCCAGACACACACACACACACACACACACATACACACACACACACACACACATATATATATATATATATATATATATATATATATATATATATTACCTTTGTGTGAAATTTACAAAAGATAGCCTCAGCTGTTTCAGAACCTGTGAATAAGGAACTCACAGGCACAATAAACTTATATAATAGTAGATGTAGATATTTTTCTATATAAACACAACCATACTCATCGCACTTGAGCCAATGACAGACGATAGCCATGAATGGTCGTCAGGAGATCAAATTGTTATACGTGGGACATTTTAATCTTCAATATAATTATTTACTAAAAAAAAAGAGACGGAAAAAAGATCGCAATTATATAGGGCCGAACGATGAGTTTGTTGCCATACAGAAAACCACACTAGAACTTTGCTTTTAAATTTTATCAAAAAAACTTAATTCAAGCAACTTAATTATGTAGTAGAGCTGATATCTATTCAATGTAGCCGCCTTCACCATCAATCATAGGATTAATACTGGTGGAACATGAAACACGCTGTTTCCAAAAGCGTTGGGTGGAGATCGGCGATTGCTCGGCGGATGGCGTTGATGGTTTGTTGAAGGTCATGTTTCGACGTATAACAACACGAAGTAGTCCATGTGGGTCGACACTGAGTGCTGTTGCCACACCCAGAGTTTGCCTCGGGCACCTGCTTTCACCAAGGGAGCATCACAATCTTCAGCACATCCAGGTACACTTCAGTGTTGATTTTCAAGCCGACTAGAGATGTGAGGTGGAATGGTGTGTCTCTCGTTTTAAACCACAGGAAAGACCATCATCGTGGCTGTAAACTGTTTTCTTTGCATTGGACACACCTCTGTTATCCGTCGTAACCGATGAGGGTACTGACAATAATCCTGATGTCATAACCTAGGTCGGTAGAGAGCATAGGTTTTACAGCAACGCATTTCACATTTTGCTCCTGTTAGACACAATACAAGGCTCCTATAGCTCTTGAGATTTGTGTACAACTTGATATCTAGTAGATAGTCTGCTAACACCTCAAACAAAGAAAAGCAGTTTACGTCAAACGGAAATGGAATCATGTCGTATCTCTATGGCGAAAGTTTTATCGTTTCATATATGGAAGAGAGGATTAATTTTTATACTTAGTCACCATCATTCCGAATACAATATTTCTTGGAATTCAATGAATTCTTTGACGCACATCCCTAAAGTAGTTTCTTTTTAGAGTTTCAAACCGTCATAATTTGCAACATAAAGATGAAATTTCAGTTAATAAATGCGTAAGATTACTCATGATAACGATGCAAAGTGTTATCCATTCTGATTCATTCTGAAGCAAGAAAATATGAGAGACATTACATTCTGTACGCCATTTGTATTTAAATTCTTGGGACTACTATAGTTCTCTAAGTATATCTTGTCGAAGTCACCATCTTTCTGTCGAACTTGATTATCAGCACAATATTTTGAACGAGACCTTTCATTTAATCAATGAGAGAATGCTGTTTCCTGGATATTACCGATTTCCACATTGGGTAAATTAAAAATATCTCCTAAGTCACACATTTCTGAGCGATGCCTGATTTAATGCTTAGGGCGGGCAACACCGAAAAATGCAATTACGAATAACTTAGGATTTTAAGTTGAACATGAGTGAGGAAACAGTAGCATGCTATCGTATCATCAGTCATGTCCAGCTAAAAGTCCGTAGTTATTCGTAATTGCATTTTTAATAAAGTGTCCCGTTCGAAATTTCGTGTAGATTGCCAAGTTCGACAAACAGGATACCGAGTTCTACAAGATAGACCACAAAAAATGACACACCTGAAATTGACTTGAGATGAGGGGAATCAAATAATGCGAACAATGAATTTTAATCTCAAATCATCACAACATTAAACAACGGGTGTTTTTATATAATTGAGACGTTATTCTTAACAATGTTCGTGTAAATGCGTTTTTTTAGCCAAATTTGTGGGAGGATACATTAGTTTACATAGATTTCTACTAAAAACGACTGACTTACTTGGATATAGCTAAAATTAAGAACGCACGAATCGTTCGCACAACTAGAACATTGATTAACCTTCTTCTGAAGATTATTGTGAGATGGGTATATGTACAGGGTGGAAGGATATCCGTAAGAAAACAGCAGTACAACTTTAATTTATTTTCTTTTAAAGTTCATTCAGTTAACTTGATTATGTAGTTTAGCTGACATATATTCAATGCAGCTGCCAGCAGCCTCAATCACGGTCTCGATACGGGCTTGGAAATCGGCGGGAGCTCGGCGAATATTTAGCGGATGGCAGCGATCAGGTTTGCTTCGGTTTTGTAAAAAGTTCATGTTTGTGATTTGCTCGGCGTATGAGGAAATGACATAGTAAGCGGGTTCAGGTTGAGGGAGGAGGGGGGCAGTAATATAAGGGTACAAAGTCATTAGCATTTATTCTGGAGCAGAGTCTGGTGTTCGTTGGACATGTTGACCCGCGTACAGTCCTGCTACCGAACCCAGTGTCTGCCGCCGCCAGCTTATTTCCCTAGGGGATCGCCACACTCTTCAATACATCCAGCTACACTATTGTTGACTTTCAAGCAACCTTCGAAGATGCTAGATGGCATAAATTGTCCTTCACTTATAACCACACGAAAGACCATAAACATGATCGGAAACTTTCTTTTCATCACCCGGGAACGCTCCTGTTATTCGTGGCAATCCAGCGATACGATTTAATGGTGATGGCAATGGATCTGTTTCCATAGCTTGTGTTGATAGAGAGCGTAACTTGTACAGCAGCGCATTTTCAATTTCGCTCGTTGAATATTATGTAATTTCCAGACATGATAAAAGCTCTTATCGCTTATTCTAGTTTAAATACATGGCAGGGATATATATATATATATATATATATATATATATATATATATATATATATATATATATATATATATATATATATATATATAACTATACATATATATATATATATATATATATATATATATATATATGTATATATATATATATATAGTTTTTGAGGGGGAAGATATCCGAAAATAGAAAATAATTGAATTTCAACAAGGATCGTTGATAGTGCTCAATTTATAAGACAGCAAGTTATATTTATTTATTTTCTTTTAATGTAAATACAGTATATATCTTGCTACGATGTGCGGACCGTTTCAAATATATAAGATATCATCAGGCAAGAAAAATTAACGTGCAATAACGGTAAAGGTTAAACAGCTTTTCAAATTTTTATGAGGGGAAAGTCGACATGAGCGGTAAATGACTGTATTCACATAAAAAATGATACATATATATATATATATATATATATGTATATATATATATATATATATATATATATATAGTGTCAGTCGTCTTTTTTGGTACAAATAATTGAAAAATTTAAAAGTAATGGATATAATAGATTAGTATATGTAGATAACGATATCCTAAAGATGCGTCAGGATAAGGAAGACGAAATATTTTTTTTTAAATGCTAGTAATTTACTCATATGGTTTGACTATTTAAGTTTTGAAAAAATAACCTACAAGATACTGAAATTATAGATTATGTCCAGCTTTGACTCGCTACGGTATTAGAGATAGAACTTTTGTTAATAGAAATAATAGAGAATCAGCTATTTCATGAGAGGATTTATTTTTTTTAGTAAAATTAAAGATATTATGATTAATCAAATGTCTGAGACTTTCAATTATATTAGAAAACTGTTTAATCAAACAGAAAAAGGTTTTGAAGTAAATAGTATCGAAACTATTATTGCAACCGGATATGACATATAAAAAGGACTATTTACTTCAATGGTATATTCTATTTAATTCTAGACAGTAAATTATATAAGTCACGTGTGGGCGGTATAAAAAAGAAACCTAGAAATGCGTATGTAGTTTTGTATGAAAATAAATGTTTTGATGATATAAATTGACCTTAAATATTTAATAAACAAAACATATACAATTACTTCCTAATGAGGTACAGACAAAAGATCAAAAACCAATAGTTACATATAAACTAGGACCAACAATACGCAATAAGGTTTTCAATTATAATAAAACGGTAGAACATATTAATAGAAATGATAATATCATAAATATTCCAGATTGTGGATGTAATTCCTCTACTTTCTGTAATAATGAGATAAAACATGTAATTACAGGAGATTTAAAGATAGTAAATAATTCTAAATTCAGAAAACCTCTTAGTAAAGGCCCGAATTATAGAGAGCCTAAATGCTTAAATTACACTAAATCCGTTAAATAAGTAACTAAAGCACTAGAAGGTTTTATTATGTCTATGGTAAATAAATATAAATTAGCACACTACGTTTGATACATGGAAAAATAATATACTTGAATGCGTAAATGAAAAGGTTAAACGTAGAAAATAATGTAAACACCCTAGAAAACCTAATCCTCTTATAAAAAATCAGAAATACTTAAAATATTCAAGATAAGTTTGTAATAGTTCCTATTAACAAATCGGCAAACAATATAGCCTTTATATGTAAAAATACAACGATTACTGATAGAAGTGGGAACTGCCGGTAACGTTTCAGGTACCTGTAAAGTAAGTAATATTAATTTAGATAGCATTATGCTGAATAATACAATTATTAGTGAAAAAGTAAAATTAAATTGATACGAAAAACAACAAAAGAGAACTTTAATATATATTTGAGTACCTAAAATGCACAAAAATAAACTTAGCGCTAGGTTTATTGTGCATGACTAAACCTTTAAGTAAAGCTATATCTAATATATTTAAATGAATTATATATCAAATAAATAATTTCCACCAGAAAAGAAAAGTCTATACTAATATTAATCTATTTGGGTAGTAAATAATTCACAACCAGTGAAAGAAAAATTAGATGTGAATGAATTCCAGAAGAAAAGCAAAATCTATAGCTACTTATGATTTTAGTACACTATATACGAAAATTCCACAGGAAAAAACACTCCTAAAATACCTAAATGATACTGTAGAATTAAGCTTTTGAAGGTGGCAAAGGTAAATATATAATGTTTTCAAACTCTAAAGCTTTCTGATGTAAAAAAATAGCACAACTCGTGTTTCTAAAGGTATTTAAATATATATATATAAATATATATATATATATATATGTGTGTGTGTCATCACAAATAAAAAAGTGATATATCTAAAACATAATTTTCATGGGTGTAGCAGATTTATAGATGACCTTATATGTATAAACGATAACGATGGATACGAAAAAAATAAACATATTTTATATCCGAAGGAATTAGAATTGAATAGTGAACATAGAGGACAACAATCTACATTTCTAGATTTAGATATACAAATGAAGGATGGGATTTTCGTTATAAAATATTTGACAAAAGAAAATCTTTCCCCTTTCAAATAGTACGTATGCCATATAAAATAGTATCTGCCTTTTTTTGTTTTATTGAACCCTTATGTCAGAGTTTTGTTTTTAGAATAGCTGGCGTTACTTTAAAATTCATAGATTTTATATTATACTACCAGTTTTTAGCTTAGTAATAAGAATGATAAAACAAGGTGGGGATAAAATGAAAATATTAAAACAGTTAAATAAAGCATCTGTTCGTTATCCTGATGCTTTGAATCATTCAAAATTAACCAGAATATATTAATAAAGGAAATCCAAAACTTTATTATTAATGTATAAAATGTATTTATAAAAAATGTGTGTGTATATATATATATATATATATATATATATATATATATATATATATATATATATATATATATATATATATATATATATAGTTTTATAAATACATCTTATACGTTACTAATGAAGTTTTGGATTTCCTTTATTAATATATTCTATGGAACACTTCTAGATGTGTTTTTGACCATAGTTCCCAATAATTGTATAACTAATAATTATATAAAGGCTGACTGGGAAGCCATCAGAGATCTTATCAGAGATGCCCCATGGAAAAATATTTTTCTCTTTCTGCTGAACAGTGCGCAAACAAGACCACCGAATGTTTCAAAACTGCAATCGAAGCACATGTTCCCATGCGGGAATTTTATAGCATGCGCCACTCTCCCCAATGGTTTACGTCGACTTGCGTATACCGCCATTGCTCAAAAGCACCATGCATACCGCAGATTTTGCGACATCAGTCCAGTTCAAACAGACAGAAGTACATCGAAGCTAGAAGTAATGTTAAGAAAGAAATAGCGACAGCTAAGAGAGAATTTACGGAAACCACTAAAAAACGCATTGAAGCACAAAAACTAGGAACTCGTGACTTCTGGAAAATCTACAACAGTGTAGTAAATAATGGGCAATCAACAATTCCCCCACAAACACAAAATCACGAGGTTGTTTGCTCAGCAATCGAAAGGCTAACATGCTTGCCAGTCGGTTTGCCTCAAACTCTACACTGGTCCCCTCCAGCAACCCCACACCTCAATTTCCTATGGTGACAGACGCCACGGTAGAGGATCTGAAAATAATCCCTGCTCAGGTGCATGCTATCATAAAAAAAACCTTGACACTTTAAAAGCATGTGGACCCGATCTCACCCCAGCTGTGCTATTAAAAAAGTGCTCAGCCGAAGTAGCTACAGTTCTCTCCGAACTCTTCAACAAATACTTTAATGAATCTTGCTTTCCGAGCTGTTGGAAAACTGCTTATCTGTTACCAGTATTCAAGAATTCTGATGAAAGAACTGACCCATTTAGTTATCGCCCCATAAGCCTCCTCCCACTCTTTGCCAAAATAATTGAGACCTTAATTAACTATGCTCTATTCCATCACCTTGCAGATGCTAAACGTCCGACTGACCAAAATATGGATTTAGGCAAGCCCGTTCCACAGCAAACATCCTAACTGTAATATCTGAACGTATATACCATTCACTGGACAAAGCGGGGAAGGGCAGAGCGGTAGCTCTAGATATATCTAAGGCTTTTGACAGGGTATGGCATGAGGGTCTCCATAGGAAAATTACACCATACGGTATCACTGGTAGAATACTTAACATAATTAAATCCTTCTTAGATAAGAGAAACATCCAGTTTGTCCGCGACGGTCGTACATCGGAACAACATGATATAAATGCGGGAGTTCCCCAGGCGTCTCTCCTTGGACATCTACTGTTCCTGATATTCATAAATGACCTCCCCAACAAACTTTCCTTTGAGATGGGTATATATGCTGATGACACCCCGCGCTATAACAGGCACGACAGGAAAACAAATGAACACATATCTAAAGAAATGGCAGAAACACTAGAGGATGACCTCCAATCTGTAGTGGAATGGGGACTAAAATGGATGATCACGTTCAATGCCGTCAAGACTAAACTAGTTTCATTCAATAATTACAAGAAACCTTCTCTATGACCTACAGCAATGACCAACGACTCTTTATCTGCGAGTACATCTTTCAAACTCCTTGACCTAACCTTCACAGGAAACATGAAAATTACATTGAAGGCATCGCCAGGACAACTGCGAGGAAGTTGGGCTCTTTCTACCGTGCTAGAAAACTACTAACACCCGAAAGTATCTTGTACATCTATAAGGCCACCATTCGCCCATGTATGGAGTATTGCTGTCATATTTAGGCTGGTGCGTCTGCTACTAGTCTCTCGCTTCTTGAGAAGGTTCAAAAGAGAGTCTCAAATCTGATAGGCCGTGAATTGGCATCTAAGCCTCAGCCTCTGTCCCATCGACGAAACGTTGCATCCCCCTGCCTGTTCTACAAGTATTTTAATGGTGAATGCTCTGACGAACTGCAATCACTTGTGCCACCACGACGTGAACACCCTCGACAAACCCGACAGGCTGCTAAATCCCACCCCACACTGTAGAGATCCCTAAATGTAAAATATCTTTCTACTCCAGTAGTTTCTTCCCCGAGAGAGCTAGACTTTGGAATTCCATTCCAGGTTCCTGCTTCCCCAACTGTACTGACGTGCAGAAGTTCAAGTGCAACGTGAACCGACATCTTGCTTCCCAAATCCCTTCATAGTGGCCCAGTAGTTGTTGCCCATGATTGTATTCCCCTACACACTGGCGTAGCTAGGGGGCGGTGTGGGGGGCGGGCCGCCCCGGGCGGCACACCTGAGGGGGGCGGCATTTTGAGAGGGTAAAAATAGAAAGTAGAAAAAATAAATAAAAATAAACAAAAGTTAACAAAAAATATGAAATTTTATAGCAAAAAGGTTGTAAAAAATCGGAATCAGAAAAATGTGTCCCTATGTTCTAAGCGTCAGGGGGGCGGCATACGGGCGGTATGGGGGCGGCATTTTGAGATGGTAAAAGGGGAAAATCGAAAAAAATGCTAACAAAAAATCTGAAATTTTATATCGAAAAGGTTGTAAAAAATGGGAAATTTTGTAGTTATTGGAATCGCAAAAAGGTGTCCCTATTTTGCGAGCGGCATATGTCAGGGGGCGGCATTTTGAGAGAGTAAAAATAGAAAGTAGAAAAAAATAAATAAAAATAAACAAAATCTAACAAAAAATCTGACATTTTATACTGAAAAGTTGAAAAAAATCGGAAATTTTTGAGGTATAAGAATCAGAAAAATGTATCTCTTATTAACGAGCAGCACATGTCAGGGGCGGCATATTGAGAGGATAAAAATAGAAAATAGAAAAAATATATAAAAGCTAACAAAAAATCTGAAATTTTAAACCGAAGTTTGTAAAAATCTGAAGTATTGGAGGTATCGGAATCGGAAAAATGTGTCCCTATTTTACGATTCCAAAACCGATTCTTTTAAATTTGTAATTTAATTTTTCATTATTTGTACTAATTATAAATATTTATTATTTTTAAATTATCACTAAAACTAAAATGAGAATAACCTCAAAATACGATGTAAAGTTATTTTATTTGTAAAACAATTTTTTTAAACTGCATAAATTCTCTATGTAACCTTTCAAAGAAAGCAGTTGCTTTACATGTTCTGAAAAATGTTGAAAATTACAACAACAGCAACAGTCTTTGCAGCCCGCGGCGATCGTAAGATTTCCCCCCCCCCGCCTTTGATAATCTGTTAACCTTCAAAATTCCAAAAGCCCTAAAAATATTTATTTTCCTGGAACTAATGTTAGACTGCAGCTATTAGTCCTAGATTTACCTCGTATTACAGTACTCGTCAAAGAACACCAAAGATTTTTCAAAACAATTATAGAATTTTCTTCGGATTAATGTTCACACAATTACCTTCAGATTAATGTTTACATACTTATTATTATTGAAAAGAAAGTGTTAAATTAAATTAACTGGCTACATAATTGTATACGTAGCCACTTAATTTAACAATGTCTTTTCAATAATAATTGAATATTATTATAATAAAAATTGAAATTTTTTTTCGATAATAATATATGACTTGGGTGCCATGAGCTAGAATCGAAATAAAAACACAACTCTCCACCCTCATTCCCTAGCCTCTGAACCACTACAGAATAAATGTTAACAATAATAATGGACCAGTATTCCTACCTAGCAAAAAATGGACGAATTTTCCATGGACGAATCTTCCGAGCCCGGGAGGGGGGGCAAATTTTACTACCGCCCTGGGGGACAAAAGGTCTAGCTACGCCACTGCCCCTACACCAAAGTGGCAATAAAAATGTAATTTATATATATATATATATATATATATATATATATATATATATATATATATATATATATATATATATATATATATATTTATATATATGTATATATATATATATATATATATATATATATATATATATATATATATATATATGTCCGAGGCAACAGCATGTTACCCGGCTTGAGTCATATGAAAAAAAGTGTAAAGCTGATCTCATTTTTGCCATAATTACTTGTCACCATATGAAGGATATTTCAAGGTAATTATAACCTCTCACCACCCATTGATTCCATCCCAAACAGTCGATGTCGCTCCTGCATATTATCAATTAAACAACGGAAACTAAAAGCTATTAATGTAATTAATGTGCCCAAAACGGTTTGTGCGTACTTATATCCGTAAATTGTTATGGTCTTTAGCATATAGATTTTCTGGTACGAGTTTAGTCGAATTAAAGCTTTCTGTCATTCATATTTTATGTAAATTTAGAATTTTGACTCATAAAGTACCACTTAATTTTTAATTTATAATATACATCTCATCTGTGTATTTAAATGTATGTATTTATTTATGTATGTCTCGGAAAAAAACTTTGGCAGAGGTCGCAGATTTTCACGAAATCGGTAGAGATTTTAAGCCCGAACTATTAGACGACAAAGATCGAAAAATGGCTAAAAATATTATTTTATTCACCCTTACCTGAGCACATTTCTACAGGGGGGGTAGCTTTTTTTTGGCGATATTTTCAACGCGAAAATAAAAAAGTAAGCCACACACTTTTTACAAAGGGAAAACCTATGTCCTATCTCCGCAATCTCGCAGTCATGCGTCTTTTTTTTACAATAAGTTAAAAAATATTCCTATGATACATCTATAATATTGGCCTTTTTTACGATAAGTTTATAAATTGTCCTCTGATATATCCGTAACGTATATCATCTCGACTAATACGACAAACACATAAAATTTCACCGTTTAACATTTTACGTACTTCGATACAGAAAATCACTAAGCTGAAATTCCTTTTCTGTTCCCTGTCTCCATGATGTTACTGATCTGCTGATCAACTCCACAGTTTTCTCTTTTAATAACGATCTTAAATAATAGCCTCCTACGTTCTAACAGGTATATATATATATATATATATATATATATATATATATATATATATATATATATATATATATATATATATATATGTATATATATATATATATATATATATATATATATATATATATATATATGCTACATTGCCAAAAGTGTGTTTATTCATAAAGTCAGAAGAAATGCTGGTTTTTGAAAATTTTCAAACGATATAATGCTTAAAAATGTCGAACTGGAAATGGAAATAATTGTAACATAAAATGAAATACACTTTCTCTTGCCATCAACACCTTGTCTTGAAGTCTTGATTTTGCACACACAGTATATTAATGCTCAATTATGAAAGGTGATAATTTTGTAGCTTAATCCTTTAGTCAAACTTTTTTGGATAAACCTATTGGTATATGAAAATTTACTGAACTAAACGAATTCAGTATATTACATATAAGTCTCTCTCTCTCTCTCTCTACATATATATATGAAGAGAGAGAGACAGAGAGAGACACAGAGAGAGAGAGAGGGAGAGATAGATGGTCGCTAAAACAGCGGTAAATTGGTCAAACATTGATTTATTTTTATAATGATTTAAAAGAAAAAGGTTATATTATATTCATAGATACTCAAAATCTAGTCTGTGAACTTCACAACAGAATCTATAACTAGAAATCCCAGATCGTGATGCGTTTTGAAGGGGTACTGATGGAATATCATACCAAACATTTGCCAAGCACGTCTTGAAGTCATCAATACAGTGTATGTCAGACCGACAGGACTGCGTATCTGTTAATAACAAGCTTCCGTTGATGATATCGGTGAAATAAATAAGCAAGATGTAATGAAATCAATATGCAGATTGCACACCCATTTGACAACAAAAGAACCAATAAAAAATAGCAATCACACATTTTCCTCATGATATAATCTAGCCTTCAAATTTCTCGCTTTTCTAGTGATCACCCTATATATATATATATATATATATATATATATATATATATATATATATATATATATATATATATATCTGCGATAATTCATCATTCCCTTTCAGTTTTCAAGCTTTCATGATTCATTACCATGCTGAAGTGTAAATACAAAATGCACACACATGTATATCATCAGGACGATCTCAAATCACAGCATGCATCGATATGTATACAAATAAATATATATATATATATATATATATATATATATATATATATATATATATATATATATATAAAGGGTGACCCAAAAAACAGGCCCCAACACTAATTAGGCCCCTTTACTTGATATTTTGTCCGAACAACTGCTATGTCCTGTAAAATAGGAGCAACCGGTGAATAAATAATGGAGATCTCACGTTTTGGGTCACCCTGTTTGTATATATTAGGCACCGCCAAAACTGGGGGGGGGCAGGTAAGTACTTTTTGACGGACCGTCTTTTTAAAAATCTACTAAAAATCAGGTAATTATCCAATCAATGCGAAATTTTCAGCGATTATTAAGAGAAGAATGAACAATAACAGTGAACTTATTTTTCATATACAATATTTATATATATAAGTTGTTTTGCTTACCACTCCCTTTTTTTTTAGGGGGTTCCAAATATGCTTAAAATAATCATCTGAAGCTGAACAAAACACATTATGTTGTTGTAAGGCACGGGATTATAGATTAAAAAAAAACTTGTTTGCATACCTTATTTTGATGTCTGAATATCAGAACTTCGATTGTGTGTAATTATCCCGCTTTTGAGTTTTGAAGTGTGAAATTCGGTGAATATGATAAGTAAAATAATTAATTTAAGCAAAACAAAACCATTTTTGTTATATTTATAAGAAAAACGCCATTTTACAATCTTTGATAAATAAATTAACAATTTTTTTTAGTGAACCGAATAATGCATGATCAGGGCATGCTTTGAAGAATCGATACAAAAAAATTGATAAATATTGTGCTCTTTGTGTTAAAAATATCATTATTTTTTCGATCAAGTGTGGAAACGTTTGCCGCCTTTCGACTACGGTGGATCAAAACCGCAGAATATTTTTTTTTATTCTGCTTTAAATTGCCTCCCTCCTCATTTTGGAGAGCCTGGCCCCCACACGCATACACATTAAAAACCAAACTCATACAAATAGTCAACCATCTGGTACTGGCTAGCCACAGCGTTAATAATACATTGAAATTTCGTCACTGAAAAATAAGTTTGTTTTTTTAGCTTTTTGGTCTTCCGTAGTTTACTTTTTATCAAGTACAAATGTAAACAGTAATCAAATCGACTCGAAGTAACAGGTTGCCTATATGAATAAGTGGAATTATTTGAAATCCAGGTACTTATATTATAATATGTTTGCGTATTCTCATAGAAAATCACCCTAAATCTTAGTTAGACATGAAATAACAAATTAATTCTTTAAAAAACCTTTTTTTAAAACTATTTATATTCCTTTTTTGTGCAAAACAAGAAACGCCAATTCTTAACTCTTTGGGAAAATTTAACATTTCAAATTTAATTAAAAATAGTAGAAAAAGTTTTACATTATTCTGCTTTCTATATGATAACATTCAGGGTTTTATCTTTCTGGAAAAAAAGTTACTCAGAAATAATCGATTTTAATAAATGTAATTTCGTTTTAAAAACAACAACAACTTGAGTTTTCGGCCATTTTTGGCGTTGCCTGGTATATATATATATATATATATATATACATGCACACACATATATATATATATATATATATATATATATACATATGTGTGTGTGTATATGCATATGTGTGTGTTGTTGAAACGATAATCGGAATAAGAATCCAAATTGAAAAACATTAGACTTTGGGAGGGGTATAAGAACGGTATCGGAATCGGAAAAATGTTTTGCTTATTTTGTGATGCTGAAAATTATGAATTTTATCGAAATTTTTATTGGGTTTATTTAAACCAAATCCTGCAACTGCTCTTAGTAATAATACAATATTGAATATCTATTTTTCTCAATTGATCGTAAAGCAAGAATCTATAGATCATCCGCCACATTTTTATTTTAACGTTGATTTTACATTTGACGTGATTTTTAAAGTAATTAGAAAAAAAAAGCAACTCTAAATGTATATATTACCAGTTTTATATGATTCAAAAGTTTCACCCCAATAAGGCACAGTGCCACTTTGAAGAAAGGGGCTAGTGTCGGGGACAGAAGTTGCAAGGATTCTATGAAATAGATTAGCAGCAATATTTCTGTTAACATTACACCTGAACTTCTGCATGTCAGTACAGTTGGGAAAGCAGAATCCCGAAGGGAGTTTTATAACTAGAAGTTTAACGTCAGCAAACATTAATCTTTCACAAGCGTGTATATATATATATATATATATATATATATATATATATATATATATATATATATATATATATATATATATATAATCCAGTGCCGGTAAAATCCAAATGTATAACTTCAAGAAAATTAAAAGAAGTTATACATTTGGATTTTACCGTCACTGATTTTTTTATCTTCCACCAGACTATCCATTCATGTGTAATCACCTTTTTCTTCACCATATTCCCTCTGCTTCACTTTTTTTTGTTTTCAAGTAAGATCTTTGACTTACTTGTTGTTTCATCAAATACTTTTGCATGCAAAATCCGATCCCACATTTTGCTACTTCCTACCCTCTTATGAGAAAGAAAGTATTTCTTCGAAACTCCGCGGATTAAGGACTATCCACTTATCTAGTGTTTCCTTTTCAATTTAAATATGTTTTTAACTCTTTTCAAAGTGTTTTTTAACATGTTTTATTAACTGTTTGCTCGTGTATATATATATATATATATATATATATATATGTGTGTGTGTGTGTGTGTGTATGTGTGTGTGTAAAAGAGATTTAGAAGGCTGTCACAATGCGAGGAATGTATTATAGTCGCTGTTGGTTAGAGGAGACAATAACAAGTGGCGATTTACAAATCAATAAGTACATACATATATATTTTTTAGCGACTATAATTCCTTCCTCGCATTGTGACAGCCTTCTAAATTTCTTTTACACACCTATCCCACACAATGTTTCAAGCAAACTACATATCAATATATATATATATATATATATATATATATATATATATATATATATATAACAGAAGAAGTAAAAAATAAAGTAGTGATCAATTAATAAGAAAATTGATTATAAACATGAAAAAGGGGCAATAATTATGAGACGAAAGGAGGGGTAATTAAATTAATTGTAAAGGGAGAGAAATGGGGGAATACATAGGATCAGTAGTAAGAGAAAAAACTATAAAAGAAGAAGACGCTGTAGAGCGAGACGAACATTGGGGAAAACGACTGATCGAAAAGTATATACAAGAGAAAAAGGATTTTTTTTTAAACGGGAAAAGCGAGAAGAAAATATTCGATCAGAAATCAAATCTACTGCTGCTACTACTACTACCAATACTACTACTATCGCTACTACTACTACTAACACTACAGATACTACTACTTCCGCTACTAATACAACTACTGCCGCTACTACTACTGATATCACTACTACCGTTTCAACTTCTTCTACTACTACTACTACTACTGGTATTATAGATGATGAAAAGTGAAAAAAACATCGAAAGTAAAATAGATGAAAATCGAAGAAAGCGGAAGAGAGAAAGCATAAACGATAACTTCATAAAAGAAAAGAAAGAAACTAGAATCGAAAAAATACAAGTCGAAAATAAATAAAGAAAAAAATGAATGTGAATTATGGAAAATGTTAATCCTATTGAAAAAAAACCCAACAATATTAACAAATAAGAAGAGAAAAAAATCATGAATCGTCGATGTGAATTTTGTAAATTGAAATGGATAAAAAGCCAATTAAGCCATAATAGGAAATTTCTAAGATGGCGATTAATTTCTGTAATTATCAGTGATTGTCAGTTAAGACATTTACGGAAATTTGTATTCGTAGAAAATAATGAAAGCAAAACGAATTCACTAATATCACTAATTTACTTGAAGCTATAGAAGCGCTTCGACTAATATGATGGGAAAAAAACATTAATTAAGAAGGTTAATATAAAGATAGTAAATTAAAATAAGATGTTGGGGGAAGAGAGATGACTGTGAATGGCAAAACAAAAAGAAATAGACAGAGAGGGGGAAAGGATAGAGAGAAAGATGAAAAGGAAAGGATAGAGTGGGGACTGCGAAGGGAAAATGCATGTAAACAGAGAAGGAAAGAAAGTTAAGAGGCAATTTTCTAGAGTACATGATCAAAAAAAAAAAAAAAGATCTGAAAACTACTATAATTAATATGTATTTCTGCTATTATATAAAAGTCAATTGTGTGTGTGCGTGTTCTTTTCCATAGATTCCGAAACGGCTACATCTATCTTTTGCCTATTTTACATAAAGCTAATTCATATGTCTGGAAGTGTTCTTAGATGTGTTATGTGCTGAAATCCATCCGATAAATATCGAAAAGAAATAACTGGTCATAAAATAGTTTTAATCTTATAGATAAAAAATAGAGAATTTTTACAGAGGGATATTTTACGTTTCACCGGCCGGTAAATATTTCCCTGAAAAATTCTTCCTTTTTTTAACTATAACAGAAGAAAGATTATGTTAAAGCTCATCAAGCCCAAATACTAGTTGATATTGTAAACAAACAGGGATTGAATTTGATGGACGATATTATCATTATTGTTTGTATTTTTATACTTTTTGCGAATTAATCCACCGGGCAAACCATTAATCCTAATTATCAATAGAGGATTGATTCTTTAAATAATACATACGCAATCTGCATGAATTAAAATATAAAGTGTAAGATTATTGTACGACTGCGGTCAGCCAGTAAAAATATAATCCAAATCAAGAAAGAAAAGAATACGAATAATTACTAATAGAAAAAACATGTATAAAGGAGACAACTTAATAATAATAAAATAAAAACGATTTTGCTAAATGAAACAAACAGAAAATTATTGATTTACCCCATCATGATAGTACCATTTATAAACACTTTAATCAGTGCTTTTGAATATAAGAAAGAAAATAAAAAAAGAAACGTCGACCAAGCCCAATATTCGGTACATGAACAAGCAAACATTTAAAAATGACGATGATCACAAAGAGTGGGGGAGGCAGGATAGAGATGAAGTAAGATATAGAATAGATATTGAAAAAAGAAGTAGAAGCAAAAGAGACAATAACCGTACTTAAAGAACCATTGAAAGCTGAACGAAGTTTTAATAATGAAATTAACGATGTTTGAATCTTCTCCTGATGGAAAAAAAACGTATTAAAAATGATACACGGATCTCTAAAACTATTCAACTAAATGCAGTCTTATGTTTAAACAAATATCGACAACGCAAAAATAAAGAAATAATAATAATAATAATAATAATAATAATAATAATAATAATAATAATTCCTATATTTTATGTATGCACTACAATAACCTTGTAATACCAATTAATCGCGTGATAATAAATAATGTTGAAACCGCTAGTTTTTACACAAAGTTAAGTTAACATTATAGTTGAACATGTCCAGAGAAGGCCACACGTTAAAATTAAATAATAGTTCCACACGAACAGAAAAAAAAAAATCTGAAGTATTCATAAGAAGAGAGGTCTTTCTTCTATGCCCCTATAATCGTAAAGAGTCTGACAGCTTATAGAGAGCCCTTTTATGAGTAGCATGTGATGGAAATGTATACTTTAATATCGTGTTATACAAACTAATCTAAGTGTAATTGTTTAAAGCAGTTATGCTGTAATAAGCCTGCCATGAATTACGTGCAACCGTATACTACAAATAGTGTTAAATGTATCTTTACGAGATCATCACAGGAAGCAGCAACTTTATGTCAATCTTCTTGTCGTATCTACTATAATTAGGAAGCGACGTCTTCAAGTTTCTAGTAATCGTCAGAGGAGTAAACAATAGATGGTAACAAATGTATTGTTGTGGGTTCCACAGCACGAGAGCACGAATATAGCACGACCAGATCCGCGTACATCCAGCAAATTGCCCATGACGCAAAGTGTGATCCTGAGGAACTAGCTGATGGAAGACATCTGAAAGAAAAGAGAGTAACCTTGATTCGGGCAAGGAGACCGACCGGGTAGGGAGATAGAGAGACTTCCATGAAAATGCGTTAGGACCGCAGTTATTACAAAGTGAGAAAGAAATCGAGATACTATTTTTGTTTTTAAAACACAAGGATGATAATAAAAACATCAACGCACATAATTATGTTTCAGAGAGGCAGACATCTGTTTCTGCCACGACGAAAATATAAGAGCTTAAAGAAGTTTATCTACTACATAAAAATATCAGATGGCCGGAGAACTTTTCAGCAAGGCTGATTGGAATATTATCAATCCCACCAAACTAACATTGAATAGTGCTTATCTTTAATTTTTGTTTTTTCCTTCGTTCTTTTTATTACATTTTCACCCCAAACAAGGCACAGTGCCACTTTGATGTAGACGGGCTACTACCTTGGACATAGGTTGCAATGGTACTATGTAAGGAGGTTAGCAGCAAAATGTCTGTTCCCAATACTTTGGACTTCTGCATATCAGTACATTGGGGAAGTAGGAATCCGAAAAGGGATTTCAAATGTAGCAGTTCAATCGAATAAATTATTAGAGTATAAATCTTTCTTACATCTAGAGGCTTCTACTTGGGAAGGTGGGACTTTGTTTTTTGCCGAGTTTGTGCGGGGCATATACGTCGGGGGGGGGGGGTTACAAGAACTTTAACATTTTTTTCTTGAATACATAGAGTTAGAGTTAAATTTCAACATTAATTATTGTCTTATTTCTTCTACTGCGTCTGTTCTTTCTTCTTTTAACACATAACATAGTTTTTAATCATTTTATAACAATGATATAAACAAGAACAACACATTCTGTGCTCTAATATTTGATCTATTCTATAAAACCATAGAATGAGACAGTACCAATCGTATTGTTTTTTTTTCACTTTATTAAACTTTTAATGTTTACGAGCAATACGAAATTAGTCCATTGTCACTGGTCTCATAATAATAATTAGGGCTAGGACAACAGCATATTCTTTTTATTGTTTTTACTCTCGATTGTGTATCTGTCGATATCTTATATTGTTTTATATAGAGTTATGTGGTTCTCGGTTGATTAAATGTCACTGAGTGTGTCGGATATATACTCGAGAGTTAAAACAATGAAAGGAATATGCTGCCGTCCTGTCCCTAATCATAATCACTGATTCGCAAAAAAACATAAATATTGGAGTGAGCGTTACATGATGTGGTTGCTTAAGTAATACACATTATACTACATCAAATCAAACAGGATTATTTCTATTAGATATTAGGGTATACTTCTTATTATTGTGAGCATGCTCCTTTCAAGGAATTCATCGTATATCGAACATACGCTGACCAAGTGTAAAGAGGTTTAGACATAAGGATATCAGATGACTGAAGGATATTTCAGCCAGGCTGACTCTAATATTAGCAATCTAATCAACACAAGCAATTAATATACAAGCACGTTATTCGTAATCAATAATAACTATTATGTAATCATAACTCCTATATATACAGAATGCGTTATAAAATGCATTTGAAAACATGGTCAAAATTAGATGTTTATCAACATCGTTATGGGAGAAAAAAGGAAAACTGGCTGATCTGTAGATTATGCTTATATTTATGAACCCTGCATCTGGCACTTATCTACATGGTATTTACGATGAACAAAAGGCTCTTCGTCAAGCCATCGAAATAAACAAACGTTACAAACAACTACAGCTGCTAGCGAAAAATCTGTTGATGCTGATGATCGCAACGCAGTCATGCATTATACTTCGACTAACATCCGCTGAAAATAATTTAAAGTGCATTTAAGTGTTGGAAATCATTTTTGCCTTATTTCTTTCACTTTATTAAGCTTTAATACTTACATACAATAATAATATATTCCATTGTCAACGCTCTCACGATTACTATCATTGCATCACACTAATCACAGGTATTTAAATGAACATCATATGATGTGGTCGTTTGTATTATTTAGATTCTTCTGACTACTGTTTGTTTCTTGAATATTATTTTTAAAATTTGTCGGTCGGTTAAACTTTCGACTTTATTGATGTGCATAGCTTCTTGAACTCTGGGATGTTTCTGGCGACCTCCGGAATGTTGACAGGATAACGAACGGGATTTTTTTTTATTTACTTATCAGGGTAGCACGCAATTGTTCCGATGACTTTGATTAAATTATTAGCAATTGTATTTTTCGATCGCCCACACTGTGAATTGAACCTTTAACCTTCAGGAGAATATCACTTTTAGAATTTATTTTTCCAAGTACACGAAGCCTCACATCTCGGGCCCTTGCAGAAAAATGGCACCCAAAGTGAGTTAGCAGTACGATGAATCTCAATAATACGAATAATTCTCATCTCAAAAACAGTAACGTGATGATGTGATGGGATAGTTAATACGCATTATATTAAAACGAACCAAAAATGTATTTCTATTTCATAAGGAGATACACTTCTTTTTGACTTGATGCGGCATTCACTTCAAATCTGTTGAACCAACATCTTTTTAATGAATTTTTAGCATCTCGCACAATAACTTAGCAATAGCGCTCGCAATCCATAGCAAGAGCTGAATCTATCTACAGACAATCATATTTCAAACAATGATCAGATTTTCGGACTCAAAGTCAGTTCGGTATTTTGCTTACCGTTCTGATCCACATTGTTAGCTGGCTGCCGTATCACTTCTTCCAGTTTAAAAGAGGAACCGGCTCGAAGGTTTCTCTGAAGATCGCCCTGTTGACAGCTGCCATTAGATATACGGGTTATAAAGTCGCAAGAATCGGAAATCATTCCCTGGCGCTTCTTAAGGTAGCGTGTAGTCTCGTATTATTCTTAGACCCTCATAAAAAGATAGTTTTGCCGACGCTTGTATGTTGTAACATTTAGTTAATAGTAAAATGTTACAAAGTAAAAAGAAAAAAAACTCAAAACGTTGGCATTGCTTTGACAAGTATGCTCTCGTATGTACAATCTACTATTACATAAAAAGGACTTTGTGTGTATATGGTTGTGTGTATGTGCGTGCGAGTTCATTCCCCGATTCTATCTGACTCGAAAACAAGTCGGTCAATTTTATGAAATTTCACAGCAATGTACTTTATGAACCTGGCAGTGTTTCTAGAAAGATTTTCTATCGGAAATTCCTCAATACGTGTAGACCATTAATCATCGAAATAAGCCAATGTAAGGAGTAAGAGGAAAATTTGGCCAACGTTGAATCTTTAAACTCATTACAAGTGCATTTGCGAAGAAATTATTCCCACAAAAGTGGAAAGACTACATACGTTAAATAACATACACACTTCTTAAATATTACAGGCCAGTGATCGATATTCGAATTTTTATGTAAAGAACAATTAAACAATGGCATCCTTTTTCATTTTAAACTTAACTTCAAGGCATTTCACCGAGCGGGCAGTAAAGCCAGATAATAGACAGGTATTCCTTCAGATAAGAGAAGTGTATTCGAAATAAATATTACTGGTTAGAGCACAATTGAAGTATTATATTCGCATTTTGCATGTTAAACTTAAATTCATGTCTGCATATGCACACATATTCTTATGAAATAAACAGTAGGTTATCTAGAATACAATGTAGACTACAATATATTGCGAAATGTCAACGCGAGAGGCATGTTAACCTTCGTTCCTTACAACAGCGATGATTCCCTAACGAGAACAGGCAATGCATCGATTTGATTTAGAAATAGGAGATTTCACCGATTCTGATGCTAATGAAAATATGGGAGTGTCAAACATTTTATATATAAATAGAGATAAAATTTGTCCATGCATGGAATATTGTCATATCAAAATTGATGCATCTAGCACTAGTTTTTCACATTAAGATAGAGTTCGTAAACGAGTCGCTAAACTAATAGCTCCCATAAAACAACTGTCGCTGTGTTGAATCCATGTGTACCTTTCTTTATTACATTTTCACCTCTTAACAAGGCATGTTGGGACTTTGATGTAGGGGGCTACTATCAGGAACCTAAGTTCCAGGGGTAATATGTAGGGAGTTTAGCAGTAAGATGTCTGTTCACATTACACTTGAACTTCTGCATGCGAAAGCAGGAAACCGGAAGAGACTTCCAAAGTTCCGCCGTTCTAGGGAAGCAGCTATTAGAGTGAAAGGCTTTCTTACATCTAGGGATCTCAACTGTGTATGGATGGGACTTTGCTGCTTGTCGGGTTTGTCGGGGGTATTTTCGTATAAGGGGTAAAAGTGTTTGTATTTCGTCAGAGCATCCACCATTAAAATACATGTAAAACAGGCAGAGGGATACAACATTTCATCGGTGGCACAGGGGACGAAGTTTTAATGACAATTCAGGACCTATTAGGTTGGTGACACTTTTTTGGACCCTGTCCAGGAGTGAGAGACGAGTAGCAGATGCACCAGCCCAAATGTGACAGCAGTACTCCATACATGGGCGAATGGTGGGTTTGTAGAGGTACAGGATACTTTCAGACGTAAGTAACTTCCTAGCACGATAGAGGGATCCCACTTTTTTTGCAGCAGCCTTAGCAATGATCTCAATGTATCTATTCCAACTCACGTTTCCTGTGAACGTTAAGCCCAGGAGTTTGAACGAAGTGCTCTCAGGTAAAATATCTCTAGTCATAGCTAATTGTTATTGGGAAGGTTTCATGTAATGATTCAAGGAAACTAGCTTTGTCTTGACAGCGTTGAACGTTACCATCCATTTTAACCCCAGTCCACTACAGATTGAAGATCTTTCTCTAGGTTTTCGGCCATTACCTTAGATATGGGCCCGTTAGTTTTCCCCACGTGCCTGCTATAGAGCGTAGTGTCCTCGGCAAATATATCCATGTGAAATACCATTTTATCAGGTAAATCATTTATGAATATCATAAATCATAAATGTCCAAGGATCGATCCTTGAGGTACACCGTAATTTATATAATTTTTTTTTGGACGTACGCCCATCGAGGACAACCTGGGTTCTTCTCACATTTTAGAAGGATCTAATTATGCTAAGCATTCGTCCAGTAATACAATAGGAGTTTATTTTCATGAGAAGATTATCGTGGCATACCCTGTCAAAAGCCTTAGATGTATTAGGGCTACTGCCCTCCCATCCCCTGCCTTATCCAGTGCTTGGTATAAACTTCAAAGATTACAGTTAGAATATCTGCAGTAGAAAGGGCTTGCCTAAATATATATTGGTCGTCTGGTAGAAGTTTAGCAGCTGTAAGGTGATGGACTAGAGCTTGATTAATTAAGGACTCAAATATTTTGGCGAAAAGACTAAGGCGGCTAATTGGGCATGCCTGCTTTAATACTAGTTCAATCGGTTGTTGTAGGGAATATCATAGATTACCTAACCATCCTTCGTTTAGTGTTTATTCACTGAATAGAAAAAAAACGGCGACTCACATTTTTAGTTGTACTATCACGTGTGAATAACCCAAAATCTATGCAATTTTTTATGCAAGAAGCATAAAAGTAAGATGTAAATTGAACGAGCGGCGAGTCGAAAGACAGCGTGGTATGCCCTCCTTCCTTGCAGCGGCCCTAGCAATGCCCTTGATGTAATTGTTTCAACTCATGTCTCCTGTGAACGTTTTGCCAAGGAGCTTGAAAGATGTACTCTCAGATAAAGAGTCGGTGGCCAGTGCTATATGTGATAGAGAAGGTTTCTTGTAATTATTGAATGAAACTAGTTGAGTCTTGGCGGCATTGAACGTGACCATCCATTTTTGTCCCCATTCCACTACGGATTTGAGGTCATCCTCTAGTGTTTCTGTCATTTCTTTAGATATATGGTCATTTGTTGTCCTGTGGTGCATGTTATAGAGTGTGGTGTCATCAGCATATATACCCATCTCAGAGATAATTTTGTCGGGGAGATCATTTATGAATATCAGGACAGTCGATGTCCAAGGATAGACGCCTGGGGAACTCCCGGATTTATATCATATTGTTTTGTGGTACGACCGTCGAGGACAACCTGGATGTTTCTCTTATCTAAGAAGGATTACATTATGTTAAGTATTCTACCAGTGATACCGTATGATCTAATTTTCCTATGGAGACCCTCATGCTATTCTGTCAAAACTTTGTCCCGTGAATGGTGTATACGTTCAGAGATTACAGTTAGGATGTCTGCTGTGGAACGGTCTTGTCTACATCCATATTTTTGTTCAGTCAGAAGTTTAACACCTCTAAGGTGATGGACTAGAGCATGCTTTATTAAGGTCTCAGATATTTTGGCAAAAAGTGGGAGGAGGCTAATGGGGCGATAATTTAATGGGTCACTTCTTTCGCCAGAATTCTTGAATACTGGTATCACAGAAGCAGTTTTCTAACAGCCCGGAAAGCAAGATTCATTAAGGCATTTTTTGTACAGTTTGGAGAGAACTGTAGCTACATCGGTTTAGCACTTTTTTAATAGCACATCTGGGATGCGATCGGGTCCACATGCTTTTTAAATGTCAAGGTTTTTTATGATAACATGCATCTGAGCAGGGGTGATTTTCAGACCGTCTAGGGTGGCGTCTGTCCGCATAGGACCGTCAGGTAGGGGGTGGTTGGAAGGGTCCAATGTGGATTTTGAGGCAAACCGACTGGCAAGCATGTTAGCCTTCTCGGTTGCTGAGCAAACAACCTCGTGATTTTTGGTTAGTGGGGGAATTGTTGATTGCCCCTTATTTACTACACTGTTGTAGATTTTCCAGAAGTCACGAGTTCCTAGTTTTTGGGCTCCTATGTGTTTTTTCTGGTTTCCGTAAATTCTTTCTAAGCTGTCGCTATTTCTTCTTAACGTTACTTCTGGTTTCTATGTACTTCTGTCTGTTTGAACTAGACTTATGTCGGTTAAATCTGCGGTATGCATGGTGTCTTTGAGCAATGTCAGTTGCGCAATTCGAAGTAAACCATTGGGGAGAGTAGGGCTTGCTTTAAAATTTCCGCATGGGAGCATGCGCTTCGACTGCAGGTTTCAACCATTCAGCGGTCTCGTTTGTGCACTTTTCAGCATGAAGAGAAAAATATTGGGCTATCTCTAAAATGGTCTCTGCTGGCTTCCCCGTCAGCCTTTTCATAATATCTCGTTGTTTTACCACTGGCGTTTCAGTTTTGGGTCTAGAGTTTAAGGCGATTTCAACCATTACCACTGCATCATCAGCGTTCCCAAGTTGGCTCTCGGCATTCGTTATACAATCATCAGGAACTGTGGTCAAAACAGATCTAAAAGTGATGTGTTTTGTTCTTCTTGCTTAGGGGAACTTGTTGGAAAAGTAACAATTCGTGATAAGGTGTGAGATATAGAGAAGCTATGAGTTTTGCTGCCCGCTGCATCTGTGCAAGTAGAAAATTCAAGCCAGTTTTTGTGATGGATATTAAAGTCACCAAATACATGTACTTGTTCGCTAGTGTCAAGGGAGAGTGATGTGTCTATGCTGTCAGAGACTCTTGTATTAAACATATCTATTCAACAAACATTTATCTTACCTGTATATATCACGAGGTTTCAGTAATTCATACTTTAAAATAGCAATATGCACTATAATAAAGATCTATTTAGGGAAGTTGCTGGATACCGAACATTTAAAAGCTGTCATCAAGAAAATCAAGTTGAAGAAAATAGCTAAAAGACTGGGACAAATGTTTAAACAATTATAATGCGCAGAAAAAAGTAGATATAACTCCTCAAGTACGTAATAAAAATTTAAGATAAGTCTGATTTGAACATTAATCCTGACGTGTAAAACTGATTATTAAATAAGGAGACATTGTATTTTCTTTACATATATTTGGAAAATAAATTATGCGCTCGTTTTTAGCACGAGCTATGCTGAGCGAATTATGATTAAGTTTGTTTTACTGGATGTGTTTAAACCATGTGTTATCAGTTTGTTTGTCAGTACTTGTCACTAAAAGTTAAATAACTACTGAACACTGAAATATTAAAATTCGTTTTTATTTTGAAGTACATGGAAATCAAGACTACGTGGCGGTCATGAAAAAACATTTTAAATGAAGAAAATTATTTGATACTTTGAAATTGAAATATTTTATGGCGATAAGTCGTAGATGCAAGCATTTCTGCTGTAGTAAGAACATAAGCATTTTGGGTGCTCACAGTCCTCGGTTATTGAGATATACAAAGATAATAAATAGTTAGGATTTTTCTGTAGACGATGGGAAATTATAGACAGAAATCGGGAAACGAATCAAATTCCTGTGTATGTTAAGCTACCTAAGCATCAGAATTTAGGGAGTGGACCTTTAAAAAAAGATATATAGACGTTATCGGAATCTGATATTGGTGAGTGAATAAACAGTGCTCGCATTAGATAGAAATGCCAATTCTCATGATAAGGTCAAAATATTATGCGACGCAGAGGATAAATGTAATGATTTACTTATAATCTTAATATCAGAGAAGTCGGGGGAACGGATAATGCGTCGGGCTCGGTTGGTCGGATTTTAACCGTACGTATCTCAAATAATCTCATGAATATTGACTGAGCACTTCAGAAACAAATATAAGCAAATATTGTTGTGTATAATCAGGCCAAAAAGGGCTTAGTTTTTTTAAAAATAGGGTCTGTGGACTAAACAGATGATTTAATCAAGTAATGTTCTCTCGAATAATCTATTTTATTATTTATTATTATAATTATTTTAACCTGAGAAGTTAATAGACACACAGACACACAGACACACACACACATACACACACAAACACACACACACATATATATATATATATATATATATATATATACATTCTTGGATTTTTTACCCTTCAACGGACTATCCATTCATGTGAAATCTTTTTATCGTTTTCCTTTTACCCCCTATTCCCCTTACCTCACCCTTTTTTTTAACAAAGTAAGATCTGTGACTTACTTGTAGTTTCATTAAATACTTTTATTTGTAAAATCCGATTCCGCATTTTGCTAATTCCTGCCCTCTGATGAGAAGGAGAGTATTTCTTCGAAACTCCGCGGATTAAGGACTATCCACTTATCTTGTACTTCCTTTTTTAAAATTAAATATGTTTTAACTCTTTTTCAAGATGTCTTTTAACATGCTTTTTTAATCATTTGTTCATATCATACGCTTTTCATATCATTCCTTTTCGGTTTTATTGAGCTTTTACATCCGGTTGAGATTACTTTACCTGTAAATATTAACTATCTAATATTTATAATATATTTTAAGTTTACCATTTTGATTACCTTGGTAAACTCATTGTAATTTTTATTTTTTTAAATTTTACTTATATATATATATATATATATATATATATATATATATATATATATATATATATATATATATATATGAAACAGTTATAATTAGTTTAATCAAAGATTTCGTAAAGGAAGTTTTTACAAAAAGGAAACTATTTGAGCAGGTGGCGTAAAAATCTATTAAAAGAGCAAGGATGTATATAAGTAGGTAACATACAAATATCTGTGCATGAGGTCGCCAAGCTAATAAAGAACCTAGATTCCAGTAAAGCAACTGGCCCTGATGGCATCCTAATTATAGTGTTAAAAAAGCTTCAACCAGAACTTGCTCCCATACTTACGAAACTATTTAAGCGCTGCCTTAAGGAGAAGTGCTTTCCGACTCCCTGGAAGACCTCATCAGTTTGCCCTGTATTTAAGAATTCAGGTGATAAGTCATCTCCCTCTCAATACAGACCAATAAGTCTCCTGTGTGTTATGAGTAAGTTGCTGGAATCCATATTAAATAGAGAAATAGTCAACCACCTCAGCAGGAATAACCTTCTTAGTGACACACAATATGGCTTCCGCTCTGCAAGATCTACCGCAGATGTGCTGACGGTTATATCCCACAGGATAAGTGAATCTCTTGACAAAGGCTTTCTTTCTAGGGCAATTGCTCTTGACATATCAAAGGCCTTTGACAAGGTATGGCATAAGCGTCTACTTCACAAGATTTCCAGCTACGGTATAACAGGAAATGTTTTCTCAATCATTAAATCATTTCTCTCCGATAGGCTTATAAGAGTAGTGGTCGATGGACAAAAATCGGAGGCCTGCAATATAAATGCTGGAGTCCCTCAGGGGTCAATCCTGGGCCCAACTCTCTTCCTGATCTACATCAATGACCTCCCTAAACACATACTTAAATCATTCGTTGACATCTATGCTGATGACACGACCATCTACGGCAACACATCAAAGGCTGTAAATGACAAATTTCTCTCTGATTCTCTCTCCTCTGATCTCGAGCGCGTGGTTCAGTGGGGGAAGATGTGGCTGGTTACCTTTAATGCATCCAAAACCAAACTCCTATCCTTACATCATCAACGCTCTGATCCCCATCTGGCATCAATTGTGATGGAAGGCTCTCGTCTGGGTGAGGCCCCGTGTTTTGACAAGCTTCTGGGTTTGACCTTTACTCCTGATCTGAAATGGAACACGTACATCAAGTCTGTTGCCAAGGTCGCTGGAAAGATGGTGGGATCCTTCTACCGCTCCAGAAGATATCTCACTACGGATGCAATTCTCTATCTATATAAAAGCCAAGTACGTCCAAGGATGGAATACTGTTGCAATATCTGGGCGGGTGCTGCTAAGGACAGCCTATCCTGCCTTGACAGAGTACAAAATAGACTTCGTGGCTTAGTGGGGGATGCCCTTTTCTCTACCCTGCAACCTCTCTCCCACAGAAGAGACGTTGCGAGCCTGTCCTTGTTTTATCGTTATTTCCATGGCAGATGCTCGTCTGAACTCCAATCTCTTGTCCCCCCTCGCCAATCTTTCACGAAAAACACCCGTCTAGCTGAATCCACTGTGAAAAATTTCCCCCACTCTATATCTGTGCCTAAATCAAAACGCAGATTCCATGAACAAAGCTTCTTTCTTAGAACTGCACGCCTGTGGAACTCTGTTCCGTCTGCCTGCTTCCCTCCGGACTACAACTTGGTTGTCTTCAAGTCCAATGTTAACAAATTCCTAATGAACCGCCCCCTTAAGTAAACATTTCAGCAAATCTCCTCACTAACGTAATGTACTTGCAATAACCCTTATCCCTGAGTGGCTTCCGGGCCTTGATAAGTGGTGATCACTGTGTAAAAAAAAAGAAAGAAAAAGTATTACTAGTAGGATCGGTAAAGGGATAAGATAGTTGATATCAGAGTAAAAAAGAAAATCGGCGCTACAAACACTAAAAAAATATATGTATAAAGGTATCTTGGAACACAATTCATATTTAAACGCATGTGTTTTGAAGACTGTCAAAAGCAGAAACTTACATGATTACTGAAATGAAAATATTCCGTTTCAGTTTGATGAATTTACAGACGCAGGATAAATATCTCATATTATTTCTTTGGTATTGCATGATATTAACTAATGTATTAAAATAGGTTTAACATTTTATAACTGTGTTTGTGCATAAACAGGCAAAAAAACAACAAAAAAGGTGTTTAGTCAAGGATTGCCGCTGAGACTGGCATGTCGTCGAAGAGATTAAAGAAAATGATACCCAGCTACAGGGACGTGTGGCACAAGAGGCATTAAACCTGATATCGAGACGGCAGTGTTTTATTAATTACATGGCGGACGAAATAAACTATAAGAAAAAGATTACCAGCAGGCATAGTTTGTATAGTCATGCACATAAATACCTTTTACTAAAGCAGAAAGAGGAGCAGATTCCTTTTCATTTATTTGATTTTAGGGGGGCTGTTCCTTTTCGAAGATACCAGTGTATGTGGGCGTCCGAGAGAGGTTTTCATTGAGACGAACACGGTTCGAAAGCCAGCGTTAGTAGTGTACATTTTTTTTCCATTAAAAATAAAAATGTGTCCTTTAGCAGACATCTTAATTCATCCGTGTAGACATTCAAATGCGCTCAATAACTCGCTCTCTATTTGTATCTCTTATATATATATATATATATATATATATATATATATATATATATATATATATATATATATATATATATTGGTGTGTGTGTGTATGTGCGTCTGTCTGTCTGTATCTGTATGCATCTGTGTGTCTGTGTGCGTGGATGTGCGTATGTGTGCCTGTGTATTATCTAAGTATTTGTATGCATTTTTGGTATTTATTATTATATATCATATATAAACAGACACTAATAATATATGATGGGCGTTTGTTAATTGTTTTTACGATCAGTTTTATTTTATTCTTTATACTTTATTGTGTTTACACTCGAGATGATTAATTCGAAATAGATTTATAATTAACGAAATGGACAAATTAAGCATTGTCATAAAAAATTCCGAGAAAAGAATAATTTAACGCATAGAGTACACATCCAACACAGAAACATTCTAAACACCCTTTATTATAAATGCGCCACCTATAATTCAATAACATATGCGAGTCCTACCGTGTGAAAGAGAGTTTATTTTTGCGGGGGCGGTCGTCTAATGAAGGAGAGAACGAAGTTGTTCATAAGTACGAATTGACAAGTCAAATTTCCCTTAATTAACCCCATAATCAACCTTTCATAATTTTGCAAAATTAAACGACTAGCCACTTCATCAAATATAGACAGCCAAAAATGAAAGTATTTGGCATTGGAAAGACGCCATCTTCATTTCGCTTTTGTGTATATTTTTTTAATTATATATTCGTTCTTTTTTTTTTTTTTTTTTTTTTTTTGGCCCGCCATATTTGTTTTGTGTCTTCCGCGTCTCCGACTTTCTTATATAGCATGAATGTTATTTTTATTTGTTGAAAAGTTTATTTACAGTTTTTAACTAAAGCATCATACTGGTGAAATAAGATAATATTATACGAAGTCCGTTTAGAAAGCGTTTATAACAATTAAATGTTATGAGTTATTAAACGAGTTAGGTTAAGGCAGAACCGAAAACTACACTATTTTTGTGTAAAAAAAAAACAAAACAATTACCATTTTTTTCACAAATATAGTGAAAAAATTTGTAATTGTTGTTTTATTTTATTTTCTCCATTTGCGGCAGATAATTTTTCACTTTCTCGTTTTATTTCTGTCCGTGTCATTCTCATTTTATCCCATATATATGGTCGTGTATGTCTGTTTGTGTGCAGTACCGTCTCTACCAATCTACTCACTCAATGTTTGATATAAAAGTTTAAAACAAAATACGTAAGAGTTGTTGGTGTCTATAGAACACATTCGATTTGAGGTATAAACGATGAAATTACTGCTAAGAAGTCAAAACTAAAATGAATAGAACATTGCGGTATTAAATTTAATACACCTGTTACTTCTACGCATGTGCAAGCATAGATTATCGTTTAAACTAGTATTTTTACGTTTTTATATCTGCATGGATTTTGCAAAGACGAATAATAATTTCGCTGGAAAGCTACATGTGTTGTTTTTTTTAAGCTGGTGTCAACCATATCTTACTTTTTTACGTCTTAGATTAGTACTACTAGTATTAGTATACAAAATAATAATCAATGAACACTATTTTAATAAATACGAAGTTTCCATGATAACAAATATCATATTAAAGCATAATCAAGACCGGTCAGGAAAAGAAATAAAGACTGTAAATTAACATTTAAAGTAAATTTATTATTCGAGAGAATACTCCGACGACAATTTTTAAGAAATCCATCTCTCTTTGAGATTCAAAGACTGTTATTCTTTTTTACAGAAGAAAGAATAATCCTAGCAAATAATAATTATAGCCGAGTGAAAAATCGGTGGTTATGGCATTAAATGAAACACCATTTTGTGCTGGTTAGTCATAAATTGCAAAAATAGATATTTAAATATTGCAGCTAAATAAACATCTAAGTATCCTTGCACAGATAGTAACTCCCTACATCAAAGTTGGACTGTATCTTGTTTGGGGTGAAATTGCAATAAAAAAAGGTTATATAGAATCGTTACTTCTATAGAGCTTTCTGGAATGTCCCAAATGTCTTTATGATTTTTATATCGCTCTTTATAAATCCTCGTGAAAATTGCATATATAGTATTATAAGTTTATATTAAACGATGTTATCATTAACATGCTTGATATTATTATTATTGTTCTTTTTACTAGGGCTAATAGTCGTACAAATTGCAGTAGTATTATTTTATATATACGTCACTATAAGTATTTCACTATTTATTTTATTTAATCTTTATTTCATGGATTATATATTGGTTATATTATTCTCATTTAATTATTCTCATTATAAAATAAATATAATAAAAAATGTAACTACCTTTAGCACTATAATAATTTTTAGTGCTATATATATGTGTTTATATATATGTATATGCACGCATATATAAATATATATATATATACTTCATTTACTTACATAAAATTAATATACAAAAGTATAAATTTATGCGTAAACTTTAAGTATTTACTTCAAACGTGCTCAATAGTAGGTAGAGCTAATTAGTAATTTATAAAATATATATGGCTATTAAGCTACACAGAATATTCTGCATTTCATCCACTTTAAGATTCTTCAGGCTTATGCGCATAAGCCTGAAGAATCCTAGAGTGAAGGAAACGCGGAATATTCAGTGTAGCTTAATCGTCATATATATATATATATATATATATATATATATATATATATATATATATATATATATATGTATGGTAACCATTTAATTTATGGAGTATTTTTCATGTTGTTAACAGAGTCTGTTTTTTTAAAATCTTCAAAAATATCAGTTAATTATCTAATCAAAAAAATTCTCAACGGTTAATAAGTAAAGAATCATTGTATATGGGTTAATGTTTTCATATGCCTTGTATAAATATATTTTTGACGAATTCTCTTCCCAATTTTCTCCATTTTCTTTTGTTAGACCCCTTATATCCAACCGATCCACTTAGCACACACTTATTTTGTTGAAAGGGTGTGAACTAGTGTAGAAAAATAAAGAACAAAAGAACATTTCACAGGGTGACTTCAATATCGAAGATTTAATTTGAAATTGGAATGTATTTACTTTTTTTATCTTTTGCGATGAGAAGTGTGGGATTCATTGAATATGTAATCAATAACTATTATTAGTCAGCTGAGTTTAAAAAGATATTTACGAAAACGATAAATAGGCATACTTTTAAATCTTTTACAACAAATCATCATTAAAAATCAACAAACATATATATATATATATGTATATATATATATATATATATATATATATATATATATATATATACGTTACTTATTTTCTGTGAAATATATTTCTGCACAAAATACTTTAAACGACGAACAACTCCCCACACTCACAAGGGTGTGTTTATTGCGAAAGGCGTTCTTAACATAATAGGGTTGGTAGGGTCTATTTTAAATGCAGTTTTTTTTTAACAGGAGGGAGTTGCTGGTTGGGCTATAACAACAGAATACCTTAATTTTTACGCCGGGGGTTGGCATACTGACACCGGGTAACGTCGGGTAACGGGCGCTGCTAGTAATAATAATAATAATTATAATAATAATAATAATAATAATAATAATAATAATAATAATAATAACAGCAAAAATATGTCCAAAAAAGGGGAAACGCAGATCATCAACGATCAGATAACGCTCTCAATGCTGAGGTAAGCGTAAAAATTAAATACAACAGAATGGCTAATAAAAATAATTTAAATACTCCATAAATATTATATATAGATATGTGTGCGGGAGTCTTTGTGGGGAAAGTATACGTGTTTGTGTTTTTTCTTGTATCTCCTTTATGTATAAAGGGACATCAATGTGTTTTTAAATGTTTGCCAGCTTCTGCTTTTTAATAAAAAAGGATGGCAATAGTCGATCTTAATATTAAAGTAAAACGTTCAACGTCAATCTTTAAACTTTATCTAGTTGGTAAACACGACTGAAATTCGATTTTTAATATGTTACAACACGTGATTAAATTTTTGCCACAGTAATATGAAGTTGCTTTTGTATCGGAGCTTTTGCAAGCCTTGATTCCTTTAATTACGTTTGTTCGAACTTTAAACTATGAGCATCTGAGAAAAGCAAACACCGAGCTTTAAAGAAACGCGATCCTTATATACATATTGTGCTGGCACGTTCGTGAAACTCTGTTTTACTAAATGCAAATCGTCAATTTACATTTGGCACCGTCTTGCACGTTCTATTCATTATTATAATACAACACATCTGCTAAAAAATGTCTTAGTTATTGGACTCATTTATAGCTGAAATATAGGTTTTTTTGGTGTAATTAGGCGTAATGTTTTATAATTACCGTAAACGTTTACTAAGATCTCGTAGCTACCTACGCATTTCTGTCGTCCTGTATAAATTCAAACATTAGCTAATGTCTCTATACGCATAAATAAAAGAGTAATTCTTATTGTTTTTATAGTATGGGCATTCCATATACACACTTGAGGTTTGACACACAGTAAAATGGTGTTTAAACAAAATGACAAAATAGCACGCATATAATCTTGTCTACATAATAGCAAAAATGCATACAGCTATGTAATAATATGTTTTATATATCCGTTGTTACTTAAAGAGAACCGCGAAGTAATAACTCAAGATAGAGGTTGTTTCCAATATATTCGAAATACACTTAAAACCTATGTTCTTAAGCAGTATGCCAGATTACTATAATAATCAAATCCACCAGAACAATAAAAACAAGAACACTACTACTACTACTACTACTACTACTACTACTACTACTACTACTACTACTAACAATAGTGATAATATTTAAAGGAAAATGAGTCCCTTTATAATCGTTGACTACTTTGCAAGGCAAAGGAAAATATGCCATTTATTTAATAGATGGAGCAGGGGATCTACTACACATATAGTTCATAGTAGCAACGATGCCATTTAACAACATACTCCAAGCATGATACAAGTTTACTAATATAGACGAACGAAAGGACTACCTAGTGTATATGGACATCCTAGAATATTTCATGAGAAACGTAAAGAACAACGGGAAATATTTCACACACCCAGAATTTTGAGGTATCCATATGCAATTCAGCATAGAATAATGTGCAAATATAGTTATCATGAGAGAATGACTATAGACAATTAAAGGGATCGATCTGCACAACCATAAAAATAGAAGGCCACTATACGAACACGATAACAAATAGTTAGTTCTTGAATGAGGCATTATCAGATGGACAGATATGAATGAGAAAATTGAAACATAATACCTAAGATGAACGCAAAAATCCTAAGAAGTAAATTGCATAGTAGAAACATAGGATCATTTGTAACCATCTCTATAATTTCTTGAATAAGTCCTCTTAAAATGAGGTCGAAATTTACTAAAAAATCTATAGGGTTTCTTCCTATTTCCATAATAAAAAGGTATCAACACATGTGTAATACCGCTAACAAAATACTCTGGATCGTTTATAGTGCCGAACCAAATAGCAGCTTGGCATCTCGATCGGTCAACCAGGAAACATAGGATCAAACACAATACATTACATTTAAAGTTTGATGATGACCTATTCTATAGGAAAAGGAAAGGCGGAGGAAGACAACTGTTTTATTGGGTGATGTGTAAATTACACCCAATGTATGACACAGAACTGATAGTAAGGAACATGCAAACTACATTACATCCAAAACATAATCTTATACGACTCTATGTGAAAAGGAAAGGCGAAGGAAGAAGACTGATTTGTATAGGCGATGTGTTAATGACACCCAATGTAGAACACAGAAATGATAATCACCACAGTAAGAGACACTGTAAAAAACAACACGATAGAGAACAGAAAGGCAAAGTAATGAGACGAGAAAGAATAGGAATTAAAACATCAACACGAAACATTCAGGAGGATGAGAGCCTGTGATTCACGAGAGAAGCTGGACATGTCTGCGAAAAGGAAAAAGGAACCTAAACAGAAAAAAAAAACTTATTAGTAACATTAGCTCAGGATAACGCTATTCGAAGAAATAATATCGAAGTGATTTAGCAAGACTCAAGATAACAGCAAATGCAAAGTAGAGAAATGAGAGAAAAAAAAACGATAAACTACACAATAAAGGAATGACGTAGATTATCTCCAAAATGACAGGAAGAGACATGGCAATGCCCGTAAAGTAGTATACTGTGGACTATGCAAACGAATTAATATAAAGCACTCGGTCGAATACTACAAGAACACATTATTGTCAGTAATTGAAAGCGAAAATCCCAAAATCCCATGGGATATCGACGTCATGACAGATACACTCTCCAAGCAAGAATACCAGATATTATAATAGATAACAATTAGGAAGGATATTGCCAGACTATGGCGACAAAGTAAAGATCAAGAAGTTACAGAAGCAAAACAAATACACGGAACTGTCTAGAGGAAACCACCAGAAAACTCTGAAAAAATAGTTTGAGAAATTCGTATCAGGGGTATGATTGATAAGATTCAAACAAATACCAATAATGAAAACAACTGAAATATGTGTTTTTTAAAATCCTTGAATGTTGAGCTTATACACAATATCTATGTAAGAAATCTAACTAGAAACATCTACAAAAGTAGTTAGCGGAAATAAAGACGAAAGCTTTATACAGAACTAAGAAAACTGAAACTGCATCAGCCTTTGTTTTCTCGGCCAAACACATTAATATGTAAAACAATATAAAAAAGATGTGTCGGAATTAATTGACATTGCACCAAATATATGTAAATGCTACCAAAGGATGTTAAATGATTAGATAGAAAGCACTAAACAGAACTTCACTAGATTTGTGCAAAGAGCACTTGCATCTGTAATACGGGTGGTTCCACCCAATTTCCAGTTTCATTGCTAGGAGTAATCAACAGTAATCCGCAATTACGGTTACGCAATTTCATTTGCGATGCTTATCAGAGAAGATGGAGAGTAATATCTGGATTAACTTGTTTTTATCTAGACTGCAAGGAGAACTTGAGACTGTCATCAGTGAGTAAACTCTGATGAGTACATGTGTGTAAATTCCTGTGAACTATAATAATAATAATAATAATAATAATAATAATAATAATAATGAAAACACCACCACCACCACCGACAACAACAACAACAACAACAACAACAACAATAATAATAATAATAATAATAATAATAATAATAATAATAATAATAATAATACTATAGAATGATAAAACTCAGAGGACAGATACTACTAAACAAATCGTCATCGAGAGAATGCTTAGAATCCAAGTACCTTAGGATGATTTTGCCACCAAAATCTCAATAATAATAAAGAGTGTTTTTTTTTGCAAGAAATTAATAGTAACCGGCTTTTTCGATAACATAAAAGTATTTAAAATCGTTAACGAATGGGGATAAAAGCACAAGCAATTCTGATGTTGACCTCCGTTATAATATTTACTGTGTAGATACCAATAATAATAATAATAATAATAATAATAATAATAATAATAATAATAATAATAATAATAATGGTTATCGAAAAAGGTGGAGCGTACTGGAATATCTGCGGATATTTTCCCACTGAGCTTCCAGGTAACACCACAGGCTGTATTCAATGAGATATTTTATGACCTGCGTGAAAGCTTTTTTGTGAGCCAACAATGATAAAAATAAGTTTAAAAAAACAAGCGGCGTATTAAATATGAACCTTTAAATGACAGCGGCAGTTACTATCGCTGTCTGGTCTAATATCATACAAACAAACACATTTATATGAAATTCAAGTGATGTCATAATATATCCCTATTTCCTATCTCTGCTGTCTCTCTCTGCTATTTGAATCTCTCGTATCACCTTTCTCCCTCTTTTCATTTGTAATCATTTACGTTATTCACTTCATCTTAATCCTTCTGTGCAGAGTTGTCCTTTCATTTAAGTCTTTCACCATATAAAACCGTCGCGTCCAGATAAACGTTAAACCCGGTGATCAGATTATAACTGCATATATGTCTTAGTATTATGTATTCGGTTTTAGTATGTTGCACGCACTGACAAAATGTATCGCACCACCCAGCGTCTCTGTGCAAATTATTAAAATTATTGGCACGAACTAATCTATGATATCGAGTTTCTTTGAATTCCTTTTCTATTTATCTGGCAAAGTGCTAGTATTTTTTCTAAATAATGGTCACCCTCCTGTGGTCCGCTGGCACCAATGAGGCTGGTTTACTTTGCGTTGTTTACGAATATTAGGACCAATCAACTTGTGAAGAGATCGAAGATTCTTGATAAGAATGTACCACAATGGCAGACATTTGATGTTCAGGAGAATAACTTCACGTTTAAAACAATATTATTTACGAGTAGACACATGACTATTCTTGTATAGATATTAGTAAATACCCAAAATTATATAATTTGAACAAATCAACGTTAATCCACTTTGATTTTCATATGACTGTGTTATTATATAATTCTAATACAAAAAGTACATGTGTAAATATTCTTCAAAGTGGTATTGTTGTTGTTTTCTTTAATATACACCCAATTTTAATTGTTTTTCAAGCCGCAAATTACAATTTACTTACCAAGTTGCATATCTGTTGTTGATAATATGTTAATCATTCTGACGCATTAAACTCTTGTTTACTAGATCAACCAATATTACTTAAGACGATATATATATGCCTTGATTCATTCACACGCAAAGTGTTGATGTACGTTTGTAATAATTACTCTCTCTCTCCCCCTATTCATCTATACATCTGTATTGTCTATCTATCTATCTATCTATCTATCTACCTACCTATCTATCCTTTTCTTGATATTCATGCAATAAAATATTCTGAACATACAACTAATGGAACAAATATTATTACTTAACTATTTGCTCTATATAGAGAAAAATGGAGACGGAAAGAAAACAGAGGGAGTAAATAAGTATGATAGATAGATATATAGATATTTAGATAAATAGATAGATAGATAGATAGATAAAGAGAAAGCTTAAAATAAGACGAGGAATGTTTTAAAATAATAATTAATGTAATCATTTAAAAAATAAAATGAGATAAAAAAACAGTAGTTAAATCATATATAAAAAGAAAATATTATGACACTGACAAAATCTCTAATTATACCTCCACATCTCGGCAATATATCTTCATTCTGGCAACGCCATATCTATTCAAAAAGTTTCATTTGAATGCGTGTGCGTGCAATAATGTATTTCGATGATAAATAATGAAAAAAAAAACATCTTTATAATTATGAAGCTATAAATATCAGCTTGCTCACAACAAAAAAAAAAACAATTGGAAAAAAATGGCTATCGTATTAAGTCCATGCCTAAACTTAAAATCACGAAATCTAAAATAAACCATCTGGAACTGAAATATCGGAGACTTGTCTCCTCCAAACTGTACGTGTTGAGGGATAAATATGGCTGTGATATTTGTTATTAAATTCAATACAATAAAACAGAAACCATCCAGTTAACCTATCATGCATACTATTATGGAATGATCCTCGTTGTATGGACCACTTTTGATTATTTTGTTAATCTAATTACTGGCTTCGATTCACTTTTTTTATTTGACAAAATATTCAGATTTAAAATTTTTAGGTCGAACCAAATTAATGTGTTCTGGATGCCAAAATAGATGTCTATGAATTTACATATATATATATATATATATATATATATATATATATATATATATATATATATATATATTATCAATATGTCTGTCGGTTTCACTTTTTCACAAAAATACTGGGCCGATTTTGTTGAAATTTTGTTGGGACCTTTATTATGAGAATACGCAACGAACTTATAGTATCCGTTCTATGCTGAATCATGAAATTTCGAAATCTAAAACATTCTGGAACTGCAACATCGGAGACATGTTTTTAAACTGTACGTCTTGAAGAATAAACTAGGCTGCGACATTTTCTGTTGTTATATTAAACAAAGGAAACTGTAATTTTCAAGAAATATAGTTAAATGACGCATCAACAAATCATCTATGGGCATGAAGATGAAATGCGTTGTAACTATAGATACCATTGTCATATTCAAGAAGTTGTCTTTAAACTCACTTTTTTATGAATTTGATTTCGCGTTATATAAAGAAGAATCACTTTTATCAAGAGCTTCTTTCACGCAGATTTTTATTTACTCGATTGGTTTGTTCATGGAAAAGATTCGATTGAGATTCAATCTCTGTTAAACCCATCTATAAACATTTTTTGCAAGAACTCGTTTGACTACTACCACACCACAGTTTTTTTTTGTTTTGTTTTTGCCTCTCTTTCTCTGTAAAGGACCAAACTTCACGTTCAGGACATAATTCTTCTTTCTTGAATATCACAATAGTGCAACAGTATTCTGTCTGTCTGCTTCTAAATTGAATACAAGAACGTCATCTTCAGGTCTAATCTTAACAAATACCTGTTTAGAAGTCATCTGGGAAAATGCAAAGTTTCCTCATGTACAATTCAACTAAGTTGTTTTACTGGTTTTGCGACTGTGAAATACAGATTATTTAACCCTTATCATTGACTAGCGTGGGTGGCCGGCGTTGCCTGGGTGTTTGAAGGTGTGCGTTGAGCAAAACAAAAAACAAAAGAAACGGTGGAAGTAGGTAGCTAGGCTCGAAAGCGTACTGCAAAGAAGGAAAAAAGCATTAAAAAAGTGACGTCTTTGCTGTTGCGTTCATCACCAAACTGGAGGTGACAAAGTTTGAAATTATGGCTAGTCAATCGAAAAAGGGGGATGCTTTTCGAAAAGATTGGTGAAAAAGTGACCCCTCCCTGTAGAAAAGTGCCTATTTGAGAGTGAAGGAATGAATATTTTTGCCAATTTTTCGATATTTGTCGTCCGAAGCGTCGAGCTTTAAAACGATATCAATCTCATTAAAATCCGTCGCCACTGCCAAAAGTTTTAGTCAGACATAATAACATACATACATACATTTGAACAGACAGGTGAGATTTTTATTATAGACTAGCGGGGGTACCCGGCGTTGCCCGGGTGTTTATAGGTGTGTGTGGTGTTAAATAAAAAAGAACACGGGGTGGGGGTAGGATCGAACCCGAATCCCTGAGGCGAAATTTGAAAATAAAATCGGCCAGCCAGAATAAGTTAGTGAAAGATGTTTGAATTTATTTAAGTAAGAACGAAATTGTCAGGTGCGCGCCCGGAAGTCGTCGAGCGTGAAGACAACGACGACGACGTATGTTTGTTTGTTATAGGCGAAGTAAAAAAAAGAAAACAACGTTAACACTTAAGCGGGGAAAAACACAAAAAAAACTAACTTAAGGCAAACGAACGATGAAAACAGAAAACGAACACGTGAAAAATGGCTTAAATAAGCCTGTTTCGATATTAAAATTTAAAAAAATCGGGGGTGCCCGGGTGTTTTTGAGTGTGTGGTCGGGGGTGGAAGTAAAAATAAAACAGAAAAACGAACATCTCACACCACGATTCGAACCCAAAACATTTAGATCATGAACTTACGCGCTAATCAACTGAACTAACGCGACTTAGATGAAATTTGCTTAGTTTTTCAACTATTTAAAGTAAATCAGGTCATGACGTAATCTGATGCATGCGTAAAACCGGTCGAGAGAGCCGTCTTTTGTTGACCCCCCCTGAGTGAAAAAATGAACGTTTGTGGCCAATGTTTCGATATTTATTAAGCGAAGGGTGGAACTTCAATATGATACCAGGTTTGTGATTTTTTGTTGTGGCTGTCGAAAGTTTTTAGAACACACACAAACATACACACATACATACATTTTCGCTTTTATATATATAGATTGGTTCCATGTCATGTAGAGGTGTTGTTTTCTTGGTATAAACGTACATATTTGATGTGAATTCATTCTATTTAATAACATTATTTCACGATTTCCTAAGCAAGAGCTCTAAATAGAAACAGCGTTGGATGTACGGTGTTATCGAAGCTACGTTGGCCAGGAAATAAAGCGGTGAGAGCGACAAACCTCCTCGTACTAAGGCAGGCTATACCATATTTTTTACGCATAAATAAATATCATGCATTAAGATAAACTTTTTTCGTAATATTCGTCTTAAAATAATTTTGTTGCGATGATCTTTTGAACATACAGGCCCGTATACACACGCACACATATAATATACGCACCAACACGCGCACGCATATATATATAAAAAAAAAAACAGATATATAATATTAGTAATTCATATACAAAATTACATTTTTCTTCATATACCTTCTGGATACGCACCCACAGACACACTGACACAAATTTGTTTTTTATAATAGAGATATACTCTAAAACATCTGACCAGTACTTCATCCCAGAAAAAAAAGCACTTTTAATTTCATATTTTAGTCACTCTGTTAAAAGCAAAATTAATGAAATTTTCGAAGCATTATATAATATGAAACGAATTTGATATTTCATGTATGTTAATTACAGAATACCGGCACAACATTGCCAGGGCCGCGGCGAAAAAGGTAGGCTCTCTATATTGTGCTAGAAAACTGCTGACACCTGAAAGTATCCTGTACTTCTATAAGGCCACCATTCGCCCATGTATGGAGTATTGTTGTCACATTTCGGCTGGTGCTTCTGCTACTAGTTTCTCGCTCCTAGACAAGGTTAAGAAAAGAGTCGCCAATCTGATAGGCCCTGAACTGGCATCTAAGCTTCAGCCTCTATCCAATCGACGAAACGTTGCATCCCTCTGCCTGTTCTACAAGTAGTTTAATGGTGAATGCTCTGACGAACTGCAGACACTTGTGCCCCACGACGTAGACACCCTCGACAAATCCGACAGGCAGCTAAATCCCACCCCACACAGTAGAGATCACTAGATTTAAAATACCTTTCTACTCCAATAGTTTATTTTTTTTTTACACAGTGATCACCACTTATCAAGACCCGGAAGCCACTCAGTGATAAGAGTTATTGCAAGTACATTACGTTAGTGTGGAGATTTGATGAAGTGTTTACTTAAGGGGGCGGTTCATTAGGAATTTGTTAACGTTGGACTTGAAGACATCAAAGTTGTAGTCCGGTTGGAAGCAGGCAGACGGAACAGAGTGCCACAGGCGTGCAGTTCTAAGAAAGACGCTTTGTTCATGGAGTCCGCTTTTTGATTTAGGCACAGATATAGATTGGGGGAAATTTTTCACAGTGGATTCAGCTAGACGGGTGTTTTTCGTGAAAGATTGGCGAGGGGGACAAGAGATTGGAGTTCAGACGAGCACCTGCCATGGAAATAACGATAAAACAAGGACAGGCTCGCAACCTCTCTTTCGTGGGAGAGAGGTTGCAGGGTAGAGAAAAGGGCATCCCCCACTAAGCCACGAAGTCTATTTTGTACTCTTTCAAGGCAGGAAAGGCTGTTTTAGGCAGCTCCTGCCCAGATATGGCAACAGTATTCCATCCTTGGACGTACTTGGCGTCTATATAGATAGAGAATTGCATCAGTAGTTAGATATCTTCTGGAGCGGTAGAAGGATCCCACCATCTTTGCAGCGACCTTGGCTACAGACTTAATATACCTATTCCATTTCAGATCATGAGTAAAGGTCAAACCCAGAAGCTTGTCAAAAGACGGGGCCTCACCCAGACGAAAGCCATCCATCACAATTGATGCCAGATGGGGATCAGACCGTTGATGATTTAAGGATAGGAGTTTGGTTTTGGATGCATTAAAGGTAACCAGCCACGTCTTCCCCCACTGAACCACGCGCTCTAGATCAGAGGAGAGAGAATCAGAGAGAACTTAGTCATTTACAGCCTTTTATGTGTTGCCGTAGATGGTCGATTCATCAGCATAGATGTCAACGAAGATTTAAGTATATGTTTAGGGAGGTCATTGATTTAGATCAGGAAGAGAGTTGGGCCCAGGATGGACCCCTGAGGGACTCCAGCATTTATATTGCAGGCCTTCGATTTTTGTCCATCTACCACTACTCTTATGAGCCTATCGGAGAGAAATGATTTAATGATTTAGAAAACATTTCCAGTTATACCGTAGCTGGACATCTTGTGAAGTAGACCCTTATGCCATACCTTGTCGAAGGCCTTTGATATGTCAAGAGCAATTGCCCTAGAAAGGAAGCCTTTGTCAAGAGATTCACTAATCCTGTGAGATATAACTAAGAACCGCCAGACTCTGGAATTCTATTCTAAGTTCCTGTTTCACCAACTGTACTGACATGCAGAAGTTCAAGTGCAACATGAACCGACATCTTGCTACCCAAATCCCAACATAGTGTCCCAGTAGTTGCTGCCCCTGATAGTAGCCCCCTACACCAAAGTGGCAATGCGGCTTGTTTGGGGTGAAAATGTAATAAAAAATAAAAACAATATCACAAATCCAAACAAATAGAGCATTTATTTTCATATATTATGGTTTAGAGTTGTACTGTTTTTTTAATATGATATTTGGATGTTGTAAAAATATTTTTATATCTTTTGATTTTTGATTAGTCTGAAGACGAATATGAACAGAAGGTGATTAAGACAAAGTTATTGAATTCACAGATTAAAGTAAAACAATATTTTTCAGTGCAAAGGACTTATATGTCGGATAATCTTATTGAATTGGTAAATTCGTATAAAATAGATGATTTTTACTGTTACAAGAATCACATAACGTTAGAAATGACATGTTCTAGAAAATATCAAATGAGGCCACAATAAACTTGCATTAAAATAAATAAGCATTCTAATTTATTTAGCACACGGGGTATAGGTTTGTTCTGAACTTCATTAATATATACATTTAAATGGGGATATATATATATATATATATATATATATATATATATATATATAAATATATATATATATATATTTAAACAAAAAAGTCAGAATCACTAGGGAACGAAAATTATTACAACCCAATCAGCTCTAACATAGACGACACAACCATATCTAAAATAACAAAACTCTGCACAGCATACAATAGTACATTATCTAAAAAAGAAAAAGACTTCCTTACAAACTTCACAACAAAAACAAACATCTTCTATGGGCTACACAAAATTACCAAATCTAACTAGGTAAACATGCCATCAACATACAAAAGTCGGAATACATAAGCACCCAAAACCCGAACGACCTCACATTCAGACCCATAGTAGCAGGACCATCATGCCCATCAAGTAGACTTAGCAACCTAATAGATATACTATTACAGCCCTTCACCAATCTAGTCAGAAGTTTTGTAAGAGATAACACACTCTTCCTTAGCTCCCTACCACAAACAGTACACGATGGGACTATACTAGCCACATTCGATGTTAGCAGCCTATATAGCAATATCCCACACAATCTAGGAAAAGAAGCTATCGCATATTGGATTGACAAACATACACATACTTTACACCCCAGATTCAATAAACAATTCGTGATTGATAGCATCGACATAATCCTCAATAACAACTCCTTCCAATTCAATAGACAACTACATCCAAATACTAGGCACAGCAATGGGTACCAAAATGGCTCCGATATTGCCACTCTTACACTCGCCTTCTTAGAAGAGATCCTTTATGAAAGGATAGAGCAAAAGTACGGGCACAATATAAAAACACTTTTCATAAAATCTTGGAAAAAATTACTAGACGACTGCTTTATCCTCTGGAGAACCTCATGGAGGGATATCAACGAACTCCACACTTTGCTACAAAATCTACACCCAAAAATAAACTTCACACTAGAACAAAGCCCCACAGAACTACCTTTCCTAGGCCTCCTAGTAACAATAAAAAACAACAACATAATCAAAGACATCTACCACGAACCCACAGACACTCAACAATACCTCCACTTCAAAAGCCACCACCCTAAAAACTGTCTTAAATCAATGCCCTATTCCCTAGCACGTAGAGTCTGCACCATAGTAACAGACAGACACCTCCGTTCAACTAGACTGAATGAACTACAAATGACACTGCGGAAAAGAGGATACCAACTACCACTTATACAGAAAGGTATTGAACTGGCTGAAAAAATCCAATAGACAAACTAAGAACCCCAAAAGAACACAACAAAGAACAAATTCTAGTATACGTCTCTACACTCAACGCAAACAACCCAGAACTATTCACACAGATAAGAAAAAAACCTTATCCTCCTAAACCAGAATGACAAACTAAACAACATACTTAAAACAACAAAAATAATAAAAAGCAAACGCCAACCCAAAAACTTAAAATACATCCTAACTTCCTCAAAACTCGTCCCACATACTACAAAAGGAGTTACAAAATGCAACAAACCGCGATGTGGAGTATGTGACATAATAATAGAAGGTAACGCATACACATTCAAAAACCCAGCACAAACATTCAAAATAAAAAAGGATCTAAATTTCACCTCCAGAAATGTAGGATATGCACAACATGCAACAAATCCTACATAGGTGCCACCAAAAATTTCAGCAATAGAGTGGCCTTACATAAGAGCAACATTAAAATTGCAGAAAACAGACACCTCTATGTTTAAAAACACGTACACACATGCAGTGGAAACAGCTTCAAAATAATGCCAATCTTCCAAACAGACAATTATTTTTATTTACTTACACAGGAAAAAACACTTCATCATCAGATTCACCCCTGAACTGAACAGAACCTAATACCATCATACAAAAACATGAACTGCAAGGTACTCTCGCATGCACACCCATACACATACACATATACACCCCCACACATAAATCAGAACCGACACATTAAAACACACACACGTGCACGCATACAACCACACACATACATAACACCCCTATCTCTAATACAACACACTGAACAATACCAACCCTACTTAACCTCGAAACCAACAACACTAGGAGACACCTAGAACCATAGTATAATATCTGTTCCAACAGCTCGCTCCCTCCTCAGTCAATGGAGGAGAACCCCTCATGACTGAAACGACTATCATCCCTTCTATGATCCCCCTCCCATACCTATACCCCTCCAATGCTCCCCCCTCTGGGGAACAAACTCTTCCCCACACTAGGAACCGATCCTGGGTAAGGCCATACCCACATGGGGAGACAAATAAATAGAAACATTAAAACATCCCCTATTTTAAATACACCCCTCTTTCTAAACAAACATACTATCAGGAATACCCGAAAAGACTTATTAACTTTGTTGTGTTCCTTCTTCTGAAACCGATTTTGAATTTTAAATTTTACTCATAAATTATCAATCATCTTACTCAATACTAAAATATGTCTTGGATATTGAGCTTATTATATATTTGTAATACAACGAGCACTGCTTTTTACTTGTATTTCAATTACGTTAGTGATTTTACTATCATATTAAAATACACTCTACTCTTTAGACTTCTGTTCTAATCCCCTTTATATATATGTATATATATATGTATATATATATATATGTATATATATGTATATACATGTATATATATATATATGTATATATATATATATATATATATATATATATATATATATATATATATATATATATATATATAGGAAATTAATTATTGTGAGTCCAGAATGAGTTTACAAGTTGTTTCAGCTAGAGGAAAATCCTCAAAGAGAGGAAAAAATCCAACTAGCATCGTCAGAATTCATAAATGGACTAAGTTATAAAGTCAAATAAGAATGGAAAAATCGTAGATAAAGGGGAGTTAGAAAAGAAGGGAGGAGTGGTGGGGAGAGGACGTTGGAGTTTAAAGTAGTAGGAATGTATTAAAAAAAGAGAGGGGTTTATAATTAAATATTAATTATGTGTAAATTCTTATATACGTTTTTTTTAGCGGTTTAAACTTAAAAGACGCTACTTTTGTTGATAACGGCATAAATAACAGTTAATTTAAAGGATCACCATGGCAACAGGTTGGAGAGTTAAAGTTAGTGAAGGAACGGGTTGAAAATGGGGGTTAAAGTAATTTAGCGGGGCGGGGAGAGATTGAAAGATATTTATTGTTTATAAAATGGAAAGAAAAAGAAAAGGAAAAATAAGTTAATGAATTATACTTTACAGGTTTATTTTGATAGTGTAAAACTGTCCTACTAAGCCAGGACTCTCAATGGACTAAAAAAGACCAACCTACCTCCTTCGACCTTGCGATGGGTGCTTTTGATGCAGCTGAGGCTACTCACTTAGTAGGCCTTTTCATCCTATATAATCTCACAAAATTTATCCCCAACAACAACGTGGGACTTTACAGAGATGATGGCCTTATCATTGTTGAAAACGCAAGCGGCCCAAAGTGCGAAGGCATTAAAAAGAACATCATCAGGGAACTGAAGAATATGGATCTAAAGATTGAAGTAACTTCCAACTTAAAAACAGTAAATTTTCTAGATGTTACTTTTAACCTCCCTAATAATACTTATGAACCATACACTAAAAATAATACATACCCCCTATATATACACCCTTTGTCCAACCACCCCAAACACATTATTAAACATACCCCTAAATCAATAGAAAAAAGGCTTAGCACAAACTCATCTAACTCCAGCATTTTTCACCTGCACAAACCCTTCTTTGAAAATGCTTTAAAGGAATCTGGATATTCCAACCCTAATATTACATACTTGGACCCTAATAAACCCAACAATACAAATAGGAATAACAGATCCCGCAAAGTCCTCTGGTTTAACCCTCCCTATAATAATATGATAAAAACTAAATTAGGTAAAAAAATTCTTCCTGCTTCTTAATCACCACTTCCCCCTAGCAATATTCTACATAAAATTTTTAATAAAAACACTATTAAGCTTAGCTAGAGTTGCACAAATAATCTAGAAAATAAAATTAAAAAACACAACAATAAAATACTAAATAACCACAACTATAATAACAATGGTCAAAATAACGGTAACTGCCTTAACAAGCCCCAATGCCCGCTCCAGCAAAATTGTCTCTCAACAAATGTGGTTTACAAAGCAACTATTGCCCCTGCTGAAGACCCACAAAACAAAAAGTTTTACATTGGCATCTGAAGCACCACGTTCAAAGACAGATTTAGAGTGCATAAATGCTCCCTAACTAACCCCAACCACCCCAATAGTACTTCATTAACTAACCACTATCTACTACTTACCCGAAACAACCTCACCCCAATTATTAGCTGGGAAATTCTTAATAGAGCTAGTACCTGTAAATCACTAAACTCCCCATGTTATTTATGCTTAACTGAAAAATTACTGATTACTAATTTTAGAGATAGAGATAAACTTCTAAATAAAAAAACTGAAACCTCACTTAATTGTAAACATTATAAATCCCACCTCTTAAGCAACTTCTCATCCTTCTAATAATAACTATAACCCACCCCTAAAATCTAACACTAACGAATTACACACACCCTATTTACAACCTAAACTATATAGTCCCCCTTCATTCTAAAAGAACCCCTCCACAGAATCCCCACTTATTTATCCCACCATTTTTAGCTGCATTTCTCTTTACCTAACTCATTTTTGTACCCCCCTTTGCCTTAATCACTCCTTATGTCATTACTTAAAGGTTCTCGCCCCATAGTTTCTTATTGGCTATTTCCATGGTTAGGTCTCGATTTCTAATATTTCAATTACGTACTTATCACAATTGGTATCCTTTGACTTGCCTCTCGGTCTATTATCTACTTGTTAACAACTAATCATTTACTTACCTTCTATTTTAATTAATTACTTAATTTACCATCTACATATAACATATATATATATATACACTTTTCTCTTATCTTTACCTCTTACTAATTCTTTCAATAATAATTATCATATTTTTTAACACGAAGCTTACTTACATATATTTCGTATTTGTGTTTGTACATATACTCAAGCACATGCTCCTCCCCATTGATGTGTGTACATTTTTACATGTGTACTCATGTGTATGTATTT
>NC_136515.1:84814995-84822495 GCF_053919585.1 Euprymna scolopes
TATTACATTAGCCAGTTCCCTTACAGTAAGTATGGCTATTACATTATCTAGTTCCCTTACAGTAAGTATGGCTATTACATTAGCCAGTTCCCTTACAGTAAGTATGGATATTACATTAGCCAGTTCCCTTACAGTAAGTATGGCTATTACATTAGTCAGTTCCCTTACAGTAAGTATGACTATTACATTAGTCAGTTCCTTTACAGTATGTATGGCTATTACATTAGCCAGTTCCCTTACAGTAAGTATGGATATTATATTAGCCAGTTCCCTTACAGTAAGTATGGATATTACATTAGCCAGTTCCCTTACAGTAAGTATGGCTATTACATTAGTCAGTTCCCTTACAGTATGTATGGCTATTACATTAGCCAGTTCCCTTACAGTAAGTATGGATATTATATTAGCCAGTTCCCTTACAGTAAGTATGGATATTACATTAGCCAGTTCCCTTACAGTAAGTATGGATAGTACATTAGCCAGTTCCCTTACAGGAAGTATGGGTATTACATTAACCAGCTCCCTACCAGAAGTAGGGGCCGTTATCTGGAAGGTGAAAAATTCAAAAATAGAATTAATCGACAAAATCGTCTATTTTATTGAATAAAATATGGCTAAATGTAAAATGATGCATGCATATATATATATATATATATATATATATATATATATAAATGATTTTCAGAATGTGAGAGATTGTATATAATAATGCCACAGCCAGACAACGTCGCAGCTCACAAGAGCCATGACAGTAAACGAACCGGAAGTCCAAGACTCGAGTTTCTAACTGAGGAGCCCAAATGAGGGTGAAATTCGAGTCTTGTACTTCTGGTTCGTTGACTGTCATGGTTCTTGTGAGCTGCGACGTTGTTTGGCTGTGGAATTCATTATATATATATATATATATACATACATATGTGTATATGTATATATATATATATATATGTATACGCATGTATAAGAACATATACACACATATATGCGTATGTATATATACATAATAATCAAATATTAAAAGAACGGTTCAAAATCAAGCAAATATCATATGATCTATTACTACGCATATGAAATAACCTACTTTCTCCTAACATATGTTACCCCTCATAAGTCTTATATAGACAAAACGCCTGCTTGATTACACTTAAGTATGAAAATATAATTCCAAGTTAAACACGTAACGAATATATAATTCTTTCAGAAAAAATATTGTAAAAATAAACTAAATTAACAAACTTTAATGTTGACACTCTCTTCCTAAATATGATTAAAGCCAAATTCAGAAATGTTCTACTGCGATCATACTGCGTGACAGTTATGCCAGAAAGATGTATCCTTTGTTTCTTATTGTTCAGATGAGGTATACTTCTAAAATTTAACAAACAGTTTCCACAAATTAGGTATGTAAACATTTTTTTATCAGTGCGCAAATTAATATTGTTTTTATTCCTTAAGCCTTTCTTTTGTTTTTCTATTGAACTGAAATATCATAACCCTCAAGGACACTATGTCCATTGACAAAAAGTGTGTGAGTATTTTTAATTTAGAATTAAAATGCCATATTTTCAAAGAGTTATTGTTAGAATATCTTTACTACTTATAGTATTTAACTGCCATTTTTCCTATCTTATCGTGTAAATTAGTCATTTTAAGATGATTATGTTTTCTTTTCAGAGCGTTAAATACAAGATAGAAAAAAGCAAATTCTATCAAATGTTTTATTAGTTAGTTTTTTCAAGCTAGATTGGAAAGCAACTAAAAGGGGCCGATATATAAACGAAGCGTTTAGCCAAGAAACCACTACTGAACACACATACAAATGGTTGAAGCCAGTTCGTAGTCCCAACAAGAGTCCTGAAGATAGTGAGTATAGTGATCGGCCATCGGATGTTTTCCACGATAGTTTAAGAGATTTATTACAGGGAAAATCCACACACTACAATTCGTGAAATGGCTTCTAACTTTGCCATAACGTATACTACAATTGCCAACCACCAATGAGATTGCAAAGACAACAGAACTTGATAAAGGAATACCTCGCGAATTGAACAACCAAAAAAAACGCCCTTTTGAAGTGTCATCCTCCCTTCTTTAACGCAACAAGAACGACAATATATTACAATATCAAGTATGACCTATAGTATCTATTATATTGGCTACTACTCAAAGGATTTTTTTCTACTTTAGTGGAATTCGCATTGTAATAGTGTCTGTCTCATAAAAGAGAAGTAAGTATATTGTTTTAAGTATTCAGTAATAGTCTACCGAGTAAAGCACATAAACTACTGTTTAATAGAATTATATGAAATGAGTGTATATATATATATATATGTATATGTAGATATGTATATGTGTGTGTTTTGTGTGTAATGCAAACTTTTCATTCTTTTATATTTGTATCGCCTTTCATTGTTTAGATTGTTGGCATTACATTTAAAAAACATATAGACGAAAACATATTTATCTTCTTCGCCTTAGAAGAAAACAACACTTACCCTGTGCCGCAAAAACAATTTTAATGTATTTTACGGCATAACATGCAATTTTAAAGAAATTAATAGATGCTAAACTCTTGAAAATATAATCTCGTTTCACTCAAAAGGAAATTGTAAATTACTACGAAGAACGTGTGTGGAAAGAAAATTTTATGCAAAAAAAAATATCAGTTGATTTATCCATAGTTTTATTCTCATTTGTTTTGTTGGGTTCGAAATATTTCGTCGAATCCAGACATGGCCATTGTTCGGGCAGATTATTTTCAAATTTGTGTGATCTTCTTCATCTACTCTTGATTTTTCTGACCTTTCAACCGATGTAGGGTTTTTCTCCTTTTAGGCATGGGCATACTTTCGTGTATTTAATTTGATCTAATAAAAGTAAAACAAAACATTGTTAATTGTTAATTATTATTTTCATATATTTGTTGTCTTTTCCTCACGTTTCTGTTGCCAGTGGTTTAGCTTTTAATGGTAATACTTTGAGTTATTTTCAGAGGACAGTGCCTCAGGGGTCTATCTTGGGCCTCTATTGTTCCTAATATTTATTAATGACCTCCCCGACAAAACTGCCTCTGAGATGGGTATATATGCTGATGACACCACCCTCTATAACAGGCATGACAGGAAAACAAATGAACACATTACTAAAGAAATAGCAAAAACCCTAGAGCATGACCTCCAATCTGTAGTGGAATGGGGACATAAATAGATGGTCACATTCAATGCTACCAAGACTAAACTTGTTTACTTCAATAATTACAAGAAACCTTCTCCGCCACCAATAGCAATCGTCAATGACTCTGGAATTCCATTCCAGGTCCTTGCTTTCCCAACCGTACTATCATGCATAATTTCAAGTATAACGTGAACCGACATCTTGCTGCCCAAATCCCAACATAGTGCGCCAGTGTCTGCTGCCCCTGATAGTAGCCCCTTACACCACAGTGGCAATGTGCCTTGTTTGGGGTGAAAATGTAATAAAAAATAAATAAAAAATAAATCCATAATCTGTATTCAGTCGAATGTTCATACTCGTCATGTTCTAACATTTGGTTTTGCAACTCTTCAAAGGAGCTTTCGACGTCCATCCGACATAGAGAGCCTAGAATTCTCAAAGTTGTAACCTATCTATTACTAACCAGACACTGCGCTGCATATCATCAGTGATAACACGAATATCGACGTGTAAATCTTATTTTCGTATTTTTCAATACATTTGCGTGAATTAATTATTATATCAATATTCGCTTCAAATATAATTATATATATATACATATATCTTCTAAATAATTCTATGTACGTATATAGATATGTATACATATATATTACTCTGCATATATATATATATATATATATATATATATATATATATGTTTATATATATAGTAATTTATAAAATACATATGGCGATTAAGCTACACTGAATATTCCGCGTTTAATCCACTCTAGGCCTCTTCAGGCTGATGCGCATGAGTCTGAAGAGTCCTAGAAAAGATGAAACGCGGAATATTCAATGTAGCTTAATCGCCATATATATTTTATAAATTAATAACTAGCTCTACCTACATATTGAGAACTTTTGAAGTAAATACTTAAAGTTTACGCGTAAATCTATACTTTCGTATATTATTTTTATGTGAGTAAATTAAGTAGTTAACAAATAAAGTCTATATTCCGAACTTCTAAATGTCACCATATTTTAGTTTATTGTTTGACATTTTGTGTGTAGACGTTTGTCATTTATTTATTGTATGCTCTGTAGTTAAATCGAGCCTCATAATTTAAAGGATTGTTGTAAATAAAAAGTAAAGTATAATTGAATAAACATATTATCTACATAGTTTTATACATATATATATATATTTATATATTTAAACATGATTGCAGTCATACGTGTAACCTTCGTGTATGTATATATATATATATATATATATATATATACATATATATATATAAATATATAAATATATATATATATATATATATATGCATACATATACAAGAAACTGTTTCTATCTATATAATACTGAACCAAATTTACATGCGTGAATTTATGATTGCACACGGCCATGCACACACACAAATATATATATATATATATATATATATATATATATATATATATATATATATATATATATATATTTAAATCTATAAAAAGGAATTTTTGTAATCATTTTTCTTTTTATTTAATATTTTTAGTTTAGCTTCAGGATAATCTTTATTTTCTAATTTTATTTCTAACATTTCATTTTATTATTTGAAAAGCACTTTTGTATGTAAGCTTTTTAATTTCTAATCATACCACGCACAAAAATTCCTTTCATTTGGTGCAAAATCTGCCCAGATTTTAAGCCTTCTGCGACTTTTCATTAAATACTTTTGTAATACAAAAATGAACGATTAAACATCTTTCAGGCGTTGTAGCTCTTTTCAATGCAACTTGTTCTTGAGGAAGATTTCGAAAAAAGCGATTTAAAATTTTATTTTCCTTTTTTAAAATTAAAAAAAATATTTTATTTGGAAATTGAATTATATCCAAGTAGGGTGAGTTCCTATGTCGCAAATTTGATTGTCATCAATTAGTTAAGATTAATTACAAAAATCGACAAAGCAACGCAGTTAAAAAATATATATAGAAAAGTATGTCACAACTCTTTTCCTATCATTATACATTCATTCTTAGCTCGTAAATAAATGCGTTTAAAATTTATATATTCAAAGAATATTAATTGATTATGGCGGGTGTTTTACTTTTTACTCGAGGGTCACAAATTATCAAGGCCCTGTTTAATAGGACCTTGGACCGTACACCATGGTAGGGGCGTTGATTTTCTACGGTCTCAGGTGAGTAGGTTTTGCACATAGCGTTTTCAATCCTATCCAAAACATGCAAGACCTTTGTTAGCCAAAACGTCGTTAGACAATAACAACTATGTAAGAATACAGTTACTAGATGTAGCATTCCTGTTCTTTCGTTGTTAATTACCTAAAGAAGGCCAGAGGATGAGTTGGTCAAAACGTCATGAAACGACAGCAAGTATGAAGACCAGAATAAAGTCCACAAATAAATACACAAATTACTCATCTCGAAGATTTCAATAGAAAATACTTTATAATAATCTCTCACATTCTTTCAATATTAGTAATACACAATTTTTGGAATAGAGTATGGCATTACGATTACATGATAACTGCAATCATCAACAACTAATCAGAAACGAAGTACAGCTCACGACTGATATTCGGGTGGAATGATAAATTTGTCGCTATAAAGTAAAGAAAGAGTTTTAAAGATTTATTGAAAATATCAACTCAAGTAATGTAAGTATATAATAAAGCTGATATTTATTCAATGTAGACTACTTCGGCCTTACTCACCGCCTCGATTTAGTCCGGAACCTGAAGCACGTTTTTTCCACAAGCGCCGTCGGGATCTTTGCGAATACTAGCCAGATGGCGTGCTCAGGTTAACCTTGGTGTTGTCGGAGTACATGCTGCTGATGTTCTCGACGTATGACCAAACGAAGAACAAGCGGGGTCACCACGCGAAAGACGGAGGGCGCAGTGAGAGAAAGGATACAAAATCATAACCCTCCTTCTGAAGCCAAACCTGGGTCTCATTAGACTTGTGAGCCGGCGCCGAATCCTGCTGCCGCACCTAAAGTCTGCCAAGTGCCACCTGATGGCACAAGGGAATCACCACAATCTTCATCACATCCAGGTATACTTTTATGTTGACTTTCAAGCCGACTTCGAAGAGGAAAGGTGGCATGATGTGCCCCTCAGTTGAAACCACACTAAACTCATAACCGTGGACGAAACTAATTTTTCATCACACTGTGCACGTTCCTGTTATCGGGATTTGCATTTGTATGATGCTGGCAATTATCCTGTTGTCATAAGTTGGATTGGTAGAAGGCGTGAGTTGTAAGTAATTCACAAGTGTGTTTTCGGTCGTCTACATTTGGAATTTAACCTACCGCATTCAGGAGTATATCATTTTTCAAGTGATTTTCAAAATACTAAAACCACTGCGCATGTGTCAGTTCGTAATTCTGTCAAAAGTCTCCTAATTCTACAGAAACATTCTCGAGTTCGTAAATATACACCTGAAGAAGGCCGGAGGTTACATCCACCGAAAAGTTGTAAAAACCAGACGAAGATTGGAACAGAAGCCGGACTAGACAAGGTTCAAAAGAGAATCGCCAACCTAATAGGTCATGGAATGCCATCTAAGATTCACCCTCTGTCCCATCGACGAAATGTAGAATCCCTCTGCCTTTTCTACAAGTACTTTAACGGTGAATGCTCCGGAGAACTGCAAGCACTTGTACCCCTTCGACGTAAATACCACCGATAAACCCGACAAGCAACAAAATCTCACCCCTTCATAGTTCAGATCCCTAGATGTAAGAGACCCTTCTACTCCAGTAGTTTCTTCTCAAAACCGTTAGACTATGGAATTCCCTGCCGGTTTCCAGCTTCCCAAACTGTACTGACATGCAGAAGTTCAATTGTAACGTGAACCGACAACTTGCTGCCCCACTCCCCACATAGTGCCCCTGTAGCTTTGCCCCTGATAGTAGCCCCCAACATCAATGTGGCAATGTGCCTTGTTTCCGGTGAAAATGAAATTATGTTTTTTTTTTAATATGTGCATTCTATGACAAGTTTAATTTATCATATTCTATATTAAGTTACCATGTCGTAGCCCTTACATAAGTAAGTATTCATTGTGTTTATCCCTCGCTCTCTGGATGCTTATATAGAAAGTATGTGAGGCGATGTTAAAACAAGATGTCTAGCGAAAATATGATGGATACTTATGTCTAATACGAAACTTTCAACGACAGAACAACGCAATTTCTATGTCATTTAGCTAACTCTTCCTCTTTATCTGTCAAATCGACGTTTCCTCCCTTAAAAATACATTTTATTAGTCAGATTGAATTTTCATATGTTTTTATTTGCTTCGAATTCCTCGCCCTTCATACAATCGTGT
>NC_136515.1:84824995-84907495 GCF_053919585.1 Euprymna scolopes
GTTGGAAATTCAAAAAGGAAGGGGGGGCTGGCGCTGTTAAAGAGAAAGGAAATTTTAGTGACGTCATATAGTCGTTAATTTAATTTTAAAACTATGAACGCAAGTTTATATTCTTATTGGGAAAAAGATATATCTGTTGAAATTTAAATATAAGTTTGTAACATAAAAAACACTAATTTCATTCCTGTTACAAACTTATATTTAAATTTCAACAGATATATCTTTTTCCCAATAAGAATATAAACTTGCGTTCATAGTTTAAAAATTAAATTAACGACTATATGACGTCACTAAAATTTCCTTTCTCTTTAACAGCGCCAGCCCCCCTTCCTTTTTGAATTTCCAACATCAATTTTTCCGTTTCTCTTAAATAGAACTGCGTCACACTGTGCACGTGAAACTTTTTCAAATATTTTTTGTACTGGTATATTTTTTGGTTTCTTAATCTCATTCACCCAGAGGAAGTCTCGAAATAAAGACGAAACGTTGGTGAACACATAATACGGTTTGATCCTTTTTTATTTTCTCTATTTTGTCGGAATACTATTTCCATTATTTTCATCATATATATATATATATATATATATATATATATATATATACCTTTTATTACCTTGTATATAATATATATAATATATATATATATATTCATATATATATATATATACGGTAAACCTTATATATATACACATATATATATACACACATATATATACATATATATACATATTTATACATATATATATATATATATAATGCTTACAAATGTGATTCATACTTTCGTGACTAATTACAATTGCATGAATAAACTGACCAAAACAAATGCCTATCATTTAGCTTCCTATTTCCAAAGATACGTTGACGGTATCCTTATCTCAAAATCATCTTCATAAAAAATAATAAAATCCTCATAAGTTTCACAAATGAACATACAAAGAAGTCCTACATAGCATAAGCCATTGCAAAAGAACAAAATATCATCAATTTATCTCTATTTTTACACGTTTTTTTTTATAATGCTAACCGCAGCATAAACACACAAATAGCAATACATGCCTGTGAAACGAGCATAGGTAATATGAGAAATTGAAAAATGACTGCTAAACAAATCAAACCAGGAATGAATAATATAAACAAGCGCAATTGCAGTTTCTTGGTATAAATACACGTTGGCTAATATCACTATTTACACGCATAAATTACTACGAAACTCAAACGCCGGACGATGTTCTTCTTCTACAATACTGCATTGTCATAGCATTCTAATACAACCCGTATTTAATATACTTCTACATCTCTCTTCCTGTATATATATATATGTGTGTGTGTGTGTGTGTGTGTGTGTGTGTGTGTGTGTGTGTGTGTGTGCAAGTGTATGTGTGTGTGTGTGTGTGTGGTAAAACTGGTAATTAGTAAAAACCTGAAGAGAGTGCTCAATACTATTGCAGAGCAAATATGTGTTTTATTTTTTATTGCCGTTTTTTTCTGTTTGGTTACATATGTTTCAGATGTTGGACCATGTGTACTATCTAACAACGTTGTCAAACCTTACAGAAGACTTCTATAAGATCTGACGAGGCTGTTAGATTGTAAACATGGTCCAACATCTGAAACATATCTAACCAAACAGATAAAACGATATTAAAATATAAAACATGTATATATATGTATATATATGTATATATATATATATATATATATATATATATATATATATATGCAATTTAAAATAAACTTGTTATATTTATTTTTGCGGTGTAGCTTCCGTTAAAAGATACAACTTCTTCTATAATCACTAAAATAGGTTCAGATTTTGAGATATCAATGTTCTCTAAACATTTTTCTCACGTTTTTTTTTAAATTTTTGGTATCAAATATATTTCCCTAATCTGTTGTTTTCAACTTTGCATACAAAACTATCACATGTTTGGAATTCGGAGGTATCCATTATACTAATTATCGCCCACGTATTTTTTTCCTTTTTTTGTGTTTTATTACTCTTTACAAAATGCGAGAGTGTAATCATGTTTATGCAAATTTAGATTATCGCAAAAAGGTGTTGCTTCAACACCTGTTGAAATACAAAGCTTGACATTATATTACAATTTACCGCATAAAAATAACCCTCATCCATAGGATAATGTTATTAAATAAGTTTATGTGCAGTGTAATATTATCATGTTTACGTTAATGTAAAACATGTTTTTTTAAATTTGAATTTACCTCAGACAACACAGAAATCTGTAAGGTTTTCTAATACTTTAAAAACATTTACGTAGCATTGTTGAAGACGAAAAGTGTAGCACACTGATAGGTAACCTTTTGGAGGGATTTAGACACTCTTATTTACAAGTCGCATCCCTTTTAATATAATTTAAAATTAAATACTCTTGGCATGGAGTAAAAACCGTAACCTAAAGCGGACTTCTGTTAGCAGATATTTAGAACATTACAATCGTATGACAGCAATCGGGCTATACAGCTGCAATATTCCAGGCTTTATTGGTAAATGATACCATATTTAAATCGATGTATTATTCCTTAACATATGTCTGGTTGTCTCTAAAGTTTGGATTTTCTTTCTCTATATCTTCTTTATTTTTACGACGAGGCAAGTTTATACATCTTAGACCCGTAAAAAATACCATGCCTGTTCAACTATCAAAGTTGTGAAATGTTTATTCAAATATAAATAAATAATTATGGTTTGGTCGTTTAGGAGACTTAGTATGTGTCACATTGACATTCACTCAAAAGAGAAATGTACTTATTGTATATCAGGTTTATTAACCGAATATATGGTTGCTGTGTCAGAGACACATAACAGCGCCTATAGGAGACGATTAGGCTCTATGTTGAAGAAACACTATGGAGTATTGCTGACGATGATCCAAAGAAAAAAAATCTACAGAAATGCAACCACATAGTCTGCCCTTGGACGGAAAAAATCATGGAGCGACAGTGGGGTACAGTAAACCAGCCACTTAAGAGAAACAGCCCTAGTTATCTGCGCAATAATCACACCATCCACAAATTCGGTCTGACGTTTTGTAAGAAATATACATAAGTAATTATAAAATGCATTTATCAACGTTCTTAAATAAATTACATAATTTCTATTGTTCCTCATTACAAAATTGAACAAACGGATGTTTCACTTTAACTAAGGCTAATTATTAATTTTACATATTATTACATTCTATATGTATGTATATATATATATATATATATATATATATATATATATATATATATATAATTTTGTTATAGTATTTCCAAAACACAACAGATTTATTTAATATAATTAAATTCTTCCATGAATTAACAACAGCTGTACACCACTTCTATATTATTTAATTCTTTTTCCGAATAAGATTTGAAAAGTATATACATCTTTTATATTAATGTATACATGCGTCCGTGTAATAAGACTTTGATATATTATAGTGAACTTCATTGTGAAAACAAAAGATAATATAGTGTAATTAATTTTCATTAATAAAATGATTTTTTTAATTGCTCTAAAATTGAGAAAATGCGTATACTTCTACATGGATAACTGTCATAGCCATATACACACTTCTGATTTACGGATATATATTATCGTAAACACTGTTATGCATACAGATGATTAGAATACATATTTAGAAACATTTTAAATCATAGTATTATTAATTTGTCATCGCAAAACTAAAACTTCTATTTGTAATTTTTACAAGGACTTCTTTTCTATCGATTTCTATGGCCCATTTCTCCCTCCCTCTCTCTCCCCCTCTCTCTTTCTCCGTCTCGCTTTCTCTCTCCGTCTAACTCTCCCCCTTTCTCTCTCTTTCCCTCCCTCTCTCTCTCTTTATATATACATATATATATATATATTTATATATATATATATACATATATATATATAGGTGTGTTCGTCTGTGTGTATGTAAATATATATATAATTATATATATATATATATATATACACTTCTATATCGATATCCATATATATATATAATTATGTATATATATATATATATATATATATATATATATATATATATATATATATATATATATATATGTTAGTGGGATGAATATTAGTTTTGATATAATAACAGTCATGATGTATGGTACCAAGGTGTGTACATGGATGTCTGAAATTGTGATATTCCACGTATGAATATTACTACGTATGTAGGTATGGATGTAAACATGTCATAACTGTATATGACCATTATATGTCTATGTATGTCTATATATATATATATATATATATATATATATATATATATATATATATATATATATATATATATATATATACATACGCGGGTGTAGCAGGGTGTAGGTGTTTAGAAGTATATTAATATATATATATGTACATGTGGAGTTTAGATAACTTTCGAGGCTTTATTCTTATTCTGTTTATTTGTTTTTATTTTTTATTTTTATCTTTTACTTTTATTTTTATTTTTTATTTATTTGTTTTATTTACCTTATTTTAATTTTAATTTCATTCTTGCGTAGTTATAGGTATTGCCTAGTTTCAGTGCTCGTGAGTGAGTAAAATAAAACGAACAGCATATATTCGCTTTGTATTAACATGTGTGGGTGTGGGTGTGTGTGTTTATGTTTCTGTATATGTGTGGGTGATGTGTGTGTGCCTGTATGTGTGTGGATAGTGTTGATTGAAAAACACCGGCCAGTACTCAGTGACCATAGCACATGTTTTTAATTTACAGACTGTAAGACAAAAATACTAAATGTTCAAGTACCTTATGCCATAAAAACTAAAAGATGGGATGGATAGAGAGATAGGGAAATTAAATAGAAGATGTTTATTATCGTCAAAGACCTAACTTGTCCTCTCAACGAGTTATGACTACCACCCAGGTTACGTTCTAACTTTACAAACGAAATAAGGAAATGTGATTTTATTTAAATATCAGTTTTCGACGGTAATTCTTGGCCTGAAGACGTAATCCCCCAACGCGGGTGATTACAGAAACATGTATACACATATGTAGCCATTAATGTTTGTATAAATAAATTTAATACACCTGCTCAGTTCACTCATTGAGCACTCTTTGGTAGACACATGTTGTTTCATTGGATGTACTTCTAGGAAACTAAACTCTACTGGCTATATATATATATATATATATATATATATATATATATATATATATATATATATATATATACTTCTATAGCAAGAAAAATATTTGTTTTAGACATGCGGTTTATTGCCATTTTATACATGGTTAACCTTCGTAAATTGGTGCAATATAATTTTACCTGTTTAGCAGTCACTTGATTATACATTATTACATAATTTATATGAAAATCAATTACCACTTAAATAAATGTGTTTATTTAAACGTAATACAGCATTATAAAATTATTGAAAGATTTAACTCTTAGGTGTACGTAATTATTTCTAAATATTTAATATTATTTATTTATTTAAATTATCGAGACTTATCTTTTAATGAATTGATTTGCTTTTATAAAATTATTGTAAAATTATTAAAGCAATCTTCTTTTTAGTTTACCAGTTTATTTCAAAGTAAGTTAATAGTATAAAGTAATTTGAATGACCTCGTTTTTATTTCACTTTTGAATTAATTTAAACTGAAATGAGTATTGTAGTTCTTGTAGAATCTGGGAAAATTTCACAGAAGCAGACATATATTAAATCAACAAATATATCTGGATGAAGTTGATAATTTTCTGAATAACATAAACTATTATTTTTAAAGACAGAAAAACTATTAACGCACATCAAATATGGGAGTCTTCTCTTTTTATATATTAGATTACGGGATTTCCTTTGTCCTTAGAATGAATTTAAATTTACATTGAATTAAAGGAAATATACAAATAATAATCGCGTGTTTCAACCAAGTATACTGGATTAACAAGAGTTCACAATATTATGTGAACTGTTGGATATTACAGGAATTAAATCTGTTTTAAAAATTCATCCATGGCAAAAAAATTAAAAAGGCCTAATATATGTCAGGAAAACCCATGGGGTAATTATAAATATGAATGCTTGAAGGCAAGCGTGCTATGAAAGCATGCAGGATGCCCTTTGATTCACGCGAAGTGAGCACGAATTGGGATTCGGCTATTTTTGAAACAATTTAATGAAATAATTGAATATTATCCAAAAGTTGAAACATGTGTCAATTATAAACAAAGCTGTGCCATATTTTTGCGGTATTTTGTACATGTGTTTGCTTGCAAAGTGAATGTCAATTAGTAAGCTATAGAGGTGATATTAATGATCAATGGTATTTAAGGTTGGTTGGTGCGTTGTATTATTTTGTTTTGCATTCTCCCACATGTTATAATGAAGCTGAAAACATAAAGATGATCCCTCATCTAATTTAACAGTTGTATCATAATATGTCAATATTTTATGTGATAATAAGTACAGATTAGTGCGATAAAATTATCGCGTTAGAAAAGACGGCATACTTCAATTTCCGTTTGATGAAAAAAACAACAGTTTTCTAATTTTATTGCAAACCATCTAGAAGTTGTTTAGCTGTGTATAAATCCCAGGAGCTATAGCATCCTTATAGTGTGTTTGACAGTGACATAATATTAAAATAGAGAATCTGCAGATGCGACATTGTACAACTCATGCTCTCTTCTGGTCAAAGTTATGACAACAAGAGCACTGCTAGGATCCTCAAAATGGATGACTAAATTGTAAATAACAATGACGTGTTCAGAATGAGGTGAACAAAGTTTACGACTATGGTTATGGTTTTAACGTTTTTTAAAAGACAGTGCCACATAATACCACTTCACATTTTCGAAATCTCCTCGAGAGTCAACACCAAAATGTACTTGGATGCGCTGAATAATATAATGATCCCCTGGTGTAATCAGGGGAGTATATTTCCCCCTTTTTAATGAATTTGTCAATCTCTCGATTATGAAGAGAAAGTAGGATTTGATGCTATTTGACGCTGATTTATTCCCCTATAACAAGATGCTTTGACAATGTGAAGTCTAATCTATTTTCGCTAATCAGGATTTTACTATCACTGTCAGCCTAATAAACACCCCTTAGTAATAGATACATTAAACTTGGCCTTGCATTGTCAAATAAACACCAACAAACAGTAGACTCACGTTATCGTGCTATATATTACTCACACTAGAAGTCATCGTATATCATTACAAAAAAGTATTTACTTATCCGTACAATACTCGCCACATTTGAGCGGGTGGTTGTACCACTAGTTTATTCATTCTATGCAGAGTAATAAATGGGCATCAAACAAAATAGGCACCGCAATATAGAACCAGCATCATTTTCTGTCCCATCGCTGCAACGGTGGACCTTTTTACGCGAACGTTATGGGGATGTACTCTGATGGACGCATAAAACGTGAATCTTCTCGACGGACATATCTCCGACTTAACAGACAAGCAAAATAAATCCCACTTTTGACTCTTCACGTACCTAGTTGTCGGAATAAACTACTATTTATTACCTAAGGCAAATATCTTTCCAAAGAACTTTCTATTTCCTAATTATCTATATAAGAAAATGTTTACGTTTGTGTGAACAGAACACTCGTGCTTAGACACGCATGGTCTCCTATGGACAAAGATAGGTTTTTATGAAGTTCTTTTAGTTCTCTACTTTTAAAATCAGATCAAAATATCTCGACACAAACAATAATTTATTGATTGAAATAAGAAACTTAAGCAACACCTCATATTTGCGAATGCAAAACACGTGCATTTATTTCAGTAACATGGAAATATTGCGTCTGGTTGCTATGAAGCAGCTAATATCGCTTAGTTATTTGAAGCATTTTCAGACAGAATGTTGTCAAGATACTTGAACAAATAATAGTCAGTAGGTAAGAGTTCTAAAGGGTCTGGCAGATGAAGCAGTGTTTTGTAGCCAGTTCATCCACCTTCTTCGCGGTTGTTGTAGGAATGTACGGTCAAGCATTGTCAAGGAGGAGAATTAAGGCTTATTCTGTTGACAAATTCGGAATGATTTTTTTGAAGTTTCTGATTCATTTATTGACAGTACTTCTCCGCCCTAATGGTTTTGCCTGCATTAAAAAAATCTTCAATCTATGCGACCATTAAAGACCACCAAACACTCATCGTGACCTTCTGTTTGTGCAATTCTTATTTAGGAATAGTCGTGGAGCTTCGTCGTCGTATAACTGCTGAGCCGAGCGGCATTTGTGGCAAAATCACTTTTCATCGCCAGTCACGCCCCGATCGAGAAACAGTTTGCTTTTGTTGTGCAAACGGAGGGAAGTTGACACTTAATTACAATGTTTCTTTAGTTTGTCCTTCAATTCGAGAAACACCTATTTATCAAGTGTTCTTGTCTTTTCAAATCTTTCTCAAGTTGTTGGCGATCTTCGTATAAGTAATGTATATTTTTATTCCATTTTCCTCCCAAACAAGGGAAAAGTGCAACTTTTAAGTAGGGACCTACTATAAGTGACGTAAGTTACAGATATACTATATAGGGAATCGGGCAAAAAGATATATGTTCAGATCACACTACAACTTATGCATGTTAGTACATTGGGAAAACAGAATAATAGAGGGAAATTCCAAAATCTAGGGGAGAAACTATTAGAGTAGAAGACTTTCTTATATCAAGAGATATTACTATGTAAGTGTGGCACGTTGCTGATTGTCGGGTTTGTCGGTGGTATTTAAATCGAGAGGGTACAAGGGGTTGTAGTTCGTCCGAGCATCCACCATTAAAATACTTGTAGAACTGTTAGAGTGATGCAACATTTCGTCGATGGTGTTATGATATCCATCTTAGAGGGGGTACATATTATATACGTGACGCCTGTTCATATATTATTAAATTTCCTTGAAGTTGACAACAGGCATATTTTAAATGTTCATTTAGAGAGGAGACAGAGTGACAGTGGGTACATGCTGAGAGAGTTGATATTCACAAGACATATCCATTAGGGAGAGGATGAAGTGGTATACATTGATACATACTGGAATGATTAAACACATTACCTTTTCTTGTTGGAATGATGAACACAGAAAGACGGTAGTTATAAAAAAAACATGATGATTGTTTATTCTTCGACCGGTCGGAAATTATTCTGTTCTTTAGGGATTCAAAGTTGTTACATGATTCCTTCTAAGCCTCCCGCTTCCAAGAGGGTGGCCTGATTCTAACTGAGAATCGATCTGGTCCTCTCTTCTTCTCTGAGTCTCTGATCTGAAACTGATTCTCTCTTACTTCTTTGAACCCTTTACTATATTGAGAAATCATTTCAGCCTTGACGTATGTCTGGCAAACGAGACCACAACTCACGTGTTTAAAACATGCGCAATTTGCACGTTTTGAAACCATTTCTGACGACCAGGAATTTTCCCATTCTCTTTGTTTTACAAAGGAATTAAACCTACTTGTTAATTCTCTAATCGACATTTTTATTATGCATTCTTTTTAAGAATGTGAATAGATTTTCCAACCAAAATTTATTTATAAAACATTTTAAAAGAATTAACAATTTGACTGGGCATTCCATTTAAAACTTATTGTTCTTTAACACTTATCTACAGGGTTCGATTCTCGTTTTATCTGATATCATTTTCATTTAACTAATTCTCTTTTTTTACTTACATGAAAAGGGGACAGCCGTTTTCATGTAACAATGGGGCAGAGGTTGAAGATTGCATGGCAGTTCAGACCCTCTCAGGTTTGCGATTCTCCTTTGAACTCTGTCCAGGTGGGAGATACTAGTAGCACGTAAACCAGCTCAAATGTAACAATATTCCATACATTGGCGAATTTTTGCCTTATAGACGTACAGAATACTTTCAGGTGTAAGTGCATTTCTAACAGATTAGAGAGACTCCACCGTACAGTCCTTGCAATACCCCGAATGTATCTGTTCCAACTCATGACCATTCAGCCGAGAAGCTTAAAAGAAGTATTTTAAGGTAATGTAGCTTTAGCCATTGTTATCGGTGCCTGAGGAGACTTATTGTAATTATTGAAGGAAACAAGCTTATATATCAGAGCAATGTCCGGCTTTGTTCCGTGTATGGTATATACGTTCAGAGATTACAGTTAAGATATCTGTTGTAGAACGGGCTTGCGTAAATCCATATTGTCTCTCGGTCAGAAGTTTAGCAGCTCTAAAGTTAGAGACTAGAGCTTGGTTATTTATGGATCAAATATTTTGGGGAAAAGCATAAGGAGATTGCAGTTAGGATATCTGTTGTGGAACATGCTTGTCTAAATTGATATTGTTAGTCGGTCAAAGTTTAGCAGCTGTAAGGTGAAGGACTAGTGCTTGATTTATTAAGGACTCAAATATTTTGGCGAACAGCTGGAGAACGCGAATGCGGCGATAATTTCAGTTCTTTCGCGATGTTTCTGATGCTTTCAATTTATCGTTGTCAGCATCCGATAGCCGACAGCTACGCTCATCACCTTCAGCAGCTCATAGGGCAACCTTAAACTGAAATAAAAAAAATTACGAATTTGCTATGTTTTTTTTATTTTGTATTGAACGTTCTGAAAAAAACATTTAAAATGATTGTAATTTAAACGATCAGATAGAACAAATCCATTTATAATGATAAAGTAAAGACATTATAACAACGTAATCACGTTGACACATCGGTTCCCGCTTAATCACCGAAGTTAAGTAACGTTGCACCTGGTCAATACGAGATGGGTCACTATTTTGGATGTTCAGGTACTCTATCTGAAAAGTGCTTTTTTTCAGCATTGTTTTCAATCGTCCTGGACTTATCTTAGTTACTGGACGAACAGTGCGGATTGAGGAAAGGTGTGGTTGGGATTGCGCCTCCCTTACCTCACAATTACATTCGCAAGTTGCCATCCATGGGTAGCCTTTGTTATTTGATGCTCACCGGAGGTGTCAATCGATTATAAGGAACCTTAATTGAAACTACATCATTTGAAATCAAAATGAAAAATTCCGCAAGAAGTTGTTTTTCTTCTTTTCTCAACATAATAGAAGCCCAATATGTCTCAAGTTGCAATATTCCTTACCTCATGTTGGGCATAGTGAAAAAGAAAACAGTAATTGTAACTTTTTTCACCCCGAGCACTGTATTTTATTTGAAAACTTGTCTAACATAAGACTGTGGATAGTTAATCAGGAAGATCACCCTTCAAATTATATGTACACTTGTGCACCTTATAGAATCAGACGAAAGAGAGAGAGAGACAGACAGACAGACAGACAGACAGACAGAAAGGGAGGATGTAAAAGAGGAGAAAGAGGGTGATGCAAAAGTCTTGCGAACAGAGGGAAAAAACTATTAGAGTATAAGCTTTCTGGTTTTTGCTGTTTGTCATGGTAAGGCGGGAGTGTGTATGTAGCGGGTGCACAAGACGTGTGCATTAAGCGGAGCACATTCCATTAAATAAGTTTTAAACAGAGGAGGTGATGCGACATTGCGTCGTAGGTACAAGGTTTTAAAGCTTTTCAGACACGACAGTAGATTTGAATTTTTTTATGGAGCCTATCCAAGAGTGATAGAATGGTGGCAGATGTGGCAACAGTATTCCAAAGTAAGCAAGTAACACTAATTTTGATATTTTAATGACTTTAAAGACTTTGTCATACATGGCGATTGAATGGTCTTGCTCTCGCTTACTGTAAGGATAATGTTGTTGCTTTTTTATGATGATAAAACTGTGAATCATAAAACCGTGTGGGGGTTCATGAAGAGAGTAAGACACTCCCAATCGGATGTTGGCTCATTGGCTATTATAGACAAAGTGTGTAAACGCTTCATTACCCACCGGCCACATCATGTACGAAAAGAAAATAATAAAAAAAAATGCTTAGCCAAGGGCAGCGGGCGCACTAAACATAAGATTTAACTGCAAACGTGTTTGTAAGAGGCGGTAAGTAGAAATATACACCAATGATTTTTGTAAAGAAATAGAGAGAAGGAAACAATACACCAAGTATGTTTTGAATGTGCATTCAGGCAAAAAGTAACCCAGCTTTCGCCTTAGAAGCTGAAAACACCTATGTGACCCCTAATCGTTTAACAAAAAGAAACAAATATAAGTACTCATTATGCACATTCTCCTGTTTCCTCCAATGTTTATTCCAACATATTTATTGTGTTGAAAATTGACGACACATGAAAATTTACATCTTTTTTAATCACGCATATTCAACCTAGTCTTATATTTTTGATAAACGTTATTTAATCCCTTAAATGTACATAGTGTGTCTCATAGTGTGTCTTGTGTGAAATAGAGATTTTATTTCATGCTTTTTTATGTGGTAATATACGAAACAAATAAATTTGCAAAGATTCTATGCAAGTTTGAGGTTGTATTATTGTGATTAGAATTTATCAGGTAATTTTGATTCCACTATGGATTCACCTCAACTTACACCGGTGGACAAAGCCGACACAGTTACAAGAAAGAGCCAATAACTACGGGACGAGGCAATTGTGATTACCACCCTCAATGTAATAATCAAACTGGAATCGAATAAGAACATACAGTAAACTAGCACTAGGATTATCGTTCCTTGCAACATAAGTATCCGTGCCAGACACAACGTTTAGGCATGTATTTAAATAGATTTGCTGCAAGCACTAAACAATTAGATGTTACTGAACGATTCAGTTTTGTAAAGAGCACTTTACTAAGCTTATAACTAATTCGTATTCGGAAATGTTATGACAGTCGTCTCAATTTAACATTAGTAGCCGGAATATGCCTCCAGTTATAAACATCTCAACATGACTATATCTGCAAGTTTAACAGTCTCGCAATAGCGTGTGCGCTTTGTACAATGAGAGTATAATTATTTAATTAGCTATTAGCTCGGATCGAAGCGGATGATAGTTGGGCGAAATCCGATGAATCGTAGCGGGTGGAGTAGAATACGATACGGACAGTTTTACTGCACCGTCGTAAGCGTTCTGCAGGATCAACATGATTCTGATTGAACTCAAATCCTGGGTGTCTCTAAAAGCGAACATCACGCGAAAAACGCACGGATTTTATAGATTATGAGACGAGGAAGTAAGGTGATTGGTATGCGAGGAAGAGGTGATTCTCGTGGCTGCGTGTCGAATGCGAGATCTCGTGAGGCGAATCATAAGTGGTGCTATCTTGGCCGAGGTTAGCAGGATCTCTTGAGCATAATCTGCGGGCGGCGATCGGCAGGACAGTGTGTCAAAAGCCCACGTAGGAGAACGAAAGCAAATAAAAAAGAAAAGAAAAAAAAAACAAGAGAAGAAGAGGCAACTCATAATAAAAGTATATATGAAAAAAACATTGTTTAGGAAAGCAAAAAGAGGAGCAGCAAGATGAAATAAAATTGATTAAAACATGAAGATATTGTAAAAAATGAAAAAGTAAAACCATGTCAAATCGCCATTCAAATATGAAAGTCACTTTGTATGTGTGTGTGTGTGTTTGTGTGTGTGTGTTTATGTGTATGTGTGTGTGTGATGCATGGGTTCCTTTCCTCATAGGTTCCAGAACGACTGAATCAATCTCTTGCACATTTCACACAAAGGTAATTTCTATTTCTGGGTTTTTTTTTTGTATTTTTGTACGAGGAATCATTTGATGTGTATTAAAAATCCAAAAGAATCGATTTTAAAAATAGTCTGTTCTCTTTTATTGATAAAAAATTAAGAATATTTTCAGGGGAACATTTTACGTTACATCGGTCAAACGAAACAATATAATCTGAACAAATCATTTTCGAAAATCGAAAGAATCCAATTTTTAAAAAATAGTATTTTCGTCTTATAGAGAAACAAAGACTCCTTTTTTCTGGTGGGATATGTTACGTTACCCCAAGGGAAATAATAAAATACGGCCAAGGGAAATAATAAAATCTTAGTAAATAATATCTTCTTAAAAAACAAATGTTCTTGAGTTGTAGAGAATTCTTCTACGGATCGAATAACTCCCTGCTCAACCATGGAGGTACTCAACATTTTATTTATTTTTTCTGTATTAATCAGATCAATTTACAATAAAAGAACATTTACAATTTAAAATCACCGCAACTCATTTCTTAGTTTGAATATTTTTTAACTAAATATTAACGAGATGTGATATTTCCAGGGCATTCATTGTCAAACCGAAATTTCACCTGACGTGATGTTGGAAAACAAATAGAGAGAATGTAATGAATGACATTAACATTTTATTTATTTTTTTTTTGAGAATTAGTCCACCGGTTAAATTATTGCTCGTAATCTTATATATATATATACATATATATATATATATATATATATATATATATATATATATATATATATATATATATATATATATATATAAAGATATATGCCTGGCTTTCAGTCTATCCGTCCGTCTGTCTCCATATCTTCAAACTCTATATCCTTCCAAAGTAAAAGTCACAAAGCAGAGCTAGGGGTCTCAAATGATTAACTTTATATAGACCGTTCTTTAATGGGGTTTTAAGAAAAAACTCATTTTGTACATTCGGTTTATTTAAATTTATAATCTTTAATCAGCTTATATGCGTGGTAAATTGTTACAGTTGTAATACCACTGACTTTCGGTGGTATAGTTCTGCTTCCGGTTTCGATTTAAGATGCCGCCTCCGGAATATCTTTTTTTTTACTTTTTAATTCACGAGCCTATAATAATAATACAAAATGTAGACGAATTAAAACATCGAAATTAAGCGTATTTTAAGAGCACGCCAAGCCGCCCTCACCAAGTCTAATATGTAAAATGCTAAATTTCTGACTGTCTTTCTCTATGTTTTCAAACTCAATCTCTAATGAAACTAAAAGCCGCAGAGCGATCTTAGAACCTCAAATTATTGGATTTTTTTCATGGACCGTCGTTTATTTGTCTTAAGCCGGTAAAATTAGATTTTAGACATTAAAAATGTGCCAAAATGTAAAAAAAAGCATGTTATACATTTTGTCCATTCAGTTTATTTTAAATCTTTAATCAGTTCATATGCGTGTTACATTGCTACAGTGGTAATATCACTGACTTTCAATGGTACAGTTCTGCTTTCGGTTTCGATTCTAGATGCTGCCTCCTGAATACATTTTGATTATTTACTTTTTAATTCACGAAACTATAATAATAATAATAATAGAAAATGTGGACGAATTAAAATATGAAAATTAAGCGTATTTTAAGACGACGCCAAGCCGCCCCACCCAGTCCAGTATATAAAATGCTATATGTGTTTCTGTCTTTCTTAATGCTTTCAAACTCAATCTCCTCTGAAACTAGAAGTCGCAGAGCGACCTTAGAGGCTTCAAATGATTGGGTTTTTTCATAGGCAGTCCGTTTATTTGTCTTTAGCCGGTTAAATAAAATTTTAGAGATGAAAACATGGTCAAAACGTAAAAAAATTGTCATAAATGTTGTATATTTTTTATTTTCTTTTTAATTCGTTCGTATGCATGTTCCATTTGTGGTGTTGTAACGTCACCAGTAGTGAATGATAGAATTTTGCTTTCGGTGTCGATTCTAGCGGATGGAACCCAACGACTTCCCTTTACTCTTGATATCATAATATATGCGAAATGTGAACGAATTAATATAGCACATTTAAGCGTGGTTAACCACTGGCAAAAACGTAAAACCAGTCGTATACTGGTTATTCTAAACATTTCTGCACATTATTGCTACTTTACACATTAATGCTATTTATAGATGGGTGCTGGATTTTTATATATAGTGCTTCAAGTATTTTTAACTTTTTACAATTACTTTCTCGTTGCAAAATCCTTGTGTTGTCCACGCGGACTTTTCTAAGATAAGAGGGGGGGAAGCTATGTTGATTTGTTAAATACTGGTATATTGAGCTAGTACTGTTCAAATGCATCGTTAATCGATTTTACTAACATTGCCTTTTATCATCCTAATTTTTAATCGAGTTTTTATCACTCGTTAATGTATATTTTAATCGACTTTTCATTGACTCTTTTTATCATTCGTAACTATATATTTCACTTATATTTTTAATATTTTATCTCCACCCGATGATGATTCAAGAAAGAATCGAAAGCGCTCGTGTGAACCATGGAACATTTGTAAATACCTTCGGTCTTGAAGTTAAAAAACATCGTACGAAAGATCGAAAAAATGAAAAAAAGAATCATTAAGCAAGGTATCTCTGTTGTTTTTAATAATGTTTGCCTGAATGAAGGAATGCTACCTAAATACACTAATATATATGTATATATATTTATATATATATACATATATATATATATTTATATATATACATATACATATATATATATATATATATATATATATATATATATAACTTTCAAATCACCACAAAATATTGAGTACAATTCGATGGCATCATTCTAGATACAATGGAAAATTCCTGCAAAGGTAGCTATGTGCGCGATTGTGAGCCAACCGTGCGCAATCTCCAACCATGCCTTCTTGAATCGTCCAGCAGGAAGGAGCGGTTCACGGCGACTAAAAGTAATGCCACTATAAGCGAAGAGATCATACAGCACCTGGAATTCCCAAATAGAAATTAACCAAGCCCGACTTAAGAGATCTGGCGAGAACAGTTGTATCAACGTGATTATTCCCGAAAAAGTATAATATAACATATCATAACTAACGGTTCGTTTACTAAAAAACAAAAAGTCTGCTTAAATATATTTATCATAGTTGAGCGTATTTTACTAGTGGCCACTATCCACTGTTTCAAAAATGTGTATGAGTGGATGGTTAACATGTTTATAGAAATTAGTATTGAAACACTTTGTAAAGTCGTTTCAAAATGTCCTTATGGTTATCATAATTGATTCTCTCTTTTCTGTTTGAATCTCAGTTAGAGAATTTTTTCTTACAAGAAGTGAAATGTTAAAAAAAAAAGCGGATGTATATATATATATATATATATATATATATATATATATATATATATATATATATATATACTTAATTCATATTTCCCAATCCTTATACGAGATTCTTCCTATGATGCGTCTTCTTGCAGACTGGAGCCAGTATAATTATCGTCATCGATAAAGAACAGAATATCTTAACTCTGCTATTCGCAAATAAGAGGCGAAATTATTTTGACTATGGCTGTAATAATAGCGTCTAATGGTAATAATTCCTCAAATAATTATATTAATAGTAGAAAATCGCTTTTTTATATGGGAATCGATGGTTTTCTTTATTATTGAGCTTTTGCAAAAACGTTTTTTTTTTGTTGTCTTCTTTTTGGTAATCTTCGTCGCTGCACTGACAAAATGGAAATGCATTTCATAACGGCTAATGGCCATCATACAGAATTAATATTTGATTTGATCAAATTTGAATTTCCTTCTTTTAATTCAATTTTCATATTTTTTTTTTTTAGTTTAATTCTGAGAGGAGTTTTTCAACGTATGATACAATCAGTCGTTTTTTTTATTTTTATTATTATGAGAAGTCGATATCTTTATTTTATTCTAATATTGTTTTTCATATAAAAAGAAAATAAATGTGCTATTATAGAGCTCGTAATTTCAAAACTATATTTTTAATCATGTATGTACATATATGCATATATATTTATATACACACACTTACACAAACACACACACATAAACACCCACCCACACGCATATACATGTATATATATATATATATATATATATATATATATATATATATAATGTATAAATATATAAATATTTTTCACTTCTATATATTTTTAATTTTAAATGAATAAGGATGTAAACAAAAAAAGTACAAATCATAGTGGCGGGCGATAAGTAGTGAAATGGATTTATCCTAATCTTATTACTAAAACACTGGTAAATACAAAAATATATCCATTTTAAATTTTAAAACAGAAGAATCTAAGAGATAAGGAAGACATTTTTATAACATGAATAGGCTAGCCAAATTAATCAAGAGTAGTAAACTAGATCTAATATCTGTAACATTTTTTGTTCTTGTGATTAAGGGAGGTGGTGTGCGATCATCATTTCTGGGAAGCCATGATTTAATGTCCTGTTTTGTTTTTCAATTCATGATGATCCCCTAAATTAACAGTAGTGCTATAGTGAATTCGAGAGAGCTAGTTGAGTCATTAATTGCAGGTGATAAAATTACTTACTGACTAATGAGTTTTCTAACGAATGATGAAAAATGTAATATTAAATAAGTATTTTTATGTAGTTTTAAAGGTTAAACAACTTCAAAAGCTATATATATATATATATATATATATATATATATATATATATATATATATATATATGTGTGTGTGTGTGAGTGTATATATATACATTTATGTTTATATATATGTGTGTATATATATATATATATATATGTATATATAGTATTATGGAGAGTGTAATACATGACATTACAGCGTCAGAATATATACGTTTCATCATATAAACGTATGTATAATGTATCTAGACCAATATTTTATGTAGAACGATATTACAGTGTATATTCTAAGTTCATAAAATTGTGTGTATGTAATCAAATGTTCATATTTCTTTCAGTTTCTCGCTGTGGTTCCTTATACTTCTTTGTGTGTGTGTGTGTATGTGTGTGTTTGTGTGTGTTTGTATGTAAGAGACATACAATGCAATCAGACTTATAACATTTAATACAAAAATGGGAGGTGGACATAGTCTTAGGGTTGTTATCCTGCTAACAAACTTATCATATCTTGCTCATCCCGATCCTGTTTAATGAAGCTGCCTAAAGCTATATAAACATTTCTTCCAAAGAGTCGACCTAAAGTCTTCAGATATATTTCAGATAGCATTTATTTCACCATGTTTCCTTGTTAGAAGGTCACAGGATGGTCCTCTATACTCCTCCTGCGTCAGAGAAAAAGGCCTTAACCGTTCCACTGTCTCGAGTTCTCCCCGTTGAACTTCTGTCTCAGACTCTCTTTTGCTCTGTAACTAAATATACATATATATATATATATATATATATATATATATATATATATATATATATATATATATGGATGGATTAATAGATAGTATTACGTCATTGCATTCTAGTTCTAACACACGACTTTCAAACCCGTTTCCTATACTGATTTAGTCATGTTTCCCGGCAGTTTCGATACCAACATTCCCATCCAAGCCAACTTCCAGGATCTCTTTTTTCTAAGCTAAATATTTTACTGACCATTTTTTTAAAATAACATTCTTTCTACAAAACAGTCAACATCTTCCTCATGTAACACTTTACTTTTAGATAATAATATTTAGTTTCCTAAATCGACTATCGGCAAGAAAACACGGCGTAATTTTCACTGTGATAGGTGACGCATGACAAAGTTTGAGCCAAATTATATACATTATATTTATATGCATTACTTTCTTGATATCTCATTTATACTTGTATACAGTGATGATCATATTTATTGACACGGTAAAATAAAAGTTAAATTTTGTCTAATAAATTCTAAAAAAGGGATTAAATTAAAGAAAATAACAAAGTATATGATGTATTTTTAACTGGCCTTTCCGATGCAGCAATCGGATTTTAGAAAAAATAAATAACAAAGGAACAACAAACATAATTGCAAAAAACCCTTGTTCAAAATTATTGGCACGATTTATTTAATAATCAATTGTATAGCCTTTGGCCTTGATTACCTTCCTCAGTCGCTTTTCATAATTTACAACCAAGTTGTTGCACTCTTCAGTAGTAATTTTAGCCCACTCTTCCTGACAATAATCCTCCAATTGAATAAGATTCTTAGGCTTCCTTTGCATTACCCTCAATTTTAATGTTCTCCATAAATTTTCAATTGGATTAAGGTCTGGGCTTTGTGATGGCCACTCCAAAACATTAATATGATTGTCCTCAAGCCATTTCTTCGTCAGTTTAGCCGAATGCTTTGGGTCATTATCTTGCATGAACCACCAACGACGACCAAGTGAGAGCTCTTTAGCAGAGTCTTTCAGGTTTTCATCCAATATTTTAACATAATCTTCCTTTTTTATGCTACCTGTGACCTTAACAAGTCGCCCTGGTCCAGAGGCAGCAAAGGATCCCCAAAAAATCAAACTGCCTCCACCGTGCTTCACTGTCGGTATGGTGTTCTTAGGCAGGAAAGCTTCGCCAGATTTTCTGTAAATATAAGACACTTTATTATGGCCAAATAACTCTATTTTCGTTTCGTCAGTCCATAGAACACGTTTCCAGAATGCAACATCTTTATCAATATGACGTTTTGCAAAGGCTAGCCTTGCTTTCAGGTGCATAGGCTTCAATAAGGGAGTCTTTCTCGGACGACATGCTTTTAAACCAGCTCTCTTCAAAACTCTACCAACTGTATGTCGAGATACATTCACTCCAGAGGTGCTCTGTTCATCAACAATCTCCCCAACAGAGATCCTTGGGTTTTGTTTTACTTGTCGAACAATTTTCCGTTCATCTCTTGGGGAAAGAATCCTTTTTCTCCCTCTACCCTCTAAACTCATAACGTGGCCTTGCGATTTGAACTTGTTTATTATGGCTCTAACAGTGGATTTGGGAAGGTTTAGCTTCTTTGAAATCTTATCATAGCCCTCCCCATTGGTATGGCATGCTACTACAAGCTTTCTGACGTCTTCGCTGTGTTCCTTAGTTTTAACCATGGCGATTGAAAATTATAATTTAGTCACTTATAATAGTTTAAATAAATCGCTATCTAAAAATTATCTGAAAAAAATTATTCACTGAATTAGCGTTAAACAAGCATAATATGGCTATAAAAAAGTTCAGAAAGCACGTAAACCGGAAATTGATTGATATTATACTGATACTAAAAGAAAAACAAAGCCGTGCCAATAATTTTGAACAAGGGTTTTTTGCAATTATGTTTGTTCTTCCTTTGTTATTTATTTTTTCTAAAATCCGATTGCTGCATCGGAAAGGCCAGTTAAAAATACATAATATACTTTGTTATTTTCTTTAATTTAATCCCTTTTTTAGAATTTATTAGACAAAATTTAACTTTTATTTTACCGTGCCAATAAATATGATCATCACTGTATATATATATATATATATATATATATATATATATATATATATATATATATATATAGACATATATATATATATATAAATAAATATATATTAATATATATATATATATATATATATATATATATATATATATATATATATTTAGACAATTATTCACTAACAAAAGCTAAGTACGTCCAAGGATGGAATACTATTGCCATATCTGGGCAGGAACTGTTAAAAACAGCTTATCCTGCCTTGACAGAGTACAAAATAGACTTCGTGGCTTAGTGGGGGATGGCCTTTTCTTTACCCTACAATTTCTCTCCCACAGAAGAGACGTTGCGAGCCTATCCTTGTTTTATCGTTATTTCCATGGCAGGTGCTCGTCTGAACTCCAATCTCTGGTCCCCCCTCGCCAATCTTTCACGAAAAACACCCGTCTAGCTGAATCCACTGTGAAAAATTTCCCCCCACTCTTTATCTGTGCATAAATCAAAACGTGGATTCCATGAACAAAGCTTCTTTCTTTGAACTGCACGCGTCTGGAACTCTGTTCCGTCTGCCTGCTTCCCACCTGACTACAACTTGGATGTCTTCAAGTCCAACGTTAACAAATTCCTAATGACAGCCCCTCAAAGTAAACACTTCATCAAATCTCCACACTAACGTAATGTACTTGCAATAACCCTTATCCCTGAGTGGCTTCCGGTCCTTGATAAGTGGTGATCACTGTGTAAAAAAAAACTCACATATTTAAGATTTATAATTGTTTGCTAGCATGCAAACTTATAGCCAGTCAATAGAAAGTCATTTTACTAACTGTTTTCCGAGAATAGCCCATTCGAAACCTTGAAACAAATAAATACTACTTTTTAATTATATCACCGCTTTGCATAATAAAACACAATAATTTTGATTTACCAAATTATAACTCTCTCTCTCTCTCTCTCTCTCTCTCTCTCTCTCTCTATATATATATATATATATATATATATATATATATATATATATATATATATATATATATAAATGTGTGGAATATGAAAACTAGTGGCTACACATATGAAAATATGTTTCAGTGACCACCCTGCTAAGGAAAATCACATCATCAGGCCAAGAATATCTCACAATCGCTCTGTCTAAAACTTGGCCACTCTTTGGAAGACACATTGTGTCTTTTTTTGTTTAAAAACTAAACAATACTTCCAATTATATATATATATATATATATATATATATATATATATATATATATATATATATAAAGAAATGAAGAGATAGATATTGTTGTGAAACGGAAAGTCTGAAAAACAAAGACAAAACTCGTTAATTAGTGGAAAAGAAACGTATTGAAAGGAAGGCCAATACTACGTATAAGGAGTATGATCTTATTTTGTATCGCATTATTATCGTAAGCTGTCAACTATTGCACGGACACATACAAACACTCACAAACACACACGCGCGGGCACACACACAAACACACACATACACACACACACACACACACACACATATATATATATATATATATATATATATATATATATATATATATATATATATATATATATAGATGTGTTTTTTTTTTTTTTTTTGGTTTTAGCGATATGTTTTGAATGAATTCAATCATTTACGAAAGTGCATTTATACCTAAAATCGAGTTGGGAATAATTTCCCCTTTTAACCAATTTGGTACCTCCACATGGGGAGCGGTATGTATATTATTTTTAAAATATAATTATCCACTGACACGTGTTTCGTCTTCTACAACTCATCAGAGTGGCTGTACATTATTCCCAACTCGCATTTAGGTAAAAATGCACTTTCGTAAATGATCGAATTCATTCAAAACATATCGCTAAAACCAAAACAAAACAGCATCTAAGGAAATCGCGATATATCCAGACAGCTCGCGATATGGTCCAGGGGTAAGGGTTTAGGCTCATTACCGTTGGGTCCTGATTTCGAATCTCGCAAGATACAGCCACTCTGATGAGTCGGAGACGACAAAACACGTGTCAGTGGATAATTATCTAATAAAAATAATATATATATATATATATATATATATATATATATATATATATATATATATATATATATAAAGTAGAAAAACCCAAATATTTTAGAACTAAATTTACAATATTTAATTCAAAACAAGGACTACGAAGTAATGTTGAACGCTACTTATTTCATGGAGTTTCAAAGACAGTGCCCTCTTGCTCAGATGAAAATATAAGAAAAAATAGTTATAGATGACTATTATTTTTTTTTCTTGTTAGCTCATTTTTAAAACAGTCGAAAAAAATGTCAAATAATATAAATGATTATAGGAGAAATGAGAAGAATACTCAACACTATCCAATAATTTTGGTTGCAAATATGTATGGGCATAACTTGTCAACAAAATAGGATCCGCGCGTAAGTATTTAGAACATAAATATGATATACTAATAACAAAACAAGTAAATACATGACCAAGTAAGTCTGCGCCAAGTCTATTGATACATTTACGGATTAAATTTGATCTGAATTTCATTTGTTTGTTTTCTTTTTCTCTTTTCTCTAAAGATATTCCGTGACTTAATTTTCTTCTTGGGAATGCTATTGCGTTTGGAAACGGTTTAATAAAATTAATCATTCCGAACTTGATTACCAGGCCTATCGGCATTGGATTTGCTGTTTGTTCTTTTTGTTATATTAATACAAGAATCAGAACTTTCTTTTTGACACACGTCTATTCCAAACAAATCGTATCGCAACTTGGATGTAAATGGCTACAATTTGGTACTATCTCAAGGAAAGATTAACAAGATGTTAGTTTATATTACTTTTAAACTTCTGCATATCAGTACCGTCATGGACGCATACAACAGGAAGAGAATTCCAAAGTCTGGCTGTCCAAGGAGAGAAATTAGTGGAATACAAAGCTTTCTGGCATTTAGGATCTTCAACAGTACAAGAGTGTTGCTACGCGGGCTTGTCAGGGATATGTACGCCATAGGAGTACAAGAGCAACGAGTTCATCAGGGAGAATTCCATTCAAATATTTGTAAAACAGGCCCAGGGATTTAACATTGTGGCTATAGGGCAGTGGTTGGAGCTTACTTGTCAAAGTGGGACCTATTAGGTATAAACTTGTTTTGGGGCCCAATTAAAGAGGGAAAGTTAGTGGTCGATGCAGCAGCCCTGATGTAGCAACAATGCTCTATGCATGGGCGAGGGAAAGTATTGTCAAAATGAAAAGGATACTCGCAGGTGTATGTAGTTGTCTAATTCGACAACCAACGTTTTTTCAGCAGCATTCGCAATGTATCCAATGTATTTGTTCCAGATCATATTCCCCGTGAATAGTAGGCCGAGTAGTTTAAAGGGAGAATTCTTAGGTAAGGTGTTATTTGTCATAGAATATAAGCGCTAGAAGAGACGTCTTGTATTTGTTAAAAGAAGGTAACTTACTAATATTCAATGTTACCATATATTAGCGGCCCCATTCCACTACGGCCAGGAGGCCATTTACATACGATCTCTTATTGTCCTTGGTATATGGACATCCGTTCCCCCCTCAGTAGGTTATAGAGCGTTGTATTATCAACAAATATACCCATCTCTGACACAATATTATCAGGGAGATCGTTTATGAATATAAGGAATAATAGTGGCCCAAGGTTGGACCCCTGCCGTATTCCCGCATTAATAGAAAACTGCTGATGTGTCCGTCCATCAATGACAACCCGATTGCCCTATCTTGCCGATTATCTTAGACGGGTATATAAAAATTTAGTTTAGTTTTGCAAATTTGTATTTTATTTGTAACGTACGAACCGACTGAATGCAAGCTGCTTTTGTGTATTGGTAGCTGCAAAATCTGTAGTGGAGCTTGCTATAATACCATTATGGATGGCTTCATTTATACATTGTGTAATTGTTGTGTGAGGTGCCTAATCTTTATAATGGTAGATATTTCACTAATTGAACACTATATTGTCTTTGTGACATATTTCTGTTCGTTCCCTGATCGTCTAAGTGTGTTACGTGCATGTGTGTCAGAGATAACATAAACACATATATGTATTTTGACATAGCTTATTTTGACATAGCTTATCAACTTCGAAACTGCGGCGTTGGTCTTTCCGTTCACCAGGAAATTTCACCTTTTCTTGGAAAAACGCAAATGCATACAAAATTCAAGACGCTGGTAGGTTTTATATAGTTTTTAATCACTTTCCAGGTGATGATCGCAGAAGAATGGAAAGTGAGTTATTTGATTGGGTGGATAATTCTAGTTCTAAATTTTTAGATACGTCAGCTTCCTCCAAAGGGAGCGACAACTGTTAACTTATCTGCTTATCTTAGCCTCTAAATTACAACCTTGACTCACTGTCTAGTCAATCTTAAAACGTTACTAAAATCACGCCTGTCCCTCAGCTATTATTAGAGATTCCGGTGTAACTTGCCCATTTTACAACTCCAGATGTTTTGACAACTTTTATCAAAACATAGCTTCACATCCCATCTCTTGTTTACCTCAACAGTATGATAGATAGTTAGATCGAGATAGATAAAAAGCTAGATCAATAGATGCACATAGATAGATTGACATACGGATAAATGACAGTTAATTTCTCCTGTTCAAAAATTATATAACAATACTTCCGTGTGGGAACATATGCTTCCATGACGGTTATCTAATTAGCACCTTTTTCAGCAGGAAGAGGGAAGATATCAGTTCATGGATCATGTTTAGTGGGTTATCTAATGTTTTTCCCATCAGGTCTGTTGTAGTATCTTGTTGACGAGCAATGGGTCCTCTGGGGTTAAGACTTAAGTGTGATGTCAACTGATACTGCTATGCGGTCTGTGTTTTCATGTAGACTGTGGGTATTTGTCACACAGCCCTGAGGTACTGTGGTGAGGAATAGGTCTAGAATGTAAGCCTGCTGTGGCCCACAATCTGGAAGGCGGGTTGAGAACATTACTGCCTCTTTGAGGCTAAAGAGAACTAGAAGTAGAGCGCCCAGCTGCATCGGTGCCCTGAGAAACCAGAACAATTTTATGATGGGTATTAAACCACATGTATTAGGGCTTTACTATCTAAGGAGAGTGCTGCATCTATACTATCAGATACCTAATCAATTAGGGTACAATTCCGACTGAAGGGAGAAGAGTACAGAAAATACAATTGACTAACGAAGTGATGGAAGGCTAGTCGAAAGCACATAAAGACTGGTCATCCGATTCAGGACGTTTTTCTCTACTGAAAATGAGGATGCTACGAATATAGATTCAAACCCGCACATATATCTGTCCGAGTCCTTACAACAGAGCGGGGGTATTTTGTCATGCTAAAGTTGTTAGAGGGGATTGGGGAGTGTAAGTTTGATACATTAATGCTAACATTTCCGGGGAGTTTACTTAGATATCAGACCCTACATCATCTAGATTAATTCTATGCCCACGGACATTTCTAAAAGCGAACCACTGACATTATTATTATTATTATTATTATTATTATTATTATTATTATTATTATTATTATTATTATTATTATTATTATTAATAATAATAATAGTATTACTAATATTATTATAAATACTACTATTACTGCCACTACTCTTACGACTAGCATGGCTAATAGTATTAGTATGCATGTCTTTCCTTAATGATTTTGCCTAAGTGTTTGAAATAACTGTCAGACATCATTTTCTTTAAATGTCATTGGATTTTAAAATAATTTCTTTTTTCTAATTATTGATTATTTTTTTTTATTTTGTTCATTCCAAATTTGTTTCAATATTTCTCAGATTTTCATTCTTCACGTGTAGGTGGAGTGAAGGAGTGGCGAAGGCTTACCTTTGTTTCTTGCTTTATGCTTTCCAACGTTAATCACTGGTAATTCCAGTCAGTAATCCACATGAGAGAACGCCTAAAAGAAAAATATACATGATATTGAATGATATAGTCAATATATGAATCGAATACATACATGAATATACACACATGCGCACACACATATTTATTACATGCACACAATCGAACATAAAACAGGCACCATACAACATGTTCCACTACACTGACTGCATTCAATGCAAATCACGAATATTACACTATTGGAGGTATACATTAGTAAACTTAACGCTTCATACAGAACTCGAATTGAAGCATTGATGGATACATAAGCATGTATTTGTATGTATATGGTCTAAATAAAATTTTTATTTCAAATATATATATATATATATATATATATGTCTGATTACCCTATATACCATATTTCTCTGTTGTAGATCAAATGTTGTAAAGCATATACTTGTGAAGTGTCCTTAAACACTTTTTATATTTATATTTAATGTATAAAGGCTATAAACATGCATGGCTCCATATTTTCAATTTTTGTATCCGCCGAAACGAAATTTCAGTGAATAGAGCTAAGGCCGCAAATAATTGGATTTTTTACGAACCGTTCTTTTATGGGTGTTTAGCTTTAAAAAAAAAAAGGAGCAAAAATGGGTAGAAATTTAAAAAAAAGCGTTAAATATTTAGTACATTCATCTTTGGTTATTTTTATTTTCTTTTTCTTTTTTAAGGTTGTCATATTTTAAAGTTGTCATATGCGTGTGCCGTCTGCGCAGTGTTAATAGTTCGAACTTCGAATGTTGCAGTTACTGTTTCGATTCTGGCTGATGGCACCCAAGTACGGTTTGGTGGTCTTGAAATCACGACTCTATAATAATATATAAGAAATCTGGACAATTTATAATATAATATTGATGAGTATTAACGGCTGGGTAAATGGGAGCAAAGAAGGGCGCTCCCACACATTAGTGTATATATATATATAAAAGCAAACACACACACGCACACACACGCGCACACACACACATAAACACACACGCACGCACACACACACACACACACACACCCTACCCCACCCTAAAGGAAAAGAAAAAAAAAGCATTAGCAGAAAGAGATAGCGACTACAGCGAGGTCAACGCCTCCCTGGACAAGCCAAATAAAAAAGAAATAAAAAAAAAACAAAGCAATAAAAATTCAGCATACCAATGAATAATAAACACTTACAAGCCTCCACCCCTTGGAAAAACTTCAAATTAACTACAAAAATCGCCATTTTTACACATTTGAAAATAATTTCTGACGAGGACGCATCACAGACCGTCTGAAACGCGCGTAACCGATTTCAATGACTTAAAAACATTATTACAATGATCCAAACATAATTTTCAATGAAAAAACCAAGACACGGAATAATAAAATCATGTTAAAAAATACACATTGTTGGTGACTACTCCCTTATATATATATATATATATATATATATATATATATATATATATATATATATATATATATATATAATTTGCAAGGAAACTCGATGTATTCCAGGATTGAGTGAGTATAAACAATATTTCCCTCTGTAATATATTTACTGTCATCGAAATCGGTTAAAATCGCCCATTTTTTTCCAATTAAATCGATTAACAAGTAAGGAGCCTACTCACTTTTATGTACCGGGATGATGATTTACATTACTCCTTAATATTACTTCGTACACAATACCTTGTAATAGTATATTGCATTGTACAAAATCTACTGTTAATTTCATACATGTCTTTTTAAATAAGCGCTTCTCTCTTAAAATGCAAAAATCCAGTATTATTGTTCGGTTATGCCCTAAACCGAAACATATAATTGGAACGCACGCAGGTCTTATTAAAAAAATCCGTTGATATTATATAATTAGTTTTACATTAATTTACTTGCATTAAAGTTTAATGTACAAATGTCAAGTATCCTGTTTCAACCATACTCTAAAAAAGAAAGATTTAGTTCGAACGCAACCTTTGCTTAAAAAATAATCTAAAGTTGATTTTTTAGGCTAGACTTGTCTACAGGTACGGTTGTTTAATATTTACAAATTTGGTCAGAAATCCTGAGCATCAGGCCCTTGCAACAAAGAGATGTCGAGCTGAGATATGAAGCGCATCAATAGGTATGGTATATCCAGGGGAAAATCTGAATATAGTGTATTTTGGAAGAATGTGATGGCTAGCGTTAGAGACGCTGTTATCAAAAAATTTTAAAAAATCGTAATATTGTTGGCGGACAAGAAAACATATGTATCAGTTGTAGTAGAACTTATACAATAGCGATTATGGTTGATCTTTTTTCTTTCGACGGACTTTTTTGTATTCCTACACGTCGACACATAGGAAACAAAAACATTAAAGATATAAACATTTCTATATTTTTTCAAATTGATTTTTATCAACACACTCACATATATATATATATATATATATATATATATATATATATATATATATATATATATATATATATAACGTGGATATCTGCATGGCATTGTTCGCTAGAGAAAATTGACTATAACCGAACTTCATTACTTAAATATACGTATTTATTTTTTGTCATTTTTCTAATCATATTTTTAAAAGAATAATTAATGCTTTTTACATTCTCATAAGGAGTTGAATCGAATATAGTTTTAAATACATCAGAAAAAAGGAATAGGAACTTTAATATGAGTAAAGTAGAAAGAGTAAGAGAGAGAGAGAGAGAGATGGGGAGGGGGAGAGCCAAAGAGAAACGTGACTAATACCCGCATATATATATATATATATATATATATTTTTTCATTTAAAAAATTGTATCCTTTTAGTAATTTTATCCATATCGATAGTTAAAGGTTTTGTAGAGTATCGTTAATCTTGCAAGACGATTTATGCCCCCGAAAGGAAAAAAGAAAAAAAAAACAATCAAATCGTTTTAACATAAATACATGTGCTATGTGCAAAAAATCGATTAAAATTAATGTGCTCAGAAAGTGTTTTCTGTTTGAAAGAAAGGTATATGCTTGTGTGCTAACTGGCTTTATTTGTGACGATTACTTATGCTAGAATATCACGTCTGCATTTCTTAAACGTTGCTGGAGTAAAGAGGAAAAAGATTTACATGTTTACATCTGAAAATGTAATTATTATGTAATTTCCTGTTTTCTTGAAGGATTGAATATATATATATATATATATATATATATGTATATATATATATATATATATATATATATATGTGTATATATATATATATATATATATATATATATATATATATATATATATATATATATATATATATATATATATATATATATATTAAAGGGAATTAGACCTGGAGTCTAAAAACCTGAGTTTATTTTAATGTATTAGTAAATGTATTATTACTTTTTAAAAGAAAACAGTGTCCAATGTACTTAAGATACATATTAAGCTCAATAGGTATAGGTTTCCTATAACTATAGTAATAGGGAGTAAAATGAGTCATAATTGTGCATTAAACATCAGTTTCGAAAAGAAAACAACCCAAATAAACTGTTATTAAAATTCGAATACAAAATATAAAAACATGCCAAAAGATAGACCGACGGAACATACAACAAATTTTATAATGGAGATAAATTAGGAATATCTGCTTTACTCACGAATAAAATGCTAGTTTAATTTTGGTGTCGTTAACTCCCCCCCCCCTATTTTTGCTGATGAGGAGATCATGTTTTAAACGACAAAACTTCTGTTAAATTATTGTCAATACTTATTGTCAATTTTATAAAATGAACATTGTTTCCGAAACGATCGTACAATCGAGTTGATTTTGTTAATTTTTACTTTTGAGATTTATTTTTTATATATATACTGGTTTGTACTCGTATATTTAACTTCTGTGCCCCCCTCTTTTTCCGTTCATCTTAGTGTGCGTGTATGTGTGTGTGAAGTTCGCTTGATTCGTTGTATTTATATTATTAAGAAACATGTTATTGGAGACGGGATCGAAATAGTATGAAGGATAGGTATAGTAAATATACGGAAAAAAAGAGAAAAGAATAATACGATTATAAAAAGAACTGCGAAGAAATATATAAGAAATATGCAAATGAGGTTTAGGTTTATAGATTGACTTTATTATAAATGTGAACATATTAGTTTTCCCTAACAATACAACAAATTTTCGCCCATTAATAAATCCAATAAATTCATATAAAAAATAGTGTAAATTATTATGATGAAAAACAGACACGGCTTGTTGTCTCTTGATTTACAGTCAAATTAATCATTTCTTTTAATATAAAAATAACGTTATCATGTTCGTTTTTTTGTGATTGAAGAGAGGAGATGAAATTCGAACCAAACGAATAGCAATAGGAAATTAAATTTGAACCCCTTGACAAGTATTTCATACGATCGACAAAAAAGCAAAATTCAAATTATGTTAGATTCGTTTTAATAAAAAAGATGTATGGCTTTTTAAGCATTTATATATGAACTTTCTTGAGAACAATAGTGAACAAGTCTAAAACCGAATAATATTATTTTTATGGAGTAATTTTAGATAACCGGTAAGGTTTTGATAATGGGTCTTGAATCCAGCGTACATTTCTCAATGGCGTTATAGCAATTTCTGCAAAAAAATATACTTAAACATTTATCAGTATAAGCGATTATCGACTGCAAGTGAACTAATTGTGGAAAATGTAAGACAGCTTTACTTACGGTTTAATGTAATCTATATTATAAATAAAATGCTATATATATATATATATATATATATATATATATATATATATATATATATATATATATGCCAATAAAACTTTGAACGGATGCACCGAATTGAAAAACAATTTTTTTCCCCGGAAAGGTGTAATTCCTAGATTATCCTTTTCTATATCTAGTTCGTAAGAAACAACGCTGAGCCACATAAAAAGCCCGAAATAAGGGGTTTTGGGACGTTTCGTGGAATTGTAGAAAAAGTTACTTGCACATGTCAACGGAAATTAGACTGCCCATATGCAGTTGCGGTAACATATTTCGGCATATAGACACGACTTGTGCCGCAATGGATAAGGCGTCTCACTACGGATTTGAAGATTCCAGGTCCGAATCCTGGCAAGTTCGTAAAAATTTTAACCATCATTTTATCCAACGTTTACTCATTATCCTTACCCTTAGTTAGGGTATTTTTGTATTATCAGTGATTTTGTTTTGTGCATATGGGGATTTATCATGCGCCATGTTTAAATGGTAAGTGCTGATTTCAAGACAATGTTAAATCTACTCGATTTTGTGTTAGACTGGGCATTGTGTGTTCCGAAGCGGCGCAGCATCTAGTAACTAATGAAAATAGACTTATCAATTGGCCATGACTGTTGTATACTCGTCTATCTTGCTATTTTAGTAAATGGTTTTGAGATACACAAGCCATGATTAGATCAACAATTTATAGAATTATTCCTGATTTAAATTTGTTTATTTCATTTTATTAAACGTGAAGCTCAGATACAGCCGACCATGTAAGAGTTTCCTTAGCTTGTTTGTCTATACACAGAACTAGACTATAAAAAAGGTATTCATATATGTGGTGCACCTCAACGGTGCTCACTGAGAGCGAACAAGAGAAATTAAAACAAAAGTGTCCACCAGCTTTTTACTAAAGTTATGAAAATAAGGAATGATCCAGCTTCAGGACAAAGTTATCAATATAGATTAACAAGGAAATGAATTCTAATAAAAGCCGGCTGAGCCAATTTGGATTTTTAAAGCGGTGCCGTAGTCAATTATACATTAACAGTTGTTAGTAAACATTAAGCATATAAGGTTAAATAACATTTTGGGTTGAAAGTAAAAATAATTACCATCTCTTTGTGTAAACAAATCGAGCGGAGGTATTTCGGACGATATCAAAACATCGTTAAAAACTCACTACTCGTTCAAGCAGCCGCCAATAGCGTAATGGTTAGAAGCCTTGACTGCCGTATAAACGGCCGGGTTTCAATCCTGGCTTGAGGTAGTTGCCTGTCTAGCCGCACTGATGAGCTGTGAAACAGCGAAACAGTACTATATGTGGATGACTATATATATATATATATATATATATATATATTTATAAATATATATATATAATTGCTTGAATTTTGTATTCATCGAGGGAAAAAAGACATGGGATGTGACTTTATAATACAATATATATATATATATATATATATATATATATATATATATAATTGCTTGAATTTTGTATTCGTCTATGGGAAAAAGACATGGGATGTGACTTTATAATATATATATATATATATATATATATATATATATATATATATATATATATATATATATATATAAGACCAAGGTTCAGAGGCTAAGCAATCAGTGTGGAAAGTTTTATGCTTTGCTTATAGAACAGATGATATATATATATATATATATATATATATATATATATATATATATATATATATATCAATTATTATATTGAAGCTAATACATGGTAGTAAGATCATAAATAATATATATATATATATACATACCCATTCACACCCACACCCACACGTATATATTTATATATATATATATATATATATATATATATATATATATATATATATATATACGTACGTGTGGGTGTGGGTGTGTATGGGTATGTATATATATATATATATATATTATTTTTGATCTTACTACCATGTATTAGCTTCAATATAATAATCGATAGAGACTTGTCTCTGTAATAAATACGTAATTTGCATGAATTAATCTATCATATTCAAACGTATGTTGAATGGGCAACGCTGAGCTGCATGCTTGATGGTATGTAATAATAATAATAATAATAATAATAATAATAATAATAATAATAATAATACTAATAATGATAATAACAATAATATCAATAACAGATTGTATTAACAGTGTTTTTTGGTTGAACAATAAAATAAATATAATAAAAGGAAATGTATTCTAAATATTGAACGTGTATGATGGCACGGTCGCGAAATGAACCTTAGCTCACAAAAATATTTGTAATACGATTAATCACAGAAACGATGCTTATCATTCAAATTCCTCCAGTCATATATCAAATTACATAGGTGGCAGATGCTTCAAGTAAACTATATTAGAGACTATATATCTACCAACGGCAGATACCTGGTCTCAAGCAAGAACCGTTTCAAATACAGTTTTAAAACTTGTAAGTTTTCTGCATTTAATGGACAAAATGAGTTTAATCTATTGTTAGCAACTTTTGTTTACATAGGAATCACCATTTAGAAAGGCGCGGTGGACACTCGAGTATAAGGGTTATTTTTTTAGGCCGATTTGCATTAACAGAGAAGATTCGAAGGAGAATTAATGCGATCAGAACGAATGCGTTGGTAATGTACTATTAAAATTACAGAAATAAAAAGAAAAATTGAGAAAAAGGAAGTGTATGTGATTGTAGTCATCTGTAAATCGATTTAAATTGCAACGGTAGAAGAAATAACTAAATGTTTAAACGAAAATATTGTAATTTACAACAATCAGCTTATCCACAATTGTAATCGTCAACCGTATAATATAACATAGGATTCAAAATAAGATATTCATATTTTTAGATTGTTAGATGATATGTTAAGAGCCGACAATTTAGAACAGTCGTCGAATTCCGATTTTTCAATAGTAAAATCATCTATCACTACCCAAATGAAGGATGAATTGCCATTATTTTATTATTAAATACGTCACATCTGTAGAAATAATATTTCCAGTAGTGTGTGGTATCTGCTCGATATAGAAAACGAAAAAAAATATAAGTAACAGAATGGCTGTGATTGGGATTTTTTTTATTGGAAAATAAAACAATATGAAAAGGATTAAATAAAATACGAGCCGATTGCTTGTGAATGACTTAGTTGTAAACAAAGATTGAAGCTTTTTACTGAAGAACTTCCAAAAGTTTAATAAAATTTAAACTGCCAAATTTGATAGTTGTATAAAAAAAATTAATTAGCATAAACAGGACAGAGTGTTTGCGAATAACCAACAGCCCCTCTGTTTAAGTAACTAGACGAAATTGAAAAAACGAATATCGTTATATATGATGCTATATAATTTCGTATATTCTGTAAACGTATTCCTGAAAAGAACGTGAGAAAATACAATTTTTACGGAAATCTATAGAAAAGAAAACGTCTTCTACATCAACTACGAACGGAAATAACGGCGTGGAAATTTAAAATCTTTCAACTGAGATCAATGATTTAAAACTTCCAGCTTTTCAGCCACTTCTTGCAACAAAGCTGAATGAGACTTTAAGATATGTTGCTTTCCTGAGTGCCTAACAAAGTTAACTACATTCTTGATTATAAGACGTAGGGAATGGAATGACAAACGTAAGTATAATGATACCTTTCAGTTATAAACACATTTCACTAGCATATTATCAGAAAATATAAAGAACAAAGAAATGCACCGTTCGAAGTACACAAAAGCTCCTAACAAAGACTACGGGATAACAAATATACACCTCTAGTCGATAAAATCATCCGATGAAACTGCAAACAAAGATTTACAAAGAGTTTTCATGGCTTGAAAATAATCTAAAATGCATTTGACACGATGAACTTATAAACGGATACGATAAATGTTTTATAATTTGCGAGGAAGCCTCAACATTCAAAACCGTTTTTAAAAGAATAGCAAGAAGAATTAGGAAAGCAATTTAATTTCGGGGAATATTTCACTATATCACGTGAAAATTAAAAGAGATATTTTCAATGGCGATAATTTTTCCCATTGTCTCATCAGTTTGATGGCCGTGGTACTTCTGTTAGAAATGTGAATGCAAGATATATACTTGGTGAAGTTCATCCTACAGTCAACAAGGACTATTAGTTCTCACGCGAAAGATCAGGACACAAAATGTTTTTTTCATAATAATAAATATAATAATAATAATAATAATAATAATAATAATAATAATAATAATAATAATAATAATAATAGAATAACAATAACAAAGACTTTCGCTGACGAGGACTACTATTGACCGCAACCAGTTATACATTCCTTTTCAAATTTTCATCTTTATTTTTCTCGTTATGTGCTATTTGTTAATGAAACCTATATGAAATATTTTCCTTATTAAATCTTAAATAGTACATGTTCTGAAAAAAATTTAAAAAATTAATCTAAAAAAGTTATTTTAAAGATTTTCTCATTACTCAGACCCGTATTACAAAGAAGAGGTTGCAAAATATGAGTTGTGGTGTGAGGAGAAATACAAACCGAAATAGAGCGAAAGAGAGTTTTAAAATAGAATCTTAGAAAGGTAAGATACAAGTTAGAAAGGCATTTCATCCAAGGCATGAAAATTGTTAAACAAAATGTTTTTTTTACTATAGGCTTTAATAATAAAGGTGCAAGATTCAATTTAGAATTTATTTATTTCAAATTGCACTTTTATAAATTTTTACAAAGTAAGGTATAAAAATTTAATTTAAATTATATCAAAAAATTACCTTGGATTTATTTCATGTAATGCACATTTTGTTGCAATTAAAAACATTATCTGTCATCTAGCAATTAATGATATAGTGGTACAAGATACTTTCGGGTGTTAGTAGTTTTCTAACACGGTAGAGAGAATCCACCTTCCTTGTAGCGGCCCTGGCAATACCTTCAATGTAATTGTTCCAACTCATGTTTCCTTTGAACGTTAGGTCAAAGAGTTTGAAAGAGTACTCTCAGATAAAGAGTCGCTGGCCATTGCTGTAGGTGGTAGAGAAGGATTCTTGTAATTATTGGATGAAACTAGTTTAGTCTTGGCGGCATCGAACGTGACCATCCATTTTTGTCCCCATTCCATTACAGATTTTAGGTCATCCTCTATTGTTTTTGCCATTTCTTTAGATATGTGTTCATTTGTTTTCCTGTCGGGCCTGTTAAATAGTTTAGTGTCATCAGCATATATACCCATCTCAGAGGCAATTTTGTCGGGGAGATCATTTATGAATATCAGGAACAGTAGAGGTCCAAGGATAGGCCTGTCGGGAACTCCCGCATTTATGTCACACTGTTTAGATGTACGACCGTCGAGGACAATCTTGATTTTTCTCTTTTCTAAGAAGGATTTAATTATGTTAAGTATTTTACCAGTGATACCGTATGATGTAATTGTCCTGAGGAGACCCTCATGCAATACCCTGTCAAAAGCCTTAGATATATCTAAAGCTACCGCTCTGCCCTCCCCTGCTTTGTCCAGTGAATGATATATACGTTCAGAGATTACAGTTAGGGTGTCTACTGTGGAACGAGCTTGCCTAAATCTGTATTGTTGGTCAGTCAGAAGTTTAGAATCTGTAAGGTGATGGACTAGAGCAATGCTTAAAAAATGTCTCAAATATTTTGGCAAAAAGTGGGAGGAGGCTAATGGGGCGATAATTTGATGGGTCAGTTCTTTCACCAAAATGCTTGAATACTGGTACCACCGAAGCAGTTTTCCAACAGCCCGGAAAGCAAGCTCCATTAAGGCATTTGTTGCTTGGAGAGAATTGGAGCTATTTTCTTTTCGTTGTCGCGCAAGATAACGCTCGCCCCTAATTTACATATGTGTTTTACGGCTACTGCTGCTAATACTTTCTAAAATAAGCTATAATACAGATCCTGTAGGCCTTTCCCCACGCTTTATACGCACTATATTTCACTATGGAATAATTATAAATAAATAAATACAAATCATAAACTCTTAAACTAAGACAATTATTTCAGCAGACACAGGTTGCAACCAGGTAACCTTTTTACATTCATAAAACAAGTAACAAAGAAAGTTATGCGAAATAAAAAAAAACGGTGCTTTTCTATGCCAAACACGTTTATAAAGTGATAAAGTAATAATTGGCGGGCTTCGAAATTTAATGAAAGATGGTTTGTTAAAACACGCGTAAAACTCTGTGCATTAGCCGCACAATTCATTATGAATAGAACATATGAGAAATTCTGCGTAGCTAAATTGACAGAGAGAGAGAGAGAGAGAGAGAGAGAGAGAGAGAGAGAGAGAGAGGCTTGAGTGAGTTATTGATCTTGAAATAGACGTATATATATATATGCATATATATATATACATATATATATGCATGTATATATATATATGCATATATATATATTATACCTATGTACATATTTATGTGTGCAATAAATGTATATACGTTATATATATATATGTGTGTGTGTGTGTGTGTGTGTGTGTGTGTGTGTGTGTGTGAGGAAAATAAATGGAAATAGTATTCCGACAAATAGAGAAATAAAAAGGAACAAACCGTATTATGTGTTCATAAATGGTTCGTCTTTATTTCAAGACTTCCTCTGGATGAATGAGGTTAAAAAACAAAAAATACCAGTACAAAATATTTGAAAATTTTCAAATATTTTGTACTGGTATTTTTTGTTTCTTAATCTCATTCATCCAGAGGAAGTCTTGAAATAAAAACGAACCATTTATGAACACATAATACGGTTTGTTCCTTTTTATTTCTCTCTCTATATATGTTTGTGTGTGTATCTCGGAAGTTTATATATATATATATATATATATATATATATATATATGTGTGTGTTTATGTGTATATGTGTATGTGTGTGTTTTTGTGTATGTGGGTGTGTTTATGTGTGTATGTCTGTGTTTGTGTGTTTGTGTATATTTGTATTGAATGCGTGTTAAATGTTCATTGCTCTAATTATCTTGTCACCAAGAATAAATTTTATGAAATCTTCTTTTGGCGGGTAAATTGTTATATTAATCGCATATGGCTAGTTTTTGCGAATTTTTTATCTTCCATAAAAAATATTACAATTTCTATTTTTTTCAATCTTTATTTTTTTTCATTCATTTATTCGTTGAAACCGGGAATAATTTTGGCCACTTTGTTCTGCAAATGACTCGATATTTTACTTGAAAGCGCATTTTTCTGACATATTCTCGAAACGAAAACTCACAGATGATGGCATTTGTTGTAATCCATTAGTCGGGCACCGGATTTTTTTTTTTTTTTAGTTTTTTTTTTTTTTGTACGCTAAACTGTCGAATTAATAATTAAATTGAATTTTGACGATAAGGATGAAGAAAATTAATTGAAAAAATTATGATTTCCAAAAATTATTATTATTATTATTATTATTATTATTATTATTATTATTATTATTATTATTATTATTATTATTATCATTATCATTATTATTATTATTATAATTATTATTATTATTATTAATGTTATGATTATTATTATTATTATTATTATTTTTATTATTATTATTAATGTTATTATTATTATTATTATTATTATTATTAATGTTATGATTATTATTATTATTTTTATTATTATTATTATTATTATTATTATTATTATTATTATTATTATTATTATTATTATTATTATTATTATTATTATTATACCCTTCCCAACGTCCCAGTTCTTTTCGCACTCACCCAGTGGAGATCTGGCTGGTGCTTTCCCTCCTTAGCCTTTCCATCTTCCTTTACTCTCATTATTCCGTCTGGTGTCCGTTCATGGCCGCGCTTATAATAAAAGGGCGGGGTTGTCTTAGAATTATACTTTCAGTTTTCATTATTCCATGCGATGTCTTTTTATTTTTATTTTTTTGCATCTCTAGCGGTTTCTTTGACCAGTTTATGTGTAGTTTGTGTGGAGTGTTAGTCTGCACACTCGTGGGTTTTCCTGAATATTTCATAAGTTTTTTATTACTGAGATTCGTTGCATCTTCTCAGCCACCCATTTGATTGTAATTTCTCTCATTCTGTGTTTTCCAAGTTTTTCGGTATCGTTCCTAGTGCTCCTACTATTGGTGGTGATATCTTTGCTTTTTTTATGTGATAGATCCTTTTGAGCTCTCTGGCAAAATCCGCTTTTCAGTTTCGTTGATCTTGTGGCATGCTGGAAACGGCAAAATTCACAATCTGTTGGACTTTTCCTTCTTGTAAATTATTAGGACATCGAGTATTCTTTCTTGGATGGGTTTATCCGTTTATATGTCTATGTCGCATAAGATTTTGTAATTTTCATTTTCCAGTACTGCTGCAGGTTTGTGTATGTACCATTTTTATGTGTGTTCAATTCTTTGTATAATTGCCAATGTACTGCCTTTCTCGCTGGATCGTTCCTATTTTTACGTTATTTTGAGGATAGTTTGCTGCACTTACTTTTGATGTGGTTTATTGTTTCGTATCGTTGTCTACAGATCCAGTTTTCGTGTGTCTTTTCGATCCTTGCTTTAGTGGGGCTGGGTCTAATTGTGTAATATTATGCGGCTGTTATAAGTGATTATGTCCCTATTTCGTTTTTTTTTATTTATAGCCATTTCCTAGTATTTTCGTTAGTCCCTTCTTTTTTCATTCTTATGTCTTCCAGTTTTTCTTTTCCTCGTCTTATTCCTCTTCCCTTTTTATATCTTGATTGTTTTTTTTTCGTGACTCTTGCTTAAATACTTATTTCTTCGGTATACATCATTATGTATTCTTTTAATTCTTTTTCGTGTTATTTACACATTTTACTATACAGACAAGTCCACTTCCTCGCTTTCCTTTTTGACGTGTAGTCGCTCAGTATTGCTCCCACGTCTGGGCTGTCGCATCTACCACAAGCTTCTCCTTCTTCGATACTTATCCCTGAAAAACCAGCTTAGTAACAACATCCCACAACCTCACTTTTATGGTACATAAATGTCAGAAAGTTTCTATTCTAATAATTTCGATTTCTCGAACAGCTAGACATTGGAATGCCCTTTATGTTACCTGCTTTCCTGGTTTAATGATATGCAAAAGTTTAAATAATACGTAAACCAATGATATGCAAAAGTTTAAATAATACGTGAACCAACATCTTTTTAATCTTTCTTAGGCATGGTCCCAGATAGTAGCCCATTACTTCCCAGTGGCTGTATGCTTTGTTACGTGTTATTGTGAGTAACATAGCGCAGATGTATGATGTGTATTTCTCCCTCTAGAGTCAGTCTAAAACTTACATCTATTCTGTAGATTTCAAGAGTGTGAAATTAACTCTGCTCTTTCCTGACGTACATAAATGATATTTATATCGTACTCTGAAATACTTCCTTGGTACCTATGTAGGTTATTATGTATGTAAAATGATATATGACAAGACATCAAGGAACATTGATGCCCAGCATTTTTCTGATACTTGCTCTTCGAACACTATATCACCCATCATGTTTGTTTCAGCATAAGATCAAGTGTTCACTTGAAACAAAGGACTGCTACAATATCCGGTAAAATTTCACCCGGAGTCCCTTTCCTTACTTTCCCAAAACTAAATTTAAGCGTGGATGTTTTATCCACCTTAGGCCGTATCATTATTTTCATAGAATACATTTAAATCCAATATCACAAAAACAAATAATAATATTAATAATAGTAATACACAGGGCAATAGCCTCTTCTGATACAACCACAACTTTTCTTCCTCTCTTTCTCTTAATGTCGGTACCAAATACAAACTGACATTTTTAGGAACCAGACGTTATATACAGCATTAAATATGCAGAAAAAAGCGCAGCAAGCCGCGTTTTACATGGCCAGCTTCTCCGAATCGGATATATGGGCTAGTTTGTAACTTATTTATTCAATTAATTGCATTTTTCTGTCTTAATGGGAATAATGCTCTTTCTTTTAAAGTTCTGGAGATTAACGTTTCGCTGTTCATGTAATTTTCGTAAATAAAAAAAAATATTTAGCTACTTAGTTAAACAGTCGTATTGTATGATTTTTAGTTAGTGCGCAGAAAAACGGGTTGATGGTTTCTACAAAATCGCCCTTCAGAATCTTTTCGAGTTAAGTGTCATTTACAGTTGCTTTACTGCTATTAAACCAGTAATCTGTAAGATTCTACGGTATGGAGACTTTATGTGCCGTGTTTGTGTTTTTGAAAAAAAAATATCTGCTGGTTTAAATTATTCTTATTAAATTGAGCATTGCTGAAGTTTATCCTTTGAATACCACCTCATTCGCTCGAATATAGCTGCTGTTGACATTTTAACGTACGTTCTCATAAATTAATCGTTAGGTAACGATGTGTTACTAAAAATTTGGATTTTCCTTCTGTTTGTTTAATACCAGTCACCTGTGCTTGTTGACCTAGGAAACAGAAAACAGTAAGTTAGACGCGAACAAGAGTATATATCGTACAAAGAAAATAAATATAAAGAAATGTTGTCCAAATTTCCGACCATTAGTTAGTAACATTTTGTTCGCTGGGTTGTTTTTTTTTTTACAGCATATCAACCATTTTAGCTTATTTAATGCCGAATCCAGTGGTTTTGAAGAAAATGTTTTTAATAGAATATATGTTTTTCGAGTTGATTTCTATTTAACCCATAGTTGTGACTCGAACAGTTTCTACTACTCCGGGTCAGAGTTGACCTGGGAGCAATAGCAATTAAAGGGTGGCTTCACATTCCCCAAAGCCCGCACGCATGGGCCTCACCATCGGATATAGTTTAAGGTCATATCAAAAACCGTAACATTTAGTCTTATATTAGATCGCTATGTATATCTACTTGACAATTATTGACCTCGTGGTTCATATAATGCTTCTAAGAGTCAAATATAAGTGAATATGGAAGTCATTATAAAAATTACAATTGCATACTTTGTGGGAGTTTTCAGTGATAAATAGATATATCTCTTTGATTCTTATACTCAGAAGTATCAAAGACTTTGATAATGAATGAACAACACTTAAATGAAGATATAAAATAAATTAAGATTTAATTGTTCCATCGGATTTAGATGTCATTAAACATAATAGGAAATTATTTTTAATTAAAAAAATTCAAAATTGAAGTAAAATAGGAATTATTATGCTCGCACCTAAAGAAAATATTATATTATTTTTTTAATACATTTCGGAAGTGTGTAAAACATTGGAATTAAAATTTAAATACGTAACAACTTTTGACACTTTTGAATTTATCAGATGAGGTTGGGTATTTGAGTTATTATTCACCAGACTACTGTTCTCATCTTGAGTGTAATCTCCACAGTGATTCAGTCGATATACCCTCAGGTGTATCTTCTCGAACTCGGGAATTTGGCCGGAATTTCGATCGGAATATTTTATTTACTTCATACAGAGATCCTAAGTAGTTTGCACATGTATACTTCGGTAGTCGACACTCAGGATTGAACCTTAAACCTTCAGTACTGGGAAAATCAATTTTACAATTGATTTTCCCAGTACTCTGACATTTGCGAATTACTTAAGACCTCTAACCAGTCATTGCTAACGGAACAAATTCCAGAGTTAAAGAAGATACACATGAAGAAAGTCAGAGGATATATGGACCGAGACGTTCTGAAAATCACACTCAAGATGAGAACAGTAGTCCGATGAATAATAATGCAAGTAACAACATTTCATTACAAACAACACAACAGTTTGGATGAAAAGATACAATGAAGTAATGCTTATTAATATATTATATCGTGCAAGTATGAAGAGATGTGCATGCTATTAAGACAAATTCTGTTGTATTAGTCAGATACATTCGGAATTAATATTTGAGCAACTGATTTTCAGATGTATATATATATATATATAATATATATATATATATCAGTCTAGCTGCAGTAATAAGATTTGAAACATCGAAACAATACTGTATGTGGATGACTACACACACACACACACAGACACACACACACATAAAAAATTTGCTATCCTGTACTTTAAAGAACCCCAAAATCTATTAAACTGTAGAAGAGAAATAGCAAACCACTTTGTTCACAAAATAAAACTTACTCTAGGATAGCGATCCAAAATAGCTTTAAAACTAACAGAAACAATAGAAAATAAACACATAAATAAATTAAATAATCATGAATATACATAAACAATCACACATATATGTATGTATATATATATGTATATATATATATATATATATACATATATGTATGTACACATATGTATATTTATATATATAAAAAAGGAGGAAAAGGTCTGCCTTAAACCACTAAACTAGTTCTAAAACTTTGTTCGATAAAACGCATGCCCATTGGCTGATAGGAAGGGGCGTGGTGGATACTAGAAAGCTGATTGGCTAACTAAAACAGAAGAGGACCATATAAAAACGAGAAACAACCACAAAATTCGCGCATAAGTCTGACGAATCCTAGAGTGGATGAACGCCGAATATTAAGTGTAGCTTAATCGCCATATATATATTATAATTTACTAACTAGCTCTACCTACGTATTGAGCACTTTTGAAGTAAATACTTAAAGTTTACGCATAAATCTATACTGTCTTATATTAATTTTATGTGAGTAAATGAAGTAGTTATATATATATACACATATATATATATATATATATATATATATATATATATATATATATATATATATATATATATATACGTGTGTGAGCGTATGGTTTTTTCTGGATATTATTGATTACTTTGATTGAATAGTTAAATAATATGATTTAAATGCAATTCTGGATATAAAGAAATTTAGCAAAATCAATATTTCGAGAACTTCAATAGCAAAACTGATTCGCCCACGTTCTTAACCAACAATGCAAGGAAATTTTATGAGAGGACATTTTAATAAATGAACAAAATTACCGAAAATTATTTCAGTTGAATGTATATCCATCCTCTGTTTTATCTCTCTCTCTTTCTCTCCCTCAACACAGATATATATATATATATATATATATATATATATATATATATATATATATATATATATATATATATATATACATATAAAGCGTGTAGTGGGCGATAGAAAGGCATCGAATACAGGGATTGGTCGCAGAAGTGAGAGCTAAAAAGCCAATATTTATTTAAATCTATAAATACATATTCCACAGATGAACCAGCGGTCTTATTGAATTGAATAAGCAATCTGTGGTGTATATGAATTCATTACAAATAACCAGCGTAGGTGATTTGTATTGAATTCATATAAGCCAGAAATGTTTAATAGAACGAAACCGCTGGTTCTGTTACATAGTGTGTCCAGCATAAGAAAGTGTCGATCTCTCTGTCTTTTTACATGGTAGTCACCACTTATCAAGGCTCGGAAGCCACTCGGGCATAGGAAATAATGCGTGTACAGTAATCTATGACATAATATCGTAGTAATCGTTAGTAATAGAGATTTGATAAAGTATCTTACTTTAGGGGGCGGGTTATCAGTAACTTCTGTATGATGGACTTGAAAACATCAAAGTTGTAATCAGGCGAAAAACCGGCAAACGAAAGAGAGTTTCACAGGCGTGAACTGCTAAGAAAGAAGCTTTATTCATCGAATCTATGTTTTCTCTTGCCAGGACGAGAGCCATTGATTTCAATTGATGCCAGATGGGGATCAGATTGTTGATGATGTAAAGATAGAAGCTTGGTTTTAGATGCATTAAAAGTAATCAGCAACATCTTCGCCCGTTGTACTACGCGCTCAATGTAAGAGTAGAGAGAATCGGACAGGAATTTGTCATTTACGGACTTTGATGTGTTGCCACAGATGGTCGTGCCATCAGCACAGGGTCAACGAAGGATTTAACTATGCGTTTTGGGAGATAATTGATGTAGATCAGGAAAAGAGCTGGGCGCAGGATTGAGACCCGAGGAAATCCAGCATTAATACTGTGGGCTTCTGATTTCTGCCCATCAATCAGTACTTTTATGAGTCTATCAGATAGAAATAATTTAATAATTGAGAAAACATTTCCAGTTATACCGTAGCTGGAAATATTGTGAAGTAGGCCTTTATGCTATACTTTATCGATGGGATTTGATATGTCAAGAGCAATTGCCCTAGAAAAGAAGCCTTTGTCGAGAGATTCACTAATCCCATGAGATATAACCGTTAGCACATCTGCTGTAGGTCTAACAGAACAGAAACCATATGGCATTGCCCCTAAGAGGGTTATTTCTGCTGATGTGGTTGAGTATTTCTTTATTTAATATGGATTCAAACAACTTACTCATGACACACAGGAGACTTATTGCTCTGTACTGAGAGGAAGATGACTTATCACCAGGATTACTCAATACAGGTTATACTGATAACGTTTTCTTGGGCATTGGAAAGCAATCCTCTTTAGGACAACGCTTAAACAGTTTTGTAAGTATGCAGGCAAGTTCTGTTTGAAGCTTTTTAAACACTATAATTGGAATGCCGTCAGGGCCAGTTGCTTTACTGTAATCAAGGTTCTTGATTAGCTTGGCGACAACCCGCACATATATTTGTATGTTGCATAGCGGGTTGTCCGTTATAGGAGGAAATACGGGGATTTGATGGCCTTCGTCGACGCAGGGTCTTTAGCAAATAGTTTGGCCTTGTCTGATGCTAACTTGATGACCTCAGGTCCATTTATAATGGTTGGGATAGAACGCACGCTTCTTTCCAGGATCCTGTTTGCTATTTGTCAAAACTGGAGGGAACAAAGCCGCTTCTCAGCTTCTTGGGTTTAACAGACTGAGCATATAGCTCTCTTGCATTTTTAATTACTCTTGTACAGTGCTTGCTTGCAGTCCTGAAACCAGATTTATCCTCACTACATCTATTACGTTGGTAGCTATAAAAAAGTGATTTCTGTGCGCGATGGCAACAGCACATTTTGGAGAAAACCATGGCTGGCTGTTCGGTTTTTGTTGAAATTTTTGGAATAGTATGGATCGGTCTATACCTGCAAATCACCATTGGGTAAAGTCTGATACTTTAGAGGGCACATGCTTTGTAAACATGGAATGCAGAGGTAGATCATGTATAAATGTATGGAAGCTATCCCAGTCAGTATCGTAATACTGTACGCTGGAGAGGAACGTCTGAAGACTTATTACATTTCATTTTTATCTTAACTGATACAACCGAATGGTCGGAAGATCACAGAGTAGATAAAACGAAACATTTATTTATCTAGATAGTTTACCTGTGTAAAAGTTAAGACTTAGATTTAACCAAGCACGCAAAGATATTCACTTTCCATTCTTTTGCGATCGACACTTGAAAAGTGAATAAAAGCTATACAAAACCAATCAGCGTTCTTGAGAGTGAACGAATATTTTCCTGTTTCCAACCGGACTACAACTTGCATGTCTTCAAGTCCAACATAAACAAACTCCTGACATACATACTCCTTAATTAATCCAATTTATCAAATCTCCATCACTAACGAGTACTACATAATCCCATTGATTACTGTACGCGGAATAACCTTTATCCCCGAGTGGCGTCTGGCCTTTGATAAGGGTTGGCTTCCATGTAAAAAAAAAATGTCGCTCTAAGTGGAAGATGAATTCCAGATATACAAGATCAACTTCGCATGACAGTATGCCCAAAATGCAGGTATCACACACACACACACACACACACACACACACACACACACACACACACACACGTATATGAACAATTAGATATAAATATATGATAAATAGACATCAATAACATAACTCTAGGGTTAAATAGTGAAGAAGCAACGCATATCAACATTTAGACGATGATACAACATGCACTGTTTTGGTGCCTTTTTGGTACAAGATAATATAACAGTTTGTCTTTGGAATATGCGTGTGTACTTTTTTTAAATAATTATATATATATATATATATATATATATATATATATATATATATATATATATATATATATAAAGTATAAAGTGAATGAGAGTATTTCTTCGAAACTCCGCGGATTAAAGACTATCCACGTATCTTGTGCTTCCTTTTTAAAATTAAATATGTTTTTAACACTTTTTCAAGATGTTTTTAACATGTTTTATTAATCATTTGTTCATATTATAAGTTCTATTTCCTTTTCGGTCTTATTGAGCTTTTACATCTGGTTGAGATTACTTTACTTGTAAATATTAACTCTTAAATATTCATAATATATTTTAAGTTTACCATTTTGATTACCTTGGTAAACTTATTGTAATTTTTAGTTCTACATATATATATATATATATATATATATATATATATATATATATATATATATATATATATATAATTTGGGGCGTACAAAATTTAATTATGCATAAATACAGACGAATCAACCTAATGATTAAAAAAAAATTAAAAATGAAAATACAGGTTAGCTTAATATGTTTCGTTCCAACATAGCGACATCAAGAAAAATCTGATTAAAAACATACTCATGAATATGGCGGGAGGGGTGAGAAAAAAACGAAAAATAGCCGAGAGAAAATTTACATAAAAACTAAAAGATGTTCTATTTGCTTGCAAAGAGAAGGTCTCAAAGACTTAATAAAAATAGTTTCTAGACGACGTTCAAAATCTATTAAAAAATATATAAGCAGAATATTGGTTTCTTTTCTTCTCCTTAAAAAAGAAAAGAAAGCCCCTACTCGACAACCCCAAATGTAAAGTGAGCCCCCCACTCCAATGACCTGGGATAGAAAGGGTAGAACTCCCTAGAGTCATTTGCACGGTGGGCGAAGAACTCACACCTCGAAGATCTAACTTTAGCTAAGTACATTTTCCTTTGCACACTTTTTTTAAGTCAATCAAATCTAACCCTCTTTTTTCTGTTTGTGTTCATATCATTCTATGTAATTTTATTTTTATTTCCCACACATCTTAACCATTCTTAATTCACTTATTTTAAAACAATTTCCTGACTAATTTTTTTCTTTCTTTTTACCATGTCACATTGAGGTAATAGTGGGGAAGGAAAATTTCTATTAGCTTATTTAGATGACAGAAGAACTTTATTTAAGTACAATACTTAATATTAACAGCCGTGGTAAGACGCAAAAAAAGAAAAAAAAACTGCCCCCTCAATTTAACTTTCACTATTCGTAACTGAAATATGCAGTATCTTAGCTGTGCTACTAGGGCTATTTTTCCTGAGTAGATGCTATGCTCTGTGCGTGACCTTCATGTATGCCTATAAATACACAATACGAATTCCGAATCGCCATGAACTAGTTTTTGTAACTGGGAAAAAAACACCTAACTGCTAGCTACGAAATCCCAATATACATTTTACCTCCAAGACGACTACCTCTGTCTAACCAGCATGCGCAAAAAAACTTACCTGAAACTCTAAATCCTAATGGAGATATGTTATTTGTAAGTTTATAAACCATGTCTCTTGAACGCTAGCAATATGCTCCTTCCCAGCAAACCGCCACTTAACTCCTACATTGCACAGCGTTTGTAGTGGAATCTTTAATTTCCAGCCCCTAAACTCACATGCTAACTGCTTAGTCATCACTAAACATCTATACAATTCTACCTCTTAGACATGCATTGGAGTTCATTCCTATTCCAGTCAGGTATTTAACAGCCAAAGTATGTAATCGGAAGCAAAGCGCACTGCATTACATAACTATGCCTCCTCCTAGATAGCTTTGCAACCCTAATACGAAACTGAACAAATGCTCCTTGCCATGCTAAATGTCCATGACTCTTACTTGAAAGCTGCAATTATCTTCCCTCAATAATAAAACACACTTTGTATCTTCAACTTTATTCGCATCTACTAAAAACTTGCCCATATATCTATTTACCTAATTACACATGACTCAAAACTTACTGTTTTATCCGTACTTTATTGCACTCACATCTCAAGCCCTGCTTACATCTAAAATATAGTTTGGGCACAACTTGTAGTTCAATTCTTAACACCTACTCGCACTTAAATGTTATCCTAGACCCAAGCTAACATAAATAAATTAAATATATATATATATATATATATATATATATATATATATATATATATATATATATATAAAGGGAAAGCCTCAAACCACATTATCTCCTTTCTAACAAGCCTTCGTACAATCATAGTTGCTTACAGTGCATGAGCTCTACTCAACCCCTTTATCCAGTAACAATGAAATAGCAATGCCCCTAATTCACTTTGAGGAGTGTAACTATTCAGCAGATATATAATCTCTACAAACTAACCCAATAACATTAACTATCCACGCGGGATCACAGAAATAACTGGATTAGAACCCAGGCGCGGAGCAAACTCTCTCAGTGCTTACGGACTCAGTAGACATTTCCAGATCATCCGTCTAGGAGAAGGATAAATCTGAAACTAAACCAAAGGGGAGGGAGGTCTCTTCAGTCTTGGAGGACAACCTTCCTAGATCTGGTGACTAAAACCAATTACCGGTTTGCAAACCTAAATTGCTTAAGGAGTAGATAGGTTCTGTCTATCGCCCGGCTTCCATACTCCTTTTTACCTATTAGTCAGGTGCAGAGACACTATCACAGTGATTCAGCAGAAACACCCAGTGGTAGATCTTGTTTCTTGTCTAGAGCAATGAACGCCGTTTCCCCACTCTCGACACACTCCACCCCTAAAACTGGGCACTTGAGAGTGCTTGAGTACCATATATGGCTGAGCAGTTAGATTGGGTTGACCTTCCTCTGATGGGTTAAGGGTACCGGATTGACAGTTACTGGCTGCTGTTTCCGACTGGCAGTACAGGTGTCCTATCTCTTTGGTAGCGCTTAGTGCCATGTCGTGCATGGAAAGGGGCCCTGAACTCATCCAGCTTGGGCTTTCCTGAGGCCACAGTCCGAGTTGATTGAGGGTCAGCTGATGGTCTACTTGTGATGCATGTGTGATACTCTGCCTAACGTCCTGTTACGCTCTCCCTTACATAACTGAAACTCGTAAAAAATATGATGACAGTACAATATAAAAATAAGCTTAAACCAGGCTTAGGGTCAAACAGATCCAACTTGACTCCTCCTTTGAGGCTTGTATTCACAAATATCCGTGGGTTTAGAACTAATTTAGCTGATGTTGATGCATTTCTCCTAACTAATACTCCGGATATCTTAGCACTAAGTGAGACTAACCTACACTCCTCACACCCCTCCAACTACTTTAACATGCCCGGATATCTCCCACCCTGCCGTAATGACTCAGACAGACACATGCAAGGACTTGGAGTTTACATTCGTAATACCCTTCCCTTGACTAGAGAAACAAACCTAGAAACGCATGATCAAGCCTTTATGTGCTTTAGATTAATTATGCAACACAACATTAGCTACTTTTCTTTTCTCTACCGCTCTCCCTCGACCCAAGACTGCACCATAATAAACCAAGACTCTGACAGCATAGACATGGCACTCTCCCTCGACACTAGCGCCCAAGTACATGTATTTTGTGACTTTAATGTTCATCACAAATACTGGCTTGGATTCTCTACTTACACAGATGCAGCGGGCAGCACAACTCATAGCTTCTTTATATCTCACTCCCTATCAGTAATTGTTACTTTTCCAACCCGTTTCCCTGAGCAGGAAGAACAACACGCATCAATTTTAGATCTGTTTTTTACCACAGTTCCTGATGATTGTATATCGAATTCGTAGAGCCCATTTGGGAACGCTGATCATGCAGTGATAATGGTTGAAATCGCCCTAAACTCTGGAGCTAACACTGACGAGCCAGTGCTCAAGACAACGAGATATTATAAAAAAGCTGACTGGGAAGCCATCAGAAATCTTATCAGAGACGTCCCATGGAAAAATATATTTTTTTCTTTTCCGGCTGAACAGTGTGCAAACGAGACCACTGAATGATTCAAAACTGCAATCGAAGCGCATGTTCCCATGAGGAAATTCTATAGCAAGCCCAACTCTCCCCAATGGTTTACTTCGACTTGCGCAACTGACATTGCTCAAAGACAGCATGCATACCGCAGATTAAACCGACATAAGTCCAGTTCAACCAGACAGAAGTACATAGAAGCTAGAAGTAACGTTAAGAAAGAAATAGCAACAACTAAGAGAAGAATTTACGGAAACCTCTAAAAAACGCACCAAAGCACAAAACCTAGGAACTCGTGACTTCTGTAAAATCTACAACAGTGTAATAAATAATGTGCAATAAACAATTCCCCCATGAACAAACACTCACGAGGTTGTTTGCTCAGCAACCGAATAGGCTAACAAGCTTGACAATCGGTTTGCATCAAATTCCACACTGTACCCTTCCAACCACCTCCTACCTGAATTTCCTATGCGGACAGACGCCACGCTAGACGATCTGAAAACCACCCCTGCTCAGGTGCATGCTATCATAAAAAAACCTTGACACTTCAAAAGCATGTGGACCCGATCTCATCCCAGCTGTGCTATTAAAAAAGTGCTCAGTCGAAGTAGCTACAGATCTCTCCAAACTCTACGACAAATGCCTTAATGAATCTTGCTTTCCGGGCTGTTGGAAAACTGCTTCTCTGGTACCAGTATTCAGGCCTTCTTGGGAAAGAACTGACCCATTAAATTATCGCCTTATTAGCCTCCTCACACTTTTTTGCCAAAATTAATTATCCATGCTCTAGTCAATCACCTTACAGATGCTAAACTTTTGACTAACAATATGGATTTGAACAAGCCCGTTCCACAGCAGGCACCCTCACTGTCATCTCTGAACGCACATACCATTCACTGGACAAAGCGGGTAAAGGCAGAGCGGTAGGTCTAGATATATCTAACGCTTTTGATAGGGTATGGCATGAAGGTCTCCTCAGGAAGATTAACTCATACAGTATCACTGGTAGAATACTTAACATAATTAAATCCTTCTTAGATAAGAGAAAAATCCAGATTTTCCTCGATGGTCGTACATCTAAAGAATATTATATAAATGCGGGGGTGCCCCAGGGATCTATCCTCGGACCTCTATTGTTTCTGATATTCATAAATGACCTCCCTTACAAAATTGCCTTTGAGATGGGTATAGATGCTGATGACACCACACTCTATAACATGCACGACAGGAATCAAATGAACACATATCTAAAGAAATGGCAGAAACACTAGAGGATGACCTCCAATCAGTAGTGGAATAGGGACAAAAATGGATGGCCACGTTTAATGCCGCCAAGACTAAACTAGTGTCATCTAATAATTACAAGAATCCTTCTCTACACCCTATAGCAATGACCAACGACTCTTTATCTGAGAGTACGTCTTTCAAGCCCCTTGGCCTAACGTTAAAAGGAAACATGAGTTGGAACAATTACATCGAGGGCATTGCCAAGGCCGCTGCAAGGAAGGTGGACTCTCTCTACCATGCTAGAAAACTACTAACACTCGAAAGTATCCTGTACCTCTATAAGGCAACCATTCTCCCTTGTATGGAGAATTGCTGTCATATTTGGGCTGGTGCGTCGGCTACTAGTCTCTCGCTCCTTGACAAGGTTCTATAAAGAGGCGATAATCTGATAGACCCTAAACTGGCATCTAAGCTTCAGCCTCTGTCCCATCGACGAAACGTTGCATCCCTCTGCCTGTTCTACAAATATTTTAATGGTGAATGCTCTGATGAACTGCAAACACTTGTGCCCCACGACGTGAACACCCTCGAAAGACCCGACAAGCTGCAAAATCTCACCCCCACACTGTAGAGATCCCTAGATGTAGAAGATCTTTCTACTCCAGTAGTTTCTTCCCCAGAACCGGTAGGCTTTGGAATTCCATTCCAGGTCACTGCTTCCCCAATTGTACTGACGTGCAGAACTTCAAGTGCAACGTTAACCAACATCTTGCTGCCCAAATCCCTACATAGTCCCCCAGTAGTTGTTTCCCCTGATAATAGCCCCCTACACAAAAGTGGCAATGTCCCTTGTTTGGGGTGAAAATGTAATTTAAAAAACATACTTTTAAATGCAATGGTGAGTGCCACTTACTGAAGATCGTAGGCATGTCAGCACTCATCATCGCCATCGGCGGTCCGAGTAAGACTGTCCTCCGTTGTGGCTTCTGTGGGTCCTCAGGTGAGCATAGATCCCAATCCTAGACCCAATTTGTTTTGTGCAATTTGGGCAGATAAAGGTAGTGGTGGTGGGGTGGGGTTGGGTGTGTCTGGTTAATAATCTGTCCTTTCTGTGCTTGCGTTTATCCTCAGCAGCTTTATTTAGGTCACTACTATAAAGCGCAGCACCTTTGTGGACAGCGCTCCTCCATGCCAACCTGCTCCCAGCCACGTCCTCCCATGTCTTAAGGTCCATGTGAAACCGCTTTAGATTTGCTTTGATGTTGTCCTTATACCTCATCTTTTGGCCACCCTGGGCACGCTTTCCCTCAACAAGCTGAGAGTAGAAAATCTGTTTTGGGAGGCGGAGATCCGGCATTCGGACAACATGACCAGTCCATCTGAGCTGGCGTTGAGCAACAGTAGCGGTGATAGTGGGAATGTCAGCCTCACTCAGGACGCTGGTGTTGGTGCGTCGGTCCTTCCAACTAATTCTGAGGATTTTTCGGAGGCATCTTTGGTGGTACGTCTCCAGGGTTTTTACGTGCCTCCTGTATGTGGTCCAGGTCTCCGATCCATAGAGAAGAGTGGGCAGCAAGACAGCTTTATATACCATGATTTTTGTCAGCACTAAAATTCGTGGCACGCGCATAGTAATTTATGAGGTGCTCGCAACTCCAAGAAATGTACGTATTACTCAGAACATCCGAAGGTTAAAAAATTGGACACCGAATTGTTGATGGTACGTGTTGTTTCAAACGAAAATCCAATCTTTGCGATGGTCGCCTAAAGTAGTGCGCGCTGTAACAAAATTGTAATAAATAAATGATAGAATTACTATGTTGAGTGGGGGGGGGAAATCGACGACAACATAGGTCTTATTGAAAAAAAACAATGCGTGGATAGGATGCAAAAAAACATGTACAGTCAAAGACATTTCCTTACCAAATCGTTCACTGATAGTAGCTAGCCAAGGTAGCGGATGCAAATAGGGCATCTATTAGCTACAATTTTATTAGATTTGTCATTAGAAACTTTCTAATTATTATTAGTTTCAACAATATCTAAGGGGTCGCCATTGTTACAAAGGATCTAAGTAATAAATTTAAGCTGGTCATCCAAGTGGACATTAGAACAAATCATTAAGGTTTTATGAAAAAAAAAAAAATGGTTTCCGAGCAAAAAGAGTCTGAACGCGTATATAGAACGGTAAATGTTCGTTTACGATAAGCAGAAGTACAAAAAAATGTATATATATATATATATATATATATATATATATATATAAAAGCGAAAATGTATGTATGTATGTATGTATGTATGTATGTGTTTCTGTTTGGATGTCTGCTAAAACCTTTCGACAGACGCGACGAAAATTCACAAACTCGGTATCACATCGAAGCACCATCCTTTGCTGGAAAAATATCGAAAAATTCGTCAAAAATTCGTCAAAAACGTGAAATTTTATACCCCGAAATCGACAATTTTCGACAGAGGGAGGGGTCAACAAAAACGGTCCTTTCGTGACAATGACCGATTCTACGCATCCGTCAGATAACGTCGTGACCTGAAAAACCGAACAAATTTCATGTACGTCGCGGTAGATCAGTTGTTTAAGGTCTTGGTTCATTATCCAAACGTTTTGGGTTCGAATCGTTGTGTGATATGTTTTTTTTTCGATGTTTTAAATTTAAATATTGAACCAGTGTTATTTAAGCGATTTTTCACGTAACGTTCGTTTTTCTGTTTTTTTTTCTTCGCTTATCTACCCCCGACCACACACACAAAACACCCGGGTACACACCGATTTTTTTTAAATTTTTATATCGAAACAGGCTTATTTAAGCCATTTTTCATGTGTTCGTTTGTCTGTTTTCATCATTCGTTTGCCTTACCAAAGGTTTCTTTGTGGTTTTGTTATTGTTTGATCGCCGCGTAGCAGGGAAAACAGAAACTGGCTTCCGCAACTTGACGTTGTCGCACCTGCTAATTTCGGTTTATAAACGTCAATTTAACACACTTGTCATTTCATCTGTTCCCATGGTCGAGATGGTTAGGTGGCAGTGTTTTTTTTTTTTTTTCATTTCCTTTCCAACTCCGCGTCAAACGTTCGGGGTGCAAGCCTACTTTTATACTGAAACTATTTTTTTTTTATTTTACACCTCCAAACAACCGGTCAACGTTTTTTTCTTTTTAACAGGGTGGTTTTAATCTACCCGCAGACCAACACACACCTCCAAACACCCGGGCTACGCTGGGTACCCTCGCTAGTATATATATATATATATATATATATATATATATATATATATATATATATGTATATATATATATATATATATATATATATATATATTATTAAATGTACGTAGAAAGCCATTTTATTCCATTTAGGTCAAAATGTATTTATATATTAATTTATATGCATTTTTTAAGTAAATGTTCTCGAATCAATTGAGTTCTCCGCGTTGACATATTATTGGGCCTCAATATTGCCGTATATATACACCTGCGATTATTTATTTTAAAGATGAATGAAATAAAAAGTAATATATATATATATATATATATATATATATATATATATATATATATATATATATATATATATATCCGATTTACACTCTGTTAATTTTTGTCTCTGATGGAATGGACTTTCAGAAAATGTTTTATATCCTCAGTGGAAAGTAGGAAAATAATATTCATACACAAGCTGAAATTGTGCAGCATACGAATTGAAGACACATTTGGAGAATCATATTCGAAGACTAAAAGTTATAAGAATTCATATTCGAATAACAGTTTATAAAAATGTGGAAAAGAGACTCCAAATAATGTCCAGATATCAATGAAGAAAATAGTGATAAATACTGTACCATCCAAAAACATGGGTTATCATGTGGACATCTACTCGTTAGTTTAGTAATCAATAAACATGAACAAATATTTCCAAAAATATATTCCAAATAAAATGCATAATATATATAAAAGTTTTTTACTTCATCAAAACAGTCAGACATATTTTGGTTGTGAATGTTTTCTGATGTGCTCTCATATATATTTGCGTAAATCTAATATAAATTTAAACAAGAAAAGATCTCAATTAATGGTTGGAAATTTAACAAGTTATGTGTTTCGTTAAAATTTTTAAGATTTATTTATTCTTGTTAGTACGATCTTGCGCACATTTATCAGCTTATTTTCCTTGCTTTCTATCTATCAATCTCCACTGAACCACCCGCATTTCCTTGCGTATTTCTTACTCAACGGAGGAAGTGGATGTACTGAAACTTTGCATAGGAAGTGCAAATAATATTTTTCAATAAATGTGTTTGCTAGATATCCTTAGACCTATGTGAACGCATGTATAATGTGCTACAAATTGAACTGACATTACTACAAATAAAAAAAAAATAATTTATTAAATAAAACAATATTATTAAATGTACGTAAAAAGCCATTTTATTTTATTTAGGTCAAAATTTATTTATATATTTATTTATTTGCTATTTTTAAGTGAATGTTCTCGAATCAATTGAGTTCTCCGCGTGGGGATATTATTGACCCTCAATGTTGTCGTATATATATACACCTGCGATTATTTATTTTAAGGATGAATGAAATTAAAAGTATTCAGCAACCGCCCTAGATCTCTTCGAGAAAGAGTTATTTATCCTGGAATTGCTGTTGTTCCAAACAAAAAAGTTCCATCGAGTTATTTAAAACTTTCATGAACATCTTAATATAATGGGTTAGCAATGATGGGCCACATTTGGCCGATTAAATATCATATATATATATATATATATATATATATAATATATATATATGTGTGTGTGTGATATAAAATCACTTTAATTCTTTAATTGTAATTGTTTTTTGTACTAAAGACTATATCATAAAGGGCATACTGTATAAAAAATAAACTGATAGAATAACAGAGTAATATTAGTCTTTTTGTGAACAAATGAAAATATGGCTACATTTAATCAGTTGTTACTGCGGGTTAACTCTGACATATGATTAACAGGAAAAACATAAATTAAAAAAAAAAACTAGATTAAGCCTGAAATTCTGAACAAATACTAAAATCAATTCAATAAAGCTTAGTTAATACGCTTGTTTTAGATTTACTTATAAATGATATGAATATAATATCATTGGTATACGATCTGATCATTTTAGCAGAGAACATCATATAAGGATATCCCTATTTGTGATGACGTCTTGAAACATGATTTTGTGGATAAAAGTCTCATATCTAAAATATTGAACGTTGAGGTTGGCGTTTTATTTATACAAATGCATGAGCATTTAGGATTACCAATATAAAACAAGAACTAGATTGGACACTGTAAATATTTACAGATATGCATAACATGCAAACTCATTTGGATGTTCTCCGTAGAATAGAAAATCACATTTCGGGAATTTTAAAGACATTATTCTTTTCTTTCAAGATTAATGCTCTCGATTTGTACTATTAATGTATTGAAATCAATTGGGCTTTACAATTTTACATAAGAAATTTTAATATGCACATATAGAATTACTTGTATATATATATATATATATATATATATATATATATATATAGTAATTTATAAAATATATATGGCGATTAAGCTACACTGAATATTCGGCGTGTCATCCAGTCTAGGATTCCTCAGGCGTATGCGCATAAGCCTGAGGAATCCTAGAGTGGTTGAAACGCCGAATATTCAGTGTAGTTTAATCGCCTTATATATTTTATAAATTACTAACTAGCTCTACCTACGTATTGAGCACTTTTGAAGTAAACACTTAAAGTTTACGCATAAATATATACTTTCGTATATTAATTTTATGTGAGTAAATGAAGTAGTTATATATATATATATATATATATATATATATATATATATATATATATATATATATACATATCTGAGTGTGTGCTTTTGCGGGGGACCTTAAAATGGTATCTTAGTTCATGTGCGTAGGTTTTGAGGCAAGTAGGTTTATACAGGAAACTGCGTCTTTGTACAAAACATTAATATAATGTAATAAAACCTTAATATATTTTTTTTACACAATAACTGTCTTTCTCTCTTTTACACACACACACAGACAACGAACTCACACACCCATATATATATATATATATATATATATATATGTATATATATATATATATATATATATATATATATATATATATATGCACGTATACGCCCTAGAAATAACGACATAATTCTATCCCTGTTTGATGAAAACCGTTTATCATTGTTGCAGACGATGTAGTAGTTGGCCAGTTCGGTACAAACCCCTAAAGCGATAGGAGACTTTTTCATGTCAAAAATTGACACAGTGTTCAACTAGCGAGATTTTAGATGCGCCGTGTACAACTGTTCTCTTCCGATCCAGTGTGACAACAGGACTATTGTCAGCGCCCTCAAAATGCAAATTCAGGCGGTTCAACGATTGATGGTACCGCTTAAAGTTGTTAAAGTATTCGGCCGCAATTATGGTATTTTGTGTGGTTTTACGTGGGAGCATAATAATGGCACCTGACATCTTCGAAGTCGACTTGAAAAAAAACACACAAGTGTACCTAGATGTGCTGATAATCTGGTGCTATCAGGTGACCGCTGGTAGACCGTGGGCGTGGCAACAGGACTCCGCGTTGGCCCAAAGTCCATTGATTTTGTAACCTTCTCTCACTGGCCCTCTTTCCTCGAACTGAATCCTGCGGACTACTTCGTTTGATCATAGGTCGAGAAAACCAATACGGCCTCTCCCTATATCAGCCAGTCAGATCGCGACCATTCACTGACCTCCGAGCGGCGCTTGGAGAAAAGTAATCCTCTTAGTTTTGGACTCGTATTGAAGTGGTGAGTGTAGCTGAAGGCGGATGCATTGAAGAGATATCAGCTCTACTACGTAATCAAATGATCTTAATTGTTTTTATTTTCAAGAAAAGTTTTTTTAAAACAGCTGTAGTATGGTTTCCTCTCAGGTGACAACGTTATAGTTCCATCCTTGCTATCTATCTATATCTTTATGTCTATATATATATATATATATATATATATATATATATATATATATATATATATATATATATATATATATATACATCCCTAAGTAGCAATAGTGAAAAATGCATGCCATTTTTATCGTGTTTTTCAAAACTTACATGCACAGCACAGGTATGCATTCACCCTAGCCTCGCATATATGCGTACATATATATGTATTATATATATATATATATATATATATATATATATATATATATATATATATATATATATATATACACACGTATGCATATATATACACATACATACAGACACAAAGAAATGTATATATATGTATATATATATATATATATATATATATATATATATATATATATACAGAAGGAGAGAGATATAGAGAGAAAGAGGAAGAGAGAGAAATAGCGACGTAGATTGAGTACTTCATTTGGACTATCAGGTGGAATTTAAGAAAGAAGAATTTTTGAATACACTTTGAATTCATTTAATTGCTTCTCATACGAAATGCATGGCTTTTTACTTTACGCTAGACAGGATTCAAAATGGGTCTGTTATGTATCTCCTATTTACAATAGTCATCATTACTAAGGTCACATTAGTCGAAATGGAGAAAATCGTTTCTATCTAATAGAAAATAGACGACTATTATAAATATGAGTTCATTCAATTTGTTGGTTTATCGATGAAAAAACGGCGTGGCAGACCAACGAAAATGATATTCCAAAATAAAGAAGTCGTGTCGGTGTAAGAGAATTGCATATAAACCTTTTTATTACAAACTGGCGAATATCAGATTATAGATTAACGCACATTAGTAAGGCGAAAACCTTATTGCAACTCTACAAAATATATAAACAAAAATGCTAATTTTAAATGATTTTTACAGCACGAAAAATTGATACTTAAATCTATCGTATTAAATTAAAAGTCTATATTTGCTCGAAATATATTAAAATATATTATAGCGTTTAACAATGACTCGGTTTCAAATGCTGTTTTAAGCGGCATAGTATGCAGACGATAATTATATATGTGTAGTTATAGCACGATAGAGCCACGAATTTTAAAAAAAGAAACGTAATTGAAATGCTAAAATATGTTTCAACTGGAAAGTAATAGGTTTTCGATTCAGCAACACTCTAGTTCCAGTCCTTTGTAACATTATAGGAGTGACGGTTTTCTACTTATGTTATAGTGTCGCTTACTCAAGGTATGTAACGACAACCATACATAAACGACCGCATGTTACATCACAGCGGATATGAAAAGGACGCACTTGTTTTGAGAAGTAGGTACTCGAGACGTTTCTGGGACGTAGATATTGCGAGACGTGTCAAGGCACGGAGAGCTGGAAAAGACGTGTTAGAGCCATGAAAGAGTAAAAAATGTCGTGTTCGAGACACGAGTGTTCCGAGAATTAGAATTCATATCACGTTGGTGCCGGCAGCGCAAAGACGAAAAGTCACAGGCGACCGGAAAAGTAAAATTGAACTAAAATATTAAGCTGTTAGGGTCAGTTGCTTTACTGGAATCAAGGTTCTTGATTAGCTTGGCGACCTCATGCACAGATATTCGTATGTTACCTAGCGCGTTCTGTGGTATAGGAGGAAATATGGGGAGTTGATGGCCTTCGTCGCATAGGGTAGAATTAGCTGCAAAGTTATTTGCAAATAGTTTCGCCTTGTCTGAAGCTGACGAGATTACCGCTGATCCATTAATAATGGTTGGGATAGAACGCACACTTCTGTTCATTGCCAAAACTGGTGGGAACCAAGCCGCTGATCAGCTACCTTGGATTTAATAGCTCTCTTGCATTTTTTATTACTCTTTTACAGTGGTTTCTGGCGTTCCTGAAAGCAGCTTTAGTCTCAGTGTATCTGTTATGTTGGTAGCTATGGAAAAAGAGATTTCTGTGCGCGATGGCAGCAGAACATTCTGGGGAGATGCATGGTTGGCTGGTAGGTTTTTGTTGGAATTTTTTAGATGGTATGCATCTGTCTACTTATCAGAAGTGATTTTTCAGGACATTCTTCGTCAAGATCAAATATCAGCTGATGTGTTATTGTGAACAACACTGGCCGGATTTGATGGACGACATTAACATTATTATTATTTATTTATTTTTTTTTTTGCGAATTAGTCAACCAGAAAAATTAATCCTCGTAATACATAATAATAAATAGAGGATCGATTCTTTCAAAATACACACGAACTTTGCATAAATAAAAATTCTATGTTTAAGCGTATTGTACTACTGTGCAACGCCAGGCGGCCATAGAGTTGTAAACGTTTTAATTTCAATAAAGGAAAAAATTCCAAGCGTGTTTATATATATATATATATATATATATATATATATATATATATATTTATCAATCTGTGGTAATGCAATATTCTGGATGCATGCAGTTAGTCAATAAACTTGTTTAAATCTCACTGTGAATACATCATCATAAAATTAAATTTTTCAATTTGCTGCGATTGTGTTAATTTGTAAGTACACGTATTCAAGCCTTATTACATAATGCACAAGTTTTTAAGTACACGTATTCTAAAAGTACTATATTTATTTATTTATTTTTATTTTTTATTCAATTTTCACGCCAAACAAGGCACAGTGCTACTTTGAAGCAGGGGACTACTATTAAGGACTTAATTAGCGGGGTCATTATGAAGAGAGATGAGTAGAAAAATGTTTGTTAACATTACACTTGAACTTCTGCATATCATTGCAGTTGGGAAAGCGGAATCCCGGAAGGGAGTTCCAAAGACACGCAGTTCTGGGGAAGAAACTATTGGAGTAAAAGGTTTTCTTGCACCTAGGGATATCTACTGTAAAGGGATGAGACTTAGTAGCTTGTCGGGTTTGCCGGGGGTAGTTACGTCGGGGAGGTACAAGTGTTTGCAGTTCGTCAGAGCATTCACCATTAAAGTATATGTAGAACAGGCAGAGGGATGCAACATCTCGTCGATGGGACAGAGGCTGAAGCCTAGATGACAGTTCAGGACCTATAAGGTTGACGACTCTCTTTTGAACCCTGTCCAGGAGCGAGAGACAAGCAGCAGATGCACCAGCCCAGATATGACAACATTACTCCATACATGGGCGAATGGTGATTTTATAGAGGTACACGATACTATCAGACGTAAGTAGTTTTCTAGCACAGTACAGGCAGCTCACCTTCCTTGCAGCAGCCTTGGCAATGTTCTCAATGTATATATTCCAGTTCATATTCCCTGTAAACGTTATGCCGAGGAGTTTAAAAGAAGTACTTTTAGGCAATGTGGTGGTAGAGAAGGTTTCTTGTAGTTATTGAAGGAAGCAAGCTTAGTCTTAGCAGCAGTGAATGAGACCAACTATTTTTGTCCCCATTCCACTACAGATTGGAGGTCATCCTCTAGTGTTTCTGCCATTTCCTTGGATATGTGTTCATCTATTTTCCCCTCATGTATGTTATAGAGAGTGGTGTCATCGGCAAATATACCCATCTCGGAAACAATTTTATCAGGGAGGTCATTTATGAATATCAGGAATAATAGAGGTCCAAGGGTAGACCCCTGAGGTACTCCCGCATTTATGTCATATTGTTTGGATGTACGACCGTCGGGGACAACTTTGATTTTTCTATTACTTAAGAAGGATTTAATTACATTATGAATTCTTCCAGTAATTCCATATGCTCTAATTTTCCTTAGAAGACCATCGTGCCATACCCTGTCAAAAGCCTTAGATATATCAAGGGCCACCGCTCTACCCTCCCCTGTTTTGTCCAATGAACGGTATATACGTTCAGAAACTACAGTTAAAGGAGTTCTAGCGGATACGTCAGTTTATCAAGAAAGATTTTCTAACCTTGCCGCGAATGTTTCAATTAATCAGTAAATGGGCGAGGAGGCGCTGATGTAAAAAAAAAAGTTATAACGGAAATAGTAAATTGTATCTAGAAGAAATTACCATTCAATCTCGAGCAAAATCTGGTCTCCTGCTAATAAACAATTAGTATGGTTCATTATTTTCCTTTTGTCTGTGTATATATTTCTTCATGTCTTCTTTGTTTTTAACTTCATTTCTCTGTCAATATGTGATATATCCAACATAAGACCATTACTTTTCATATATTATCTTATTTCCCCTTACTCAGCGAATGTATTCCTCGTTTCCTATTTGTGCCAATTGACGTTATACACAAGTTCTAATCTGCCTTCCTCTTTGCGTGCTGCATCCGATTAATCAGATTCACTCTCGTAGATATTATCCCCAAACGTCGAAAATCGCGCTAAGTGGAACCAGGATTGCTATGAGATTGTCCGAGCAGAATTCAACCTTCTGTCCTCAATTATCGTTTCGACCACGCTACGATAAAAATCGCTGTCCATTAAGACAAATAAGCCCTGATTCACATTTTAATCTTGCCCCTCGCATTCTATTTATCCCGCCCATTCGATTTTCTTTCAAAAGATTAAAGAAAATGACTTCAGATGTTTTAACTATAAAACGGGTCACCACGACTGACGCAATTAGGTATATTGTTAAAAAAAATCCACTGGCGTTAAAAAAAACCCCGTGGCGTTAGAAATGAGAGTTTCTCTTGTCTGGAAGAGTTTTAGTACTTCTAACCGAGTGCAAGTGATGAATACCACACATCAAACTATGGAGTAACGTAGCAGACAGGGGTTAGATGTAGGTGTAGTATTCATCTAATAGAGAACTTATCTATGTATCAAAATTTAAAATACTTAAGGTATTCTTAATTTAATGCTTATTTTCTTAAGCATGCCATCAGCTGAGTAATACAAACATTGATATAATAATTACATGAATAATTCTGCGCTATGGAACATTCAAACATTCTTAAATAAAAATAACGGTAACATGAACGCCATCTTGACATTGTAAATAGAGACTTTTGTCATGTATTTTTGAATACGCTGAAGATATATCGAGCTTTCATAAATTAGTGGATAGGTATAAATATTTTTCTATAAACACACATGTATATATATATATATATATATATATATATATATATGAGGAAGTGCAGTAAGTAATGCCCCTGACCCACTTCCAGTCGTGTGATCTAGCTGAAATTTTGCATGTGCAATGATTTATATCTCTACGGTTTATGTCGCAAATTACACCTCTGAACTAATTATGGTTTCTGTGTTACAGGTGTTTGAACTGAGTCAGGTGTAAAATGGAGCCTGTTGAATGTCGAGCAGTGGTCCGGTGTTTGTATTTGAAAGGACGCACACCACAGGAGACTTTTTATGAAATGGAAAGAAACTGATGTAGATACTTTCCCATAACACGACCTTGTAAAACGCCGGCATCGTTAATTAAAACATGTCCGGAAGTCTGTGGAAACAGCTCCCATACCTGTTCGCCCCCCCCATCTGCCATTGATGAGGTATCTGTCCGTCAAGTTGAGGCTTACATTTTGGAGGATCGGCGCATTACTATTCGCCAAATAGCCCAAGATGTCAAGATTTGTACAGGGTCTGTGGAAATTATCATTCATAACCATTTGCATATGCATAAGGTGTCTGCCAGATGCATTCCCAGGTTGCTCATACCATTCGACAAGCGAGAACGTAACGAGTGCTCGAGGATGAATTGGGAGATGTGCCAAGAAGATGAGTCAAAGTTTTTCAAACGACTGATTACACAGGATGTAACCTCGGCCCATCACTATGATCCAGAGACCAAAGCCCAATCAATGCAGTGGAAGCAGTTGGACTCACCACCTCCAAGGAAGGCAAGGCTGCAGCCCTCCGCTGGCAACGTCATGCTCACAGTCTTCTGGGACCAGGACAGAGTAGTGATGACAGCTTTCCTGGCAAAGGGTACCACTATTACAGGATCCTATTATGCTTCACTTTTGAGGAAATTAAGGAAAGCTATCGAAATCTAAAGACGGGGCAAGATCAGCAAAGTTACCCTCCTCTTTCAGGACAACACTCCGGTCCACAACTCGCATGTCGCCAGATCAGATGAACGGGCGTGTGTTTATGAAACGCCCCCATCCTCCCTACTCTCCTGACCTTACACCCTCTGACTTTCACATATAACCAGGCATAAAGTTGTTTTGGAAAGGAAAGGGTTTCCCAGATGATTCAGCTTTTATGTCTGAAGTCACATCGTGGTTGGAGGACCAACCTGGGGTTTTGTACAAAAACTGTCCCCAGAGCTGCATCAAACGATGGGAGAAATGCATAATTCTGGGTGGTTCCTATGAAGAAAAAGAGTAATAACTGTGCCTAGTTTCGTTGCTCTACTTCTATGAGAAGTGGGTCAGGGGAATTATTGATATAGAACAATGACCGTGATATAATTTGTAGTAACGGCTTATAGCAAATAAGAAATGCGAGCAAAATAATAAAGTCTCTGGTGCCACCCCCATAACGGCGCACTTCACGACGAACTTTTGAAGTTAATGTCCGAGACATTTTAAAATGTTGTTACTGGTTTCGATGTGTAATAGTATTATATAATTTCTTATCAATGACAGGGCAAGTTTTAATTATTAAAGTAACACGGATTAATTTAAAAAATGATTCTTACCACGAAATGCATTATATTTTGAAACATTTTTTTATTTAAAATATTGAAGCTCGCTATTTAACTTTACCAACTTATAACTCGTAATATTTTCCTGTATATATTTGATGTTCTATGAAATTATCTATTTTCATCGAAATTTGGATTTTGATTCTCTCCTTGAAAATTTATTTGTTTACGTTTTTAAGTCGCGAGTTGCTGCATACAGTGATAAAGAAATCGACATTTATTCAAGTCTGCAAAGATGGTGTGATTCTTCTACCGCTTCACTGATGCAATTCTCTATCTATATAAAAGCCAAGTACGTCCAAGGATGGAATACTGCTGCCATATCTGGACAGGATCATCTAAAGGCAGCCTATCCTGCCTTGACAGAGTACAAAATAGACTTCGTGTATTAGTGGGGGATGCCCTTTTCTCTTCCCTACGGCCTCTCTCCCACAGAAGAGACGTAGCGAGTCTTTGTTTTATCGTTATTTCCATAGCAGGTGCTCGCCTGAACTCCAATCTCTTGTCTCCCTCACCAATCTTATACGAAAAACAACCGTCTAGCTGAATCTACTGTCAAAAATGCCCCCCCACTTTTTTTCTGTTCCTAAATCAAAACGTAGATTCCATGAACAAAGCTTCTTTCTGAGAACTGTACGCCTGTGGAACTCTGTTCCGTCTGCCTGCTCTCTATATGCCTACCATCTGGATGTCTTCAAGTCCAACGTAAACAAATTCCTGCTGAACCGAACCCTTAGGTAGACACTTTATTAAATTTCCACACTAACGTACTGTACTTGTAATAACCTTATCCCTGAGTGGCCTGCAAGCCTTGATAAGTGGTGACCACCTTGTAAAAAAAATGTCTTAAACCAGACATCCCCAATTTCCTCCCACTAATAACTGGATTTACTCTACAATTAAAAACGACACTGTTAAAAACATTGTCCTCGTGGGCAGAAAATCGGGACATCGATTAAGTGGAAGAGGTGAATAAGGTGGTGGATTTAGATGAAGAAAAGACACAAAACGGAAAGAAATATAATCGGCAAGCGGCCAATATATATTATACTTGTTAAAAGGGCGAATCGGAAGTTTAATTTCCGGTCAAGAGTTCACGCATGCGTCTTGGTCCTCTCCAACAACCATTAACTAGTAATGAAGCACACCGAACTGGGAAGAAGAAAAATCGTCAGTTGACAGTGGTGGAATAGGAGAGGGTCCAAGTTGTGAACGCAGGGCTAATCGGGTCGACCATGCCCAATGCTAGATGCACATTAGAAAATATGTCAAGCTAGTTCCTTTCTTTCTTTTTATCTTCTTCTTCTTAATATTATTATTATTTGTAAGCACTTGATGTTTATACACAGTCAGGAGATTGCTTGCTAACAACATGATTTGTCCGATGCTCATCAAAAAAAAATAGGATGGCAATAAACTTCCCGAATGTTCCAGTTAGTGTTGTACTCATTTAGAAGAGGTCTAGTTAGTTCTTTCTTTTTGCGGTGCTTTAGCCTTCCCGAATTTTATTGGGTCTCTGGTGAGGTGGCGGTCGATACCGACAATATTCATTTTTGTTTGAACGGAGGTAATTAAAATACAATTTTGCTATATCCAACAGGTTTATTGTTGTTGTTGTTGTTGTTGTTATTGTTCTTCTTCTTCTTCTTCTTCTTCTTCTTCTTGTTCTTCTTCTTCCTCTTATTATTATTATTATTAGTAGTAGTAGTAGTAGTAGTAGTAGTAGTAGTAGTAGTAGTAGTAGTAGTAGTAGTAGCAGTAGTATATGTACTATACAATTTCCAGACATAAACTATCCTGGATATGACCTTAAACTATATCCGATGATGAGGCCCCAGCTTGCGGGCTTTGGGGAGTGTGGAGCACCCTATTAATTGCCATTGTTTCCAGGTCTCCTCTGACCCGGAGTGATAGTATCTGTTCGGGTTCCAACTATGGGTTAAATAGAAACCGACTTGCAAAAAAAAACAAATATATTCTATCAAAAACGTTTCTTCAAAATCACTGGAATTGGCATTAAATAACCTGAAAAGGGTTGATATGCCGTAGAAAACAACCACTCACCAGAAATACCCACACAGACACACCCACTCTAGTGCGGTAATTCTCATTTTAAAATATTTCCCCCTTAATATATTTAATTTAAGAAGTGCTTACTCGGCAAATGTAATGTATTCCGACGACTATACTCGGTTCGTTGTTATTATCAGAACATTTTGGCTGAAGTGAATCCAAATTAATTCTGATTCACCACTTTATATAAGAAGCTAATATGAATATCTATGTATATGTATGTATATGTAGATGTATATGTGTGTATATCTATATGTGTGTATATGTGTATTATAAATATATGTATATATTATGTATGTATATGCACGAAGATGAATATGGAAAATCTCCAAAAAAGTAGTAAATAATGGGTAATCAAAAATGTCTACACCATATAACAATCATGGGTTTTTTCGCACGGCAAAAACTAACATGCTTACCCGTCAGTTTTGCTGAAACTCTACTTTGGACTATGCTAACCATTCCCTCCCTGATTTTTCTGTATGTTCGGAAACAACAGTAGATGATCTGAAAATCATCTCTTCTCTAAAACATGCTATTATAAAACAACTAAACAACTAAAAAGCATGTGGGCCTTTCTCATCCCAGCTTTACTTCTTTTTTTTATACAGTGGTCACCACTTATCAAGGCCCGGAAGCCACTCAGGGATAAGGGTTATTGCAAGTACATTACGTTAGTGTGGAGATTTGATGAAGTGTTTACTTAAGGAGGCGGTTCATTAGGAATTTGTTAACGTTGGACTTGAACACATCCAAGTTGTAGTCAGGTGGGAAGCAGGCAGACGGAACAGAGTTCCACAGGCGTGCATTTCTAAGAAAGAAGGTTTCTTCATGGAATCCACGTTTTGATATAGGCACAGATAAAGAGTAAAAAAAACTGCTCCGGTATGATTGCTCCAGCTCTCCTAAAACTTTTCAACAAATGCCGTTACCAATCATGCTTTCCTGGCTGCTGGAAAACTGCTTTTCTGGTACCAGTTTAAAAGAATTCTGGCGAAAACTGATCCATTAAATTCTCCTCCCATGCTCCTCTTCTCTGTCCCCGTCAAAATATTTGAGTTCATAATTAATCAAGCTCTAGTCAACCACCTTACAGTTGCTAAACCTCTGTCCGACCATTAAAATAACGAAGCATATGTAACTCTGAGGCTGGCAGTTTGAAACAAGTGTAATACGTCTCAATAAAACTTAGAAGTCTTTGAAAGAATGAAAAACAGCGACTAAGGAAAGTGAAAAAAATAAAAAGGTTTTGATTCTATGAGATCATATATTGGAAGCCTTGTGTCAAACGATACTCAAATTTATAAAATTCCACCGTTGTCATCGACATCGGCTTTTCCGTAGAAATGGCCACGTCCGGACGCTTAGATTAGAACGTCAAGATGGATAGATAAACGGGTAAAGGTTACTTGTTATGAAAGACTCGTAAACACCACCCACCTCTCATGGACCACGCCCCGAATTCCCCTGCCTTAACTCACCCCTCAACAAATTACCATCGCAAGTGACAACTTTAAAAACACCATTAACATTGTCAACGTGGCTGGGGTAGGGGCATTCCGAAATTTGACATGAGCGATGACAGCACACCCCTCAAACTCGCACATACGTCTACGTTTCTACCATCGCCAGCTCATTCATGCAGGCTAGCACATTGTTTCTTTCTTTTCTCTCCAAAAACCACCCTCGGTCCTCCTCGCTAAAGAAAGGCGATGTGATTTATTGTCGACCGATTGTTGGCGAGGAATTAAAAGTGCGTCAGAGAGCGGCATTCCTTTCACTCGTGGTCCTTGAAGCGTGGTAACTAATATGTAGACACGGCGTTCCGGAAGGGAGAGCATCTGCTTGCTGGAATTGTGTGGTAAGGATGACGACAACGAGGGAACAAAGAGACGTAGAAGAAATTGAAGAAGACTATGAAGAAAAGGAGTAAGGCATAAACTGAGAATTAGAATTATTAAAAGAGAGAAGAAATTGAGAGAGAAGCTAAATAAAGATGAAAATGAAATAATAAAGGCAGATAAAGAAAAGTTAAAGGGGGCATATTTGTAATCAAAATAATAATAATAAGATGAGAAAATAAGAGACGAAATGTAAAAAATAAAACGAATGAAACTGATGTAAAAAAAGAAAGACGATAAAGAAGTAGTAAAAATAACGAGGGAGAAGACTAACAAGTAGTACAAAACATTGAACAGAAAATAGAAAAAAAAGCAAGGAGAAAAGCGCGTAAAAATTGAAGTGCAAAAGAGAGTAAAATTAATAATAAGCGGAAAAAAGGAAAAGCGAAGAAAAGTAAAGTAAGAGAGAATAAGAAAGGGCAGTAAAGGATAAGGACATCAGAAATGAGAAAAAAAGATGTAGGACATGATACACAAAAACGTGAAAACAGAAGACAGAAAAAAAAATAAAATGAACAAGAGCGTTTAAAATTGAAGCATGAAAAATAGGTATGAAAATAAAGAGGAAGAGAAATAACAACAACAACAACAATAAAAAAGAATGTGTGGGTGAGAACAAAAAAGAATATGAAACAAATCAAGGAAACTGCGGAAAACAAGAATGATAGAACATTAATCACGAGGTGAACGAAAAAGATTTTAAAGAGTTATATAACCTCCCACAATCATTTGCTGTGTACTTTTTAATACTACATTCTTTTCGTATGGCAAACCAACACTAACTCATACGAGCGATGGTCTAAATCCTCAAAATGCTATTAGCTCACGTAAAACTACAAAAGTAGATACTGAACCAGTCATTATTTTTTGTCGTAGGGTCCAGTAAGACCATGAAAGTAAAAAGATATATATGGGTGTGTATGCGTTTTAGAGTCGCACAAAAAAGTAATAATTATTTCTTAAGTAACGGTAGTAGTACCATTAACCATTAAAAGGAGTGCTGTTTTGTGTCTTAGTATTAATTTTTATATATGTCCAGCGCCATCTTATATATAAAAGGCAAAATGGGCGCAAGCGTTTCTGTTTATCTTCGAAAGGTTTTTGCATCGGGGTTCTCGCGTTGGTTAGATTCCGGAGAAATTTCGCATACTTCCCAGATCGTAATATCTCAGATTCGGAAAGGGACGCCGTCTCTATCTTATTTTGGATTAAGTTAAACAATTTAATTCCCACCCTGTCGTCGTGTCGAATATTTGTTTGGCTCTTCTATAAATTAAAACTGTTCTTAAAAGCTGCAAAACACTTAAATAATCGTACGTTCGATGACTACGCTTAAATTCCACGGCCGCAACTTTTGCATGCACGAGGAGGACAATGGCTAACACCTTACGTTGTTTTTGTCTTTTGTTTTTGCTTCTTTCCTTCCTTCGCGTTACAGGTTCGAGACTGCCTTCCTACTACAACTTTTTATAACCTCACCTTCTTTTCCTTTTCCTTCGCATTACGGGTTCCAGTGCACTACCTCTTGTTTAACACTTCTCTTAAAACTGTTATACCCCCCACCGGACTGCTTTTTATTTCCATCCTTACTACACCAGTGCAACACACCCGGACAACAGCGGGAATCCTCGCTAGTTTACAATACGGTTTTGCCAGCGATTAAAGATAACTGTACTTGGATTTACCAAGTGTGCTTTTCAGAACGAAGGTAATTCCGAAAGAAAATCCATATATATTTAACTCAAAATCTTGGAGAGATACGAAAACATGAACGGTACGAATCTAACAAACGAAATTTTGTGGTCTAAAATTTATTTTTCTCCATAGCCACCCTTATTCTCAATGCAGATCGTTAAGCAATTCAGTGACGTATCTGTGCTGATTACACCCGACCATGTAAGAGGTTACTTTCTAATAATTTTACAATGTAAATACCTGCTGCACACAGATAAAGCGTAAGTTTAGTAAGCATAACATTACATTTTGAAACCTCTACTGATCCATTCGGTCGGATTATAAATATTAGGATTCACTTGTTAAAATACCTTTAAAACATTATATATATATATATATATATATACATATATATATATATAAATATGTGTGTGTGTGTGTGTGTGTGTATGTATGTATATATAAGGTGCGTCTAATAATTTTCCAGATCTTTTTGTACAGGAATTTAAATTTGTCAAGCAGACACTTGAAAGTCCAGTATGTTATTGCTATACATCGTATGATATGCAATACATATTTTTTTATACTTTCAGGTGCAAATGAACAGCTACAGTAGGAATTGGAACACCCCCTCGTAAAGCCTGATGGTCTCGGCGGGTAAATGTTATGAATGCAAGCTGGAAAATACTTCAGAAAGAAAGATATGTCATAAAATCGTGTTTTAAACGTGAAAATATCCCAAAGAATAGTTTGGAATACTTCAGAATGCTTTTAGACAATCTTGCCCTAATAAGGCATCAGTTTGCGAGCGTCATAATAAATTCAAGAAATGCTGGAGATCTGTGGGGGATGATGATAGGTTTGGAAGGAGTAAGGAAGTCAGAGCACCATAGTTGATTTGCTAAATAAAGAATTTCATGGATAAGAGCCATCGTGTATAAAGAGAGACAATAAGTGCATATGATTGCTTTGAATTTTTTTACAGGAAAATTGGTTGTTTGTATTATATGGATTCAACAGACTACTGTTCTCATCGTGAGTGTGATTTTCACGCCGTTTCCGTTTATATAACTTCCGACCATCTTCAGGTGTATTTTGTCGAATGTAGATAATATATACAATTTACAGGTGAAAAAGTGAAAACCCCAATATGTATGTGTATATATATATATATATATATATATATATATATATATATATATATATATATATATATATATATATTACTACCTAGCTCTGCCTACGTATTGACTACTGCTGATATAAATACTTAAAGTTTACGCATAAAATTATACGTTTAAATATTAATTTATGTGATTAAATTAATATATGTGTATATATATATATATAGAGAGAGAGAGAGAGAGAGAGAGAACGAGAGAGATGGAGATGGATAGATAGATATACATTAATATATATATGCATATATATATTCATAATTAGAATTAGTAATAACTAATAATATTAATAACTAGAAATAAAAATATGTTACACGCTGCTAAAATTCGTACAAGAATTGTACGCACAATGGATAGAGTACTTGGGAAAATCAATTATAAAAAGTTATACTCTCATAAACGTAGAAGATTCAATCTTCTGTGTGGGCGACCGGAAAAATTGCGAATGACTTAGTACCTTTATCCAGTCATGGCTGACGGAACAATACCACGCTACCCCCGTGAAGTAAATAACGGGTTTCGTTCGAAATTCTCGAGTTAGACAGAACTACACCTGAAGAAGGTCGGAGATAATATCGACCGTCACGTTGTGAAAATAACCTTTAAGATGAGAACAGTCGTCCAATGAATTCAAACAATATGAATAAGTGCATTGTGTGATGTCAGTATGGGAACTGCTCACACAATCATTCCCTCATCCTTGTCATACACAATTTGACCAAGATGTGCAGGAAAACAGTTCCTTAGTCGTTGTCATTACCACGAATGTTTTATATTTTCAGTCTAAATGTTTTCAATTCGATGCTTTCTTTTCCTCCCATATTTGTATAATGCCGGTTTTGTTCCCTTTCATGAGAACCATTTAATATTTTTTCTCTATGTTCCTTTCTGCATCCCTTTAGTGGCTAGGATAAAAACCCTATTAAACATTTATTTTTATCTTTTTAATATATATATATATATATATATATATATATATATATATATATATATATATATATATATATATACATGTGTGTGTGCGTGTGTGTGAATCCAAAATTATTTTTCTTTACTAAGATTCATTCAACAATTTAAATACATTTTGTTCCTACTCATTTTCATTTTATCTTTCTGTTTACGTGTTTATAACATACACCGTTTGATGTAACTCTCCTAGTCACAAATATCCTCAGTATTTTCAGATGCGCCCAGATTCAGTTTCAGGAAGGCTAACGTAATTATTCAGTGTTTTTAAGTTCTCTCTCTCTCTCTCTCTCTCTCTCTCTTAAATATCATGTGCGATTTTCTGTAATAATTCGTTCTATATTACTTTAAAAGGCATATAAACATTTCATCGCGCAGATAGAATTTATTTTGTTAACATTTTTATACTGCTTTTATTTTTCTAAATTTATCAAGTGCATGATCTGAAGCGATTTTCTCAAGTATACATGTTTTGTTTGGAAAAAGAAATGTTGTTTCTAATATGTGCATTAATTGCGCTGTTATCATTAAACATCAAAACCATGATTTGGAATGATAACAGCGCAATCCTGGCTTGAGGTAGTTGCCTGTCTAGCCGCACTGATGAGCTGTACTGGATGTGGATGACTATAATGCTCCTTATCTTGAGTTGAGCATATTGAGAAGTGATACACGAAATATCATTAGCGTATTAGCGATGCTCTTTGTGTAAACAAATCGAGCAGAGGTAGTCAGTACGTACAAACGGTCGGGTTTCAATCCTGGTTGTAGGTAGTTGCCTGCCTAGCCGCACTGATGAGCTGTGAAACAGCGAAACTGTACTGTATGTGGATGACTATATATATATATATATATATATATATATATATGTATATATGTATATGCATATATATGTATACATATATATATACATATATATATATATATATGTGTGTGTGTGTGTGTGTGTGTGGAGAGAGAGAGACAGGCAAAGAATAAGAATGGAAAATGAAGTCTCCAAAACGTTATATCTGTAAATATAGAATGGTGTATTTATTCAATAAAGGAACAATACATGCCCCTAAATAAATAAATAATAGGCATCTTACATACTGATAAAATAGAAATACCACTCATCCATACTATACCTCTCCCTAAGCCTTCAAATATATACTACATACATTTAAGATTATGATAGAGACCCTATACCCCTTTTTTCATTCCACTCGTTCATCATTTGTTTAAGAATCCGATAACCCCCCTAATATCATCTATAATGTTTTTCGATTTATTTCGCTCCTGAAGAATCCCACGCTAGACTCTTCTGATGAGAAGCATTAGGTTAAGAAATGTCTTAGCATAAATGGTTCCCTTCTATCCCATAACTAAATGTGTATACCATAATTGAATAAAGGAACAATTCTTTATTTACCAATATATAGTTTTTGTGACTTCATTTCCCATTCTTATTGTTTTCATATATAAGCTCCAATGAAACCTGTGTAGCTTTATATTATCACAAGTTTCGTCTTATAGAAGTGAACTTATTCTCTTCTTCTAACTCACTTTATATATATATATATATATATATATATATATATATATATATATATATATATATATATATATATAATGTTGCGAATTTGTCTCTGCGTTATCGTTATCTTCATGGTAAATGCTCAATTGAGCTTCAATCTATGGCTCACCTCTCGCCAAACTTTCACAAGAAAAACTCGTCTAACTGAATACCTTATCAATGTTGGTCCCTACTCTTTATCTCTGCTTAAACCTAAACGTAGATTCCTTGAACACAGATTCTTACTAGAAGTGCACGTTTGTGGAACTGTCTTCCGTTTTCCTGCTTTCCAGCTGACTACAATCTACAAGTCAAACGTAAGCAAGTTCTTGAGGAGCCGTTTCACTTAAATTTACAAATTTACCGAATTTCTTTTACTAACGATTACTATATTGTACAAATTGACTACTGTACACTATTACTCTTATCCTGAGTGGTCTCCAGGCCTTGGTAAGCAGTGCTGCCTATGTAAAAAAAAGTATACAGGTCCGTAAGGTATTAGGGGACAATTATAATTGTGTAATTTTAATCAAATGTATAAAATTTATATTTCTTCTTTCAGAATCGTTCGATGGCAGTTACTAATGTAACTAATGACATAAAAAAGTAAAAAAGCACACCTTGTAATATATATATATATATATATATATATATATAATATATATGATATATGTTATATATAAGCGTATATAAATGCGAAGCACAGCAGTTCACACATTAAAAGATTTCTTAAACTCGCCAGATCTTTCGTTTGCAAGGAAAAGCAGGAACTAAATAAAAAAAACAATGATGCTTAATTGGCCGGGAACAACATAAAACAGAATTGTCAAAGTTCTAACTCACTTAGAACACCTGGGTTTATCAGAAGTGTTTGCAGAGGATGGATAAAACTCCTGAGACATCGATGTGACATTCTGTCAAAGATCTTCAAGTTTCAGAAGGAACATAAAAAAAATGGTGTTGATCAAGGCCTAGGATACAAATCCTACATTTTAAGACGAGGTTTGTTCATGTCAACAGAAACTAAAGAGAATCATTTGATGTGTGCAAGACGAACAGGAGTGTCCTTGTTTTTTTTCTCCGATGAAAAAATATCGACTAGGATCAAATATGAATTGAAGAAATAAAAAGCCTATATGCGGACTCCACTGAATAACCAACTGTTATGCGCATGACATTTCCGCAACAGTGATCGGTTTCAGTGTTGTTAATTACAAAGTAAACCATGCCACCTATTTTTCCACATGGCTTTAAAGTCAATGCAGATGCGTATGCTGAGGCTCACCAAACAATTGTTTAACTTTGCATAGTTTACGAAGCACAATTCCATAAAGCGTTCAAAATCCAGGATTGGATAGCCGAACGTTTGCCTGCTTATCTTAAACCAAAATTATGGCTTTCAAAATCACTAGATCAAGATCCTTGGAATTGTTATGCGTGGGGCGTCGTTGAAAATGAAGTTTATAATAATCCTCATGCCACTAAAATCATCTCTGATCTACGCAACAGTCCGACATTGGAGAACATAAACGAATAAATCTTTATCAAAGCTTGCAATCGCATTCGGACTCTAAATTAGTCGGCGATAGAAGCCTAAGATGGTAACTACAGAATAGATCGAGAATACTATTACATTTACCTGTTTTTGTTTACAATAAACTCATTAATTTCTACAGTTTAACAGTTTCACTTACTGTTTTTTTTCTAAATGTGTTAAACTTAGGATATATTACACAACCTATATATACATATATATATATATATATATATATATGTATGTATGTATGTATGTATTCTCTTTACTTTAAAAAAACACAAGATTTGTCCGTGCTAATTCTCAAATGTATTAAATTATTCACATGGATTTTTCCCTTCCTGCATTTAACTATTAGAATTAAAATTAATATTTAACTACGACGGCGTTTCAAAGGCTCACATTTAAATCGCGACCGAATGTATAAGATATGATTGTAAACTGCATTTATATGATGAGTGAATTTTTGCATGCGGAGCGTTAACCCTTCATTTTACTGTTGAATATATTGATGATGTAAAAGCTAAGAAATCACTGACATTCAGGAGAATACGTCAGAAGCAAACATACAAAATTGCAGCCAGTAAAAACGTGCATTGGAAATAGTGGTCAATATTTATAAAAATACATTGTAAATCACAAATGGTAGTTGTTTAAATTATACCAGTGTTAGTCGCTGCTCAACTATTTTAGCTACAAATAGGAGGCTTTATTGTTGGCCATAGTCAGTATATTAGATTGAGAAAAAGCTTATTGCGGAATTTTCAATATTAATTTCTAATGTATTTTAAAATGAGTTTTGTTTGTTTACATTTTACTTTATATACCATTTTAAAGTGCACTTTTTTGCGCTTTCTGTTCGTTTAAATAGCAATGGTGTTAAAACATTATGTCTTCTTTTAAGAACGGTGAATGTAAGATGAAACAAACAGATTCTTAAAATATGTTCTTTTTAATTAAAATTAACCGTTATGAAATTTTATTTTTTCCTAATGTAATGTAATGTAACACAGAATTAGTGTAGATGCAACTGTCTACTGTGGAGCAACACGGAAGAATTGACATCTTCATCACCTGATCTAACCGCTCTTTATTATTCTTTGTGGTCAATTCTGGAGAGTGAAGCCTGCTCTTCTCTTTGTCAAAGTATGAAAGCTTTTAAGATAAAATTGGTCAACTGCTGGGATAACGTATCCTTGGGTGTTGTACATACTGTTATAGATGATCTCCCCAAAATACTTTGTAGTGTAGTGAAAGCGCAACATTTTGAATAATACCTATGCCAGTATTTGCTAATTATGTTTTGTAATAAACCATTTTGTTAAGATAAATCCGAGTTTTATTTTTACCAGCATTTTTTAACCTCCCTGTAACATTGGTGATTGAATAAACATGAAACTCTGGGATCAGAAGGCAAATAAAATGTTAATAGTCATTTGACATGTAATATAGCTAGTATATCCTTTTTAAAAATTAAAGCTGAGTTTTCTTTATGGAAATTTGTAAAACAAATGTCCGTTTATTTCAATTGCGATATTCCAACAAAATAAATAAACAATAAAAAATAAATTGTTTCATGAAAAACACTGCAATTTTACGACCTCTAGGTATATGTTTTCGCATTACTTCAGTAGATGGTCTGTAACCATCAACTGGGATCAGGGTTTTGAATGATGCTACGGGTAGCCATATTAAGCCGCTTCATGCAACAAATAAAATCGCGTTTATCACGGCATAACTAATCGCCTAAACTTACTTAGTTGCATTTTTTACAAATACGATAACATTTTCCTTTCATCTAGAGTAATTGCTAGCTCTTAATCCGGAGAGATAATATATTCATTGTTATTATACGAATATAATAATTAGTTACGATATGAAAAAAGGTTGTTTTTAATGACATGACTAACAAAATGATGCGATTTTATTTGTAGGATTTCTAAGCTTTTAATTAACCTGATTTTTTTTCTCTTTTCCGTCATTGTTTTAAATTTTGCAATAATAATATTAACATATCTTTCATCAGCACATCTAAATCATAGGTTTCGTAAAAAGAATAATACGGTCTGTTAAAAAAGAAATAGCGGATTAACTGTTCTTTTATATTTTGTATGATTTGAGAAGTTATATAAAACTTCTGTAATTGTTTCCACGAAAGAGGATGACAAAAAACAATTTCTCGTACAAATTAAACTTAGTACGTTTTACATAATATCATCTTCGCTTACAATTTAATATAATTTATGTTTTTGTATGGTGTATTTTAGTAGGAGAATACTAAAACAACAACTTCTGCCTCGCTTTACGAAAAAAATACCCTTTAAAAACATTCTCGTCAAACATAGACAATATCATGTGACACTTACTTCAGAAGAATAGTATAGTTATATTCAACACTTGATTTCAGGACTGTGCGTTCGATAAAATGGCAGAAAATTCTAATATAAATTCATCAAATAAATAGTTTATTAACAATGGAGTTTAGAATACGATTGTCAGAAGCCAAACCTTAACAATATGCGCATCTCACAATGCTGCACTATGCGGTTAAAACAAGGGTGTATAGAATATATTTATTTTACGTTTTCTTGAAAATATATTCATATTCATTACCTTATCTGTTAGTTTTTACTTTGTGTTTACATAGGCATCACCAGTTATCAAGGCCAAGAGGACACTCGGGGATAAGGGTTAAAGAGTGTACAGTAGAAATTGGACAATATAGTAATCATTATTAATGGAAATTCGGTAAATTTGTAAACTTATATGGAACGGTTCATCAAAAATTGTGTTCGTTAAACTTGAAAACAACCATATTTAGTCAGCTAGAAAGCAGGAAAACGGAAGACAATTAAATAGGCGTGTAGTTCTAAGGAAGAAGCTTTGCTCATGGAATCTACCTTTAGATAAAGAGTGGGGGAAATTAGTGATAGTGTTTTCTGCTAGACGGGTGTTTTTTTGTGAAAGTTTGGCGAGGGGGGCCATAGATTGGAGCTCAGTTGAGCACTTGCCATGAAAATAACGATAAAGCAGAGACAAACTCGCAACATCTGTTCTGTGAGAAAGAGGTTGTAAGGAAGAGAAAACTGCAATGTGTATTCTTTTACCAGGATTCTATATTCCATCGGCTAACTTTTTTTAGCGGTAAAATTTATTATCTATTCTGTTTGACACCCTCGTCAAATGCATACTTTTCGTTTGTGTACTGTTGTATGCGTTGTATTGTTTTGATACCCTTCCCATGAAGCATTTCTTTAACCTTAAAAATGGAAAAGTGGCAGGCAGTATAAAAAGACTGAAGAAAGAAATCATTAAGCATACCCAACTTGGCTGAATGGGTAACAGTCTGAGAGTTTATCGAGGTTGAGTGCTATCTAAAATCCAGTGAGGCTCGATGGGCCTTCCAATTTGTCATCAATGGGCCCAGGTTGATGTGATAACGGGATTTTATTGGCAAATGTAATTGAAAAAACCGAGAGTTATGACTTTCTAGCAAAATTTGTTCTCACACAAACTGCATAGAACAACAACGATTTAATGGGTAAGTACTATCTGATAATTCTACTAATTTCGTTTGATAACTTAATTTAGATATAAGATATAATTCATTCTTATAACATTCTCTTTCAATAATAGCAATAACAACCAAAACAACAACAACAACAACAACAACAATAATAATAATAATAATAATAATAATAATAGTAATAATAGTCGTAAACTTTGCTGTTCCAGCTGACCACATCAAATATCAAAGAACAGGAGAAACAGAACCAATACACAGTTGCTTGCCAGAGAAGTAAAAAGGATATGAATGATGAAAAAAAATTAAAATAGTAACTATAATAGTAGGAGCACAAGGAAAAATTTCGAAAAGCTTTTTTAAAATAGGAGAAATAAGAATCAGAGAAATGACTGGGAATGACTGTTATTGGTTGTAACCAATAAAAATAATGAAAACTGCTAAAGCATAAGGGTACTAATACACTTGAGCCACACGCGCGTGCCTGATGAACTGCCGCAGAGCCAGACCATGACGAAATGTTAAATGGAACCAAGAATATTGAATTTACATATCTATAAGTTCTCTATCCCTCCCCCATCCTCTCAACCATCCTCTCCTATTACGAGGTCACGGCCTCCCACAAAAGAATGATGACAAATAGTCGAGAAGTGTAAAGGAGGATGGAAGAGACAGAGGAGAGATCACTTAGCAGCCCTCCGCTGGACAAGCGCGAAGATAACTGGGGCCTTGGAGAGGCTTATTGCCACTGGATTTCGACTGGAGGCCAATGGCCACTACTAGCGAGAGATCGATAGTAAACGGATGTTGCGATAATGCAAATTTACTTCCAAAATAACAATAATAACAATAACAATAATAAGATCAATTCAAGAATTTAAAAGTGGTAAATTGGAGATAGTGGAGAGTAGGATCTACACAATCAATGAAATATGAGAAGGCTTGGAAAACCTGATAGCTATAAATAGTGTGTGGTTTTTACCCAGTTACTGTCAATTCTATGGAAATGAAAGATATATAGGAAGGAATACCTGAGAAGAACAAAAAAAACCATCTTAGAAAGTAAACAGTGTCGTAAAGATCGATGTAGAAATAAGTACTGAATAAAAATAAAGACGATGTGCCTAGAAATATAGGCATCTGCACTAGGCTAGGAGGAATATTATAACTATGCACTACATTCGGAATGAAAAACACATTGCATCGAATTACTGACGTTAAAATACCGTGTGAGGTAGGGAATTGTTTAATATAGAAGCTCGTGTGTGAAAAAAATACATAAAGCATTTATAAAAATTAAAACAAAAGACACTCAGAAAAAATACCAAAGTATTGCTAGGAAAACGAAACTTGATAAGGTAATCGCTTCTGATAACTGTACATATCAATGCAATTATAATAATTACACTAAGTTAGAATAGAGGAGTTCAGGAATATAACACCTATAGTCTCATTCGAAAAAAGAGACGAAATGGTAAGCCACAGTATATTAATTCAATAAATAACAATGCAAGAAAAGATACGACTGCATTGGGAAAGCAGTGCATTCGTAACTTTGCGAACGACTGCAGTTGAAACATGCGGACAAATAGTATGGACACAAATTAGTGACTCTACTATAAAAAGACAACTATTAAGTTTATTAAACATACGTAAAAACAGATGAACTCATTGACGCAACGTCATAATATTTTATAAGAACTAAGAGACGTAAATGTTTCCATCTCAGCAAACCAGTGTGTAAATTTTAGACTAAAATAAAGAAAATATTAAAAAAACTCGCAACAGAAACTGAGAATAATATATAATACTAATAATCGTGA
>NC_136515.1:84912495-85007495 GCF_053919585.1 Euprymna scolopes
TTATATATATATATATATATATAAAACTATATATATATATATATATATATATAGCGGTTAATAGTTGAAGTTATTAAGTTTGTGAAAAAATAATGTCGTTTTTTGACGTGAAGTTGAACGTCAAAGAAAAAAAAAACGACAATATATTTGCATCAACGTAATATATACATAAGAACACTAAAACACGCCCTTAACGAAATTACACTTCATCCTTCCCAAACACACTCAAACACTTGTCTTAAGGCCCTTACCTTAAGTGACTGAGTACGGACTACAAAGCCGGACACTCCCGTATCTGCTATGGACGTTTACAGCGTTCGGACGCATTCGCACGCATTCGCACGCATTCGCCGCTGCTACTAAATAAAAAAAAATACCAATCCTTATTGCAAAAACTTCATACATTTTTGTCGACAAAGTTTTCCTGATAAGAAAAGCGGCCAACTGTGAACTACATATGGACCATGTATTAATTCCTTCGTTCTACACATTAAAAAGATTATCTGAAAAATTGTTAATATATATATATATATATATATGTGTGTGTGTATGTATAAATATCTATCTATCTATATATATATACACATTGACATGTACATACACATACATATACAAGCATATACTCAGATGTAGAAATATATACATATATATATATATGTATATATACACACATAAACAAATGCATACACACATATATATGTATTTGTTGATGTTTTAAACGACATTAAGGTTAGCATCTCCAACTTAGAGAACGTGTTTTCAAAATTGTATGTCTTTATTACCAACGTAATTCTTTTAAATTGTTTTCTTCAGTTCTATTTTTACCCACTTTCACCCCCTAACATATCGCCATGTGGGCCTAATGGGTTATATTTTTGGGGAAAGGTTAACAATCTCTTGGTTCATGTTATATTTACACTTCTCCATATCAGTAAACTCATGGAAGCAGGTAGCATGAAGGGTAATTCCAAAGTCTACTTGTCCGACCAAGGAACTATTAGAGTAGAAAACATTCTGGCATTTAGGTACCTCAACAATGAAGCAGTGAGTCATTGTTGCTAAAATGCGTTTACGAATATATGTACGTCGAAGGCGCACAATTGCAACGAGTTCCTCTGAACACATTCCATTCAAATATTTGTAAAAATGGCAGAGATATCCAACATTGCGTCGATGGGGCAGGAGTTGGAACTTAGTTGACACCTATTGGATTGAAAACTTTTTTTTCTGATATGGAGAGGCTTGTGGTAGTACTACTTTAGTAGTAACAATAAGATTAGGATTCGCACAAACATGACGTGCAATGTTCAATAATGCAAATGTGTGATGATCCGACACGAAAATGAACGTGGTTGGCAAATCGGTACTTATTGAGTTAAATGCTTTGATTTGTATTCTCTCAAAGGGGTTTAGAAATATTAGTGATCTGCCAGATATGATGTAGTGTCATTATTTATACATGCCCGGATGAATGTTTTATAGAGATAGGATAATGTCGGGTGTGTATGAAAGTAGTGTAATAAAATATTTTTGTGGGGGTGTGGGCATCCTATCAGATTCTACACATTCGTCTGTTGTCTTATATATTCTAACCGAGAGTTATTTTTGAAATTATAACTGTCCAATTACGTGCAGTTGTTTTAATTCTAACTGTCCAATTAAGTGAAGTTGCTTGAATTACTGTTGCATTTGGTTCACCGGGATGATTTTGAGATTCACTTTTCTGGGCCCCCTTGCGCGTATATTCACTGAAATGATAGAGATATTCTGAAGCTCCTAGTTTTCTTTTGAACTCAAGTATTATACCTTAGTATTTTGCCATCTTTTTCCATCTGTGTAACCAAGTGCCGTTGGAATACTAACTTCTACTACGGTTGTTATATTATCCTTATTGTGCCATATCACAATCAGATTTTATTAGTCTGTGTTCTAGTTTCGTAGGTGTAAAAAGTGCATAGTCATAGCAAATGGCGTATTACTTATTTTCGACTTCTCTTTCTTGTATATGGTTTTCGTCACTTGCAGCTGCATTCGATATTCAAGGATTTATGGCTCGCGTAGTGGATATATTTACACACTTCATTGTGTCGAGCCGTATAGTAGTCGTTATCTTTGTAGAACCTAAGAGCGGAGTGTTACATCGTTCATACTATCTGTATGTGTGTGGCAGGACCTGCAGTTGCTCTTATTGTTAACCTCAATAATTTTCTTAAGAGCATTGTCATCAAACGTTGATATTGGGTAACTATTATGGTGTGTTATTCATAATAATACAGATATCCATTTTAGCTATGTTATAGAGCTTTCCTTTTTGGTTGGTCCATTCCTCTATTTTTATTTCCAATGAGAGTTTTTGTTTTGTATTTTGCTGACACCCTGGGACTTGTTGTCTTATCTTGTTTAATTTGTAAAACAATATTGTCCGAAATTGCTGACCAGTATCATGATGGAGGTTTTTGTTGTAAAGTTGTGTACAATTATGTTGGTGCACATTTTGGGTGTTCGAGTTTGCGTAATCTTCTGGTATTGGTCATATATATTATTACCATGGCGTGTGTCGATCAAAAACAATCAATGCTTTGTTAAAACAAATCTACCTGTGAAGAAAATGAATAATCAAATAGAATTATTGAACACAATACTGCAATACAGCTTCTCCACGGCCTATAACATTTTTCAAATTGAATGTAAACTAATTCGTGTTGAGTTGTTCTTGTGAATAATTAAACCGTATTGAAGTTCTGTAAAAATAACTTAATAAGCTTATACATCACTGCTTATCCAACACTCTTATCCACGAGTTGCATTTTGGCCTTCATAATCTGTGACCTTCTAAATACTAAAAAATCTATCATTGTGCGTTAATTCACACCGAGCCACGCCCTCCGCCAGTATAATCGTTCATAAGAAATATTCATTACTGTTTGGAAGCCAGATGTTCCGATAATAACCCATCGTCGTTATCCTTCCAAAATAACAAGTACATAAAAAAGCAATTTATAATAAAAATAATAATACTTGTTCGAGAAAAAATGTCGGTATCTGTCGTTTATTTTTCCCAGATTGCCGTCATAATCTCTTGTCATGATGAAAATAATATCTGGCCTGACAATTAAGGAACTGGTAGTGACGCCATTGTTGTAGAATTGAGTCAATGCGAGCGCGAAATGAAATGACAGTAAGTAAAGTGAGGAGAAGAAACGATCAGGCAGGAAATAACATCGAGGAAGACAATGTTACAAATGTCGAACAATTTGGTTGGAATTGACCATAAAATCCATGACAACAATAGATCATATTTGAATACATAGGTTTTGCTCAGTAAAACACCCAAATACACACATTAAGTCATCGGTGATATGAAGTCAGTTTGCCTGTTTACGTGTTTTCATGCGTACGCATTCTGCCTTAGAGACATTCACATTGCTCTTATATTTTAAAAAACCTCGGATAGAGTGTGTAGAGATTTTGCGTAAAAATGTATTTTTAGGAGTATGCAAAATTATAGTGAGTGGGGTAAAGGGGAACATAGTTAAACAATTATTTTCGTGAAATTGTGGTGCTAAGTGGAATTTCTTATTTTGGCGAAAAACAGCGGAGAAAACAGAGAAAAGAGAAAAACGGCGGAGGAAAGTGCAGAAAATGGCAAAAAGAGATATACTGAATACACGTTGGAGCTATATCTATGTAATAGTCGACAGACTTGCGTATCCGTGCAACTTTATTGTCATAATTTCATAACTTAATCTCTTGTCTATTTTCTCCATCCCCCATATATATATATATATATATATATATATATATATATATATAGTAAATAACAAAAGTCTATATTAAAAAATCAATGATGTTGCCCCTCTTAAAATGTATCCCTTTATGTACGCTGACAGAAACAACACTTGACAGCACTTGTCTCGTAGCACTAAACATTCATTTAATAAATAAACCAATTAATGGCGTAATAAATGAAGAAATAAAAGATAATTCTAACTGCCTTTAAAATTTCCGGATATTATAGTCATGGGCATATGGATTATTTTTTATGGATGGGTTCATTGCGCCTAGATTCCTTCGAAGGAATAAACCGAAAACTAGATTCAGAAATTGATTTGATAATTACATGACTGATTGTGGACAATGAAACAGGTGCTCTCAAAAAGTGTTAATGTAAGCGTACCTTAAGGACTAAATTGTAACGTGATAAACATCAGGAAATTTGGAATATGAACTTTTGTAATTCAGTTGTTATGCTCTGCAATTACATTGAGCTTTATATATGAACGATTGGTATAAATGCAAGGTAGAATATTATCAAAGTTACATATTTTCACAGATTAGCAGGCCACTCCCACATTGAAGCATCGTAGAACATGCTTTAATATATTTTGATGAATGCAGATTTCATATGTATTACGATATTATATTTGATTAAATATATAGTGGTAATTTAAAACCTGTTGAAAAATGACATGTGCGCTCTCCGATAATCGAAACCAAAACTTTTAGATTAAGGTTTTAATTTTTCTTTGACGTAAATGACTAATCTATGAAGAAAACTTTGACGTAAATGACTCATCTATGAAGAAAACTTTGCGGCAAGGCTTAAACTAAAACATGAACCAATAGCTATTACGGTGCACATGCATAGTCGTATAGTGGTGATGAAACTTAACCTTGCAAATTATTTTTTTCTACACGTTTGTACCGATTTCTCCGGCAAAACTCAAATCAAAAGTTTCGAATGGGTTTGAACTCCCTTTATATTAAGTGTTATGCCTGTAACCTAAAAACTGACAGAGGAATTTAATAGTAAATATAACAAATATCTATATATACACACAGAAAAATATACATGGAAACACTTTTTTTGTGTTTATTAAAACCATTTTACTCGAATATTTAGCAAGAATAAACTATGTAGAATATCTGCATAATTATACGTTGAATTAAGTTACACACATTGTGGTTAATTGGAAAATAAAAGACAGTGAGTTTAATGTGAAAAAATAAACCTCAACAATTTTTAAATAATATAATCGAAAACTATTTCGTCGTTATAACTTTCGACTTGTACATTTTTTCATCGCAAATTATGGTCTCATACACAAAGTTTAAGAAAATATACCAAACATTGATTGATTTTAAAAAAAGTCACGAAATTGTGTAGTTTTGTTTTAATTGTTTTTGTATACTATTTTTATTATTGACTATTTACTATTTTGTATGAATGTTTTAAAATGTGTTTCTAATATTTTTGATATGCAATTTTATTATAAAACAAAACCATGTCGTTCATATCGAGGTGAATACGTGTCCTGGTTCTATCAACGTTCTCGGTCTGCAAAGAGATTACGCTAAAAGCATATGATCTTAAACTAATCATAGACACATTAACATAGCCATATAAATGAAAGCATATGCCAGCAAACCTACATTAATTCAGAGTTCATAAGTTCAAATAAAACTGGGCATACGCCTACTTAAACGCAAATAAACTGTTAGTAGCATTCAAGCGATTCGCTTATATATCTATATATATATATATTTATATATATATATATATATGTGTGTGTGTGTGGGTGTGTGTGTGTGTGTGTGTGTGTGAAAATGCATAAAAAAAGAATACGAAAAGTATAAAAGTTTATGACTTTTCTTTATTAACAGTAAATGCACATGAAGAAACGCGACTTTAACTTTCAAATATTTCGAATTACAAAGATATTATTTATTGCAAGTGAGAAAAAGTATTCAAAGGATGTAAGACGTTCTGGGGAAATACGCTATGGATTCATTTTTAAATCAACGACTATTTCTGGTTAGAAAAACGAACGAAAACGTTTACAAACCCAGATGTTCAGGAAAGAAACGAAATGTTCCGTTTTATTTATTTATCTGGTGACATATACATGCACATACATATACACACATATGGTCACATGTAGAATTATATACATATATATATACACACATCAACAAATGCATACATATATATATATGTATATATATATAAATATATATATATATGTATGTATATACTAACAAATAAACATGCACATACATAAATGTTTGCGCATATAATTATGGATAGAGACATATATACACAAGTCGTCATAAGCGAATGTATGGAGAGAGAGGGAGAGAGAAGGGTGGGGCGTGGCAAAGAGGTATTTGTGTGCGTGAAATACATATATATATATATACATATGCAATAATATGAAGAAAATTACCATTTAAATGGAATGTACGTGTTTTGAGATACATAGACATGTACACGCACACATACACACATATATCCACACACACACACACACATATATATATACATATGTATCATACAAATACATATAAAAACACATCAAGACTTTTGCATACACATTCATGTACATATACCCATTCAATTGCAAAGAATACATACATATATGCGTACATTATACGCACACACATACACCTACATAGACCAATGTGTACGAGAATATAAAGAAGGAAAACATCTCGGGAAAATGTAAATGTGTCGGAAAGAGTTAGCAAAAGAGGAACAACAACGTTAAAAGTTTACCCCATCCCCCATATCTATATATATCTATATATATCTATATATATCTATATATATATATATATATATATATATATATATATATATATATATACTAGCAATCGGTGCCCGGCGTTGCCCAGGTGTTTTGAAGTGTATGTTAAGTTAAGAGCGTAAGAACTATACTTTTTTAGGAGATGTAATTATTGGATTAACCAATCAGAAATCGTCTGTGGCACACACATCTCTGTTTTATATATATATATATATATATATATATATATATATATATATATATATATATATAGTTTAGTAGAAATGGTAATTAATAGAACCCTGACTAAAGTGCTCAATACTGTTGTAGAGCAAATATGTATGTGCACATGTGTGTGCTCGCGCGTACGACCGCAGGCTTACCCTCTCCAAGCACTTAACAACAAATAAAAATCAAATAGCTAACCCGAATCATAGCCCCCCAGCCTCCCAACATAAGCGAACACCCAACAGGTCAATACATACTTTTCAAGAAATCATCTCATGAACGAGACACCAACAACCTTAACTCTAGGACTTGCAATGTAAAGTAACCCCCTCCTTCTACTCAACATATCTCCCCCTCCATGTATCCCTATGCCCTCAGTAACACCAGAGATTACCATCCCAGACCCCCACAACCACCCAATGTCCTTAAACTCACAAACTAAAACATTACCGATATACCAAGCAAACCTCCTACCTCTCCCCCTTGTTCCCTTCCTCTTTTCCCGCTTTTCTCTCGCACCCCTTCCCTGACACCCCTCACCCTTTCATTCCACCATAAACGAAAATTTCTGTAAAAGTCTGAGGAAGCTATATGACGGCCAAAAAACGGCCGTGTAGCCGAAACAATAATGTAACTTAACAGAAAAATACCGTAATAAAAAATAAAACGTATATATATATATATATATATATATATATATATATATATATATATATATATATATATATACATACATATGTATATATATATATATATATATATGTGTGTGTGTGTGTGTGTGTAGTTAACCTGCGTCTAAAATGTTTTTCATTGTAAGGTTACTTATTACGATAAAGTATAAAAACCCTATATTGTTTAATTGTGCTTGAATTGGCGATAAGTGGTATTTCAATAAATATCCTATATATATATATATATATATATATATATATATATATATGTGTGTGTGTGTGTGTGTGTGTGTGGAGTGTGTCTGTGTCTGTGTATATAGCTGTGTATATGTATATGCATGAGTAAAATTGTCTTTATTTGTGTTGTGTGTTTGTGTACATTTAATTAGCAACTACTCTGTAAATTTTCAATCTACAGTTTCGAGATTAGATATAAGGGGTATTGAGATTTGCAAAAAAAATTTAATCGTCAATGGGGCTAAAGTTCAACCATTTAACCTTTGAAAACTCGTCCAAAATCCTCAGATAATTGTGGGTCTAAACACTTAAACATTAAGATCGAGGTTTACTTAGACATTCGTCAAACTTTTTAATCTGATTTGACCCTAAAACACTAAATGTTAACCGGTTACAGTTGAGGTTAAAGTTAAAAAAATTGACATCTGCAGTTTATATCACATTACTCAACTAATCTTTGACTAAAATATTTGAAATTTTACTAAAAGTAACTTCAGACATAGGGCAAGCTTTTTAATTGGTTTTTCAATGAAATTTTGGCTGCCAAGGTCAAAGTTTAAGAGAGTTTACCTTTGCGGTATTTAGCTACCTATTCAGCCAATTTAAGAGCTAATCATTTGAAATATAACGTAAATGGTATGCAGATGTTCAGCCAGTTTTTAATCAGTTTTTGTGCGGGAATTTGGCTGAAAATTCGTCAAAGTTGAAAACAAAAGATTTGACCTTTACAGCCTCTATCAAATACCTCTGCCAATTTTTAGTCTAAACACGTCAACGATGTGAGTTCCATACAGAAACGTTGGTTTAAATTGATTAAAATAAAATGCGCATCTGGTGCGCTTGAAAGCCAAATCACAACGTAATATTAGGAACATAAACAAACATTAAATTGATTAGAAAGTTACAACATAAATATATTTAGGAGCTTCACTCCATCCTCTGTATGTTTTTTTCATGTTTCTTCTTTCTTGCCATGTTACAATGTTGGAGAAAGAAAAGTGTCTCTGTATAGAGCCGCGCGCTGCATATATATATATATATATATATATATATATATATATATATATATATATATATATATATATATATATATATAATTGGTCAGATAATTTTATAATGAAAATAGTTTACAATAAAAGGATGATTCCACTTCATGTAAGATTATTATCCTTATATTGGTAACATTTCTAAGGAATTGGAATTTTCTCAGTGCATTTGTATGTCTAAAAAAGTAATATATCGGCTACACCAGTAGGCACGTGTAAGACATCTATGTAAAAGCAGACTTAAATGCGTCTCTATATGAAAATAAATGAATATTAATTAGAAGAAATAACAGTTATTTTGTAAATTGGCAGTACATATACAAAATTACATATATATATATATATATATATATATATATATATACAAATAGATATACATATAGATAAATTGATGAATACATAAGTAGATAGACAGATATGTAAATTTGAGGAGAACAGGTAATGACAAATAGATATTAATGCAATATGAACCACAATTATTTTATCGATGCCATTTTTTGTGTTACATCTTTAGCAAAACGCCTTTTTAAACTGTTGTTTTATGTAAAAACTGCAGATTCGTTTCATATACTTGCTTAATTGAAATCATATATACACGATTGCTAAGAGCCAGTTTTAATAAAAAAAAATGTTGTGTATTTTTTAGCGTTACATTCATTGATGTTATTTTAGGGTGATTTTCTTCTCAGTGAATTTAGGGGACGTGAGATCCTAATATTGAAATTTTTTAACGCTGTAGCGCAGTACATATTGCACCTAGATTTCTTCTTAGGATATACGCGACAACTAGATACATACATTGATATCATAATTACATGAATGAGTGTTTACCACAAAACAGGGGTTGTCAAGAATTATTAACGTCAGCATACCTAAAGGAATACATGTAAAGGTGATGAACGTCAGGAAATTCAGAATATAAACTTTTGTCATGTATTTTTTAATATTATCTGCAGTTACATTGAATTCTTCATATGAAGGGTTGGTATAAATGCTCCTACATATATTTCTATGTATGTACGTGTGTGTATGTGTGTGTGTCTGCGTACGTGTGCGTGTGCATGTGTACATGTACATGAATGTATATGTATGCGTGTGTGATTGTGTGTGAGTGTATGCTATACATGGGGAAAGAAAGTCTTTAAAAAGAACCCTAAAAAAACCATAAAACCTTCACAATATGGACTAAAACACACTCTTTGAAAATAACTTTGACCGGACACTGTGAACACTTACAGTTGGAGACAGAATGTCTGAACACCAACAACAACAGAATGTCTGAACATCACTCTGAAAAACATATTTAACATCAGCGGAGGTAATTCTACAAACTCCCATTTTAAAGAAAAAAAATTTACGAAAATATCTGAAGAGAGCACACCCTAAGCTCGAAACGCGTTATAAAAATATTTTAAAATAAAAATATTATGAAAACCTTTAAAAAAAACCCACAATTGTTGATGGCTACACTCTTTTAAATATACATTTTTTCTCTCATTGGAACTACACAACCATCACTTTAAATATATATATATATATATATATATATATATGTATATATATATATATATATGTTAAGAAAATATTTTTTCGATTTGTGAGCCCCTCATAAATAACCATGCTTGCGCCTCAAATTTCAGTGCTGACATATTTACGATCTTTCATAAGTCGCTCTCGCCCTTTCATCTAAAAATTCTAGAAACTATTTTCATTGAGTCTTCGAGACCTTCTCTTTGCAAGCAAAAAGAAAAACGTTTAGGACTTAATTTGGTTTCTATGTAATTTTTCCCCCGCTTAGTTTTTTTTATTTACTTACCTACCCTCCGAATTCATGATTATTTTATTTTAAATCGTATTTTCCTCGATTAAGCTCTCTTGTACGAGGAACGAAACCTGATGTGCTAACCTTTATTTTCATTTTTTTTTGTTTTTAAATCATCATGTTAATTAGGTTGTGTTTAGCCATAATTAAATGGTTTACCCCACAAAAATGTTCATATGTATATATTTATATATATATATATATATATATATATATATATATATATATATATATATATATATATATGTAATATACTGAGTTCGTGTAATTCAATAAATTTTCATATACCAATAGTTTTTAAGCCAGAAAAGGGTTGACTTAAGTATTAAGGTACAAAATTATCACATTTCATAATTGAGCATTACTATACCGTGTGTGCAAAATCAAAACTTTAAGACAAGGTATTGATGGCAACGAAAAGTGTATTTCATTTTATGTTACAATTGTTTCAATGTCCAGTTCGACAGTTTCGAGCATTATGTCGTTTGAAAATATTCAAAAGCCAGCATTTATTCAGACTTTATGAATAAACACACTTTTTGCAATGTAGCATTTTTTGAATAGAAAGAAAAAAATATGGGGGATTCCTAAAGGGAAAAGCATGCGAGAAACATGTACTTTTGTTGTGGTTACGGAAAAGCCTATTTAAAATCATATATACATATATGCAGGTTTCATATTTATTATTACAATATTTTGATTGCATATATAATAGTGATTTAAAAAGTGTTAACACTGAAATTCGAAACCAAACGGTGTAACTTACGATTTCTATTTTCCTTTGGTGTAAAAGACTGAGCTATGAAGAAATGTGTTCTTCAAGGCTAAAATTAAAACATCACCCAATAGCTATTATGTTACACATGCATATTCATTATAGCGTCGTTCGACCGTCACTTTGAAAATTCAATTTTTTAAAATTTTCTACATTTTTCTGTCGAGTTTCTCCGTCAAAATCTAAAAAAATATGTTTCGATTGGGTTTGATTACCCTATATATTAAGCTTCATGCCTGTAATCCAAACACTGACAGAGGAGTTTATTAGAAAAATTTTTAAACAAATATATATACACAGATTATATATATATATATATATATTTATATATATATATGTATATGTATATATATATATATATATATATATATATATATATATATATATATATATATATATATATATATATGAGAGAGAGGGAAAGAGAGGGAGAGAGAATAAGTTGTGTGTTTAGTAAAACAATTTTACGCTAATATTATGCACGCATAAATCATATAGAATATCTGCATAATTATACGTTGAAACAAGTTTCACACACATTGTGTATTATTTAAAAAAAAGAAGCCTGCAGCAGTTTTTAAAATAATATAATCGAAAACTACTGCGCCGTAAGTACTTTAGGCTTGTACATTTCTTTCTCCGCAAATTTAGACATTAAACAGAAAGCTTAACAAAATATAACAAAAATGATTGATTTATCAAAGGGTCAAGAAATTGTGTAGTTCTGTTTCAACTTTTTACAATATTATTTTCTAATAGATAGTAATACAGTTGTCTACAACCATCAGTGTGTGTATTATTTTCGTCAAAGAGATTCTACGTGACGAACATACTCAAATGTATATCGAGGTAAAATATAGGTTTCGTTTACAAAGCGCATTTTAGTTTCTCTGACGCACGCAAGTAAGTTTCAAATCAATTGCTTTTAGACGGAGGACGGATTAACGCTAATCTAGTCTTGGTAAAACGTCTTTTAATCTCTTAATATACATTTAAAGTAAAAGATTTCATGTATATATATATATATATATATATATATATATATATATATATATATATATATTTAATACATACATATAGGCACATATATACGTGCGCGTTTTATGATATGTGTCTAAACTATTGTCAGTATTTTGTGCTATCAATGTGGTTGGTATTTATTCATGCTGTATTTAGGAACGTTGCATTACGATCAGAGTGATATACATATATGTATATATATATATATTTATATATATATATATATATATATATATATATATATATGGGTGTGTGTGTGTGTCGCTGTGTGTGTGCGCGTGTGTGCACAGATTTATATTATATGAGCAAACAGTACATAGACAGAGACTAACCGCATCCCTTTCTCTTTCTATGGATATGCGTATCCATTGACACAAACTTCGTAGATATATCTAAAAAATACATGTAGTACATTCAATTGTAAAGAGTTATTACATTTATGTATATACCTTATGTATACGATATATCTTATTATCCCTGTCCCTATTTATACAAGGCAAAACGGCCGCGAACGTTTTTTTTTGTGTCCAGAAAAGGCTTCGTTGGGCCGGGTATCTCGACAGGTTACACTTATGTAGAAGTTCCCTCATACAGCGTCTGTATTTGTTTATCAACTTTTAAAAAAATTCACTCTATTCCGTCTTTTCGTGAGTTTTCGTATAAATAAAGCGAAATTAATCGAAGCGAATGAGCGCGCAGGCTTTACGAGCCGAGACTTCCATATTATTTTTTATTTTTTTAATTACATTTTCAACCCAAACAAGGCGCAATGCAACTGTGGTGTACGGGGCTACTATCAGGGGCCTCAACTACTGGGACACTATATTGCGATTTGGGCAAAAAGATGTCGGTTCACGTTGCACTTGAACTTCTGCATGTCAGTACAGTTGGGGAAGCAGGAACTTGGAATGGAATTCCAGAGTCTAGGGGTTCTGGGGAAGAAACTACTGGAGTAGAAAGATCTTTTACATCTAGGGATCTCTACTGTGTGATGGTGGGATTTAGCTGCCTGTCGGGTTTGTCGAGGGTGTCTACCTCGTGGGGGCACAAGCGTCTGCAGTTTGTCAGAGCATTCACCATCAAAATACTTGTAGAACAGGCGGAGTGATACAACGTTTAGTCGATGGGACTGAGGCTGAAGCTTAGATGCAAGTTCAGGGCCTATCAGATTAGCGACTCTTTTTTTAACCTTGTCTAGGAGCGAGAGACTAGTAGCAGATGCACCGGCCCAAATGTGACAACAATACTCCATACATGGGCGAATGACAATTAGCTTTGGCCAATTTGGTCAAACCCCTTCATATCTGACAATTGCTATTACTTTGGACACTGCAAGAGCTATCCTGTTCATGGGGAGCTGGTTTTCCCAAACATTGTGTTGAAATAAATAAAACGGCAGAAAACCAAAAGGTTAACTGGCCTGCAGCCAGACGTTCATTTTTGTTCCTGCATGAACTTATTTACTTAGCAAGGCAACTTTTGATTGGCATGCATAGCTATTTCTAGCGACTGATGGGATTTTTTACGTTAAATAAAAGCATACATGCATGTATACCTTTTTATGAATATTGATAAACTCCGACGATATGAAAATTAAAATGGAGGTGGAGAGACTTAAAGTCTCGACGTTTCGCACGTCCTATACGGGCTTTTACAGTAAATAAACATCCTTTGAAATTTTATCTCTTTTGTTATATATTTCTCTTCCAAATTATATGTCAATTTTCAGTCTACAGATTCGAGATTTGAAATAAAGGGTTATTGTATGTAGGGGAAATGTTTTTAATCGCGTGAGCCAGGAATCTGGCTGTCAATGGGTTAAAGTTTAACGTTGTAACTTTGGAATAGTTTACCAAATTTCTTCGCAAATTTTGGTACTAAACACTTTAAATTTAAGATGTACGTAACTTTGACATCGATCAAATATTTTAATTCAATTTGAGCACAAAACAGTAAATGTGTCAGGGGGTCAAAATTGTGGTTAATTTTAAAAATAATTTGATTTTTGAATTTTGAATTTGAATTGATATGACATAAATGCGGGAGTACCTCAGGGGTCTATCTTTGGACCTCTATTATTCCTGATATTCATAAATGACCACCCTGATAAAATTGTTTCGGAGATGGGTATATTTGCCGATGACACCACTCTCTATAACAGATATGTGGGGAAAACAAATGAACACATATCAAAGGAAATGGCAGAAACACTAGAGGATGACCTCCAATCCGTAGTGGAATGGGGACAAAAATGGTTGGTCACATTCAATGCTGCTAAGACTAGGCTTGTTTCCTTCAATAACTACAAGAAACCTTCTCTACCACCAATAGCAATGGCCAAGAACACATTGCCTGAAAGTACTTCTTTTAAACTCCTCGGCCTAACGTTTACAGAGAATATGAACTGGAATAGATACATTGAGAGCATTGCCAAGGCTGCTACAAGGAAGGTTGGCTCCCTCTACCGTGCTAGAAAACTACTTACGCCTGACAGTATCCTGTACCTCTATAAGGCAACCATTCGCCCATGTATGGAGTAATGTTGTCACGTCTGTACTGGTGCATTTGCTGCTTGTCTCTTGCTCTTGCACAGGGTTCAAAAGAGAGTCGCCAACCTGATAGGTTCTGAACTGTCATCTAGGTTTCAGCCTCTGTCCCATCGACGAGATGTTTCATCCCTATGCCTGTTCTACAAATACTTTAATGGTGAATACTCTGACGAACTGCAAACACTTTTACCTCCCTGACGTAACTACCCCCGACAAACCCGACAAGCTACTAAGTCTCCTCCCTTTACAGTAGAGATCCCTATGTGCAAGAAAGCCTTCTTCCCCAGAACTGCGGGTCTTTGGAACTTTCCCAACTGCAATAATATGCAGAAGTTCAAGTGTAATGTTAACAAACATCTTTCTACTCTTCTCCCTTTATAATGTCCCTAATAGTAGCCCCTGCTTCAAAGTGGCACTGTGCCTAGTTTGGGGTGAAAATTGGATAAAAAAATATCTGTGCTCTCTACAAATTACTCAGATAATTTTTGGTGTAAAAACTTTAAAAACGTTTGGAATTTTGCAAAAAGTTATATCAGACCTGTAGCAAGCATTGCCGTGGGTGAAAATTAAGCTGCGAAGAGGCCAAAGTTGAAAGAGTTGACATTTGTAGACGCTTCCCAACTCCCCCGTGAATGTTCGGTCTAAACACTTGAAACTATAGATATAGATTACGTGGACAAGAGTCAAATATATATATATATATATATATATATATATATATATATATATATATATATGTTTAAAGAAAAAATAGAAAAAACCGAATGAAATTATTAAAAAATCAACGTTTCGTCCTTGTTTCCGAGGACATCTTCAGGATAATTGAAATAAAAATGTGATAAAAGAAAAAGTCATAGATCGTGCGAAAAAAGACAGTTTTTTAAAATCCAACCCATGTCGGGAAAGGACGAATATGTGTGCGTCTGTGTCCTTTCCCGACATGGGTTGGATTTTAAAAAACTGTCTTTTTTCGAAGGATCTATGACTTTTTCTTTTATCACATTTTTATTTCAATTATCCTGAAGATGTCCTCGGAAACAAGGACGAAACGTTGATTTTTTAATAATTTCATTCGTTTTTTTCTATTTTTTCTTTAAACATAACGTCAACCACCGCTGGTATATTTTTTCATTCCTTATACATATATATATATATATATATATATATATATATATATATATATATATATATATATATATATATATATATATATATATATATACTCGGGTTTTTTATATTCAAATGTAATTGCTTATTCATTTGTTTATTCATTAAACTTTTGAATACTCAAGTCGCTGCATGATGATATCTGTTGTTTGATTGAAACAAGTGGCTATTTGTAGCAGCGGGATGTGAGCATGTTTATATAACAATAAACAAGTATTATATATATATATATATATATATATATACATATATATATGAACAAATTATTAATAAAACATGTTAAAAGACATCTTGAAAAAGAGTTTAAAACATATTTAATTTTAAAAAAAGGAAACACAAGATAAGGGGATAGTCCTTAATCCGCGGAGTTTCGAAGAAATACTCTACTTCTCATCAGAGGGCTGGAATTAGCAAAATGCAGGATTGGATTTTGCATATAAAAGTATTTAATGAAACTACAAGTAAGTCACAGATCTTACTTGGTTAAAAACACGGTGAGGTAAGGGGAACAGGAGGCAAAAGAAAAATGATAAAAAGATTTCACATGAATGGATAGTCCGGTGAAGGGTAAAAATCAAATAATGGTAGAATCCAAAACGGTTGAAATTAAAATTTCAATCCAATGGGTAAATTCCAAATGGTCCAAAATAATCCAAAAGGCAGAGTTCCTTGGAAAAAAGCGCAACTGGAATGAATTCCCAATCATTAAAAGAAACGCACTATTATATATATATATATATATATATATATATATATATATATATATATATATATATATATATATATAGTCTTGGAAGTTTTAACCCTTTAAAACTATACAAAAAATATTTTTTATCATTCGTTAGAAAACCATCTGGTAAGTAAGTAATTTAATCACCTGCAATCACTGCATCAACTCGCTCTCTAATTTACTATAATGGCAATAATTTATTTTTCAAGGGATTATCAGTTGGTTACAATGAAATACTGTTTCGGGGATGTAAAAACAAAACAGTATATTACATCGTGGCTTCCCAGCAGTGTTGGTCAAACACCACCACCCTTAATCTTAGGAAGAAGACATGTTACAAACATTTGATCCAATTTCCTATTCTTAATTGCAATTACTAACCTTTTCATACTATAAAAATGAATTTCTTACCTGTGCGATTCATCAATTTCCACATTTAGTATATATATATATATATATATATATATATATATATATATATATATATATATATATATATATATATATATATATATATATATATAATGATTAGAACTATGGGCGAACTCCGACAATATGAAAAAGTAGATTGGAGGTGAAAGGACCTAAACGCTCAAAGTTTCGCTCGATTTATGCGGGCTTTTTCAAGACCATCTCTCTTAAAAAAACACATATAAATCGCATGAAGCGTTGAGCGTTCATGTCCTTCCATCTCTAATCTACTATATATATATATATATATATATATATATATATATATATATATATATATATATAAATTACTAATTTCAGCATCTGCCCCTCTATTTAACCCTTAATGTTTCCAGGGACATCTAATCCTGGTGAAACTGAACAAACAGTGCAGGTTTGGCCTTACTATATATAAATTTGAGATCAGCTTAATTAACATACACAGAGCATTTTCACAAATATGGTGAAACAGTCTACAAAATTGTGTTTTAATTAGCCCTTAAAGAGCCACTGGGGAACACTATATAGTTATCGAGTAGAGTAGACAAACAAAACTATATAGAAATCAGTTAAATCCAACTTTTCAGAAAGTTTTATAAAAAATCCTAGGCGTTTTAATAAGTACACAGTGGTCAAGTTTACCCATTTTAACATGAAAGGAATCACTGGAGACAAGCCGAGTTTTCTTGAACAATCTGTTATGTTATTTTTTTTACCCATATCATGTGTAATGTTTGTGAAAAATTTCAAAAAATTCCAAGGCGTTGCTATTGAGAAAAATGTAGGCCGACGAACGGACGAATTACAGATCCACCCGTTTTTATCGGGGAATCAAGAATATAGTGAAGGAAGGGATCAGAAGTGTCCATATCATTTCGTCGTCTCAAGTTAAATTTAAGCCACAAAAAGACGGCGAATATTTAGCTGGCACAGATTTACACTGGTGCGGGGGAAATATCTTCTCTCTTTTTTTAAAAAAACTGAAACAGCTACAAATAAAAAGAAGAACGTTTAATTTACTAGTAAAAAAAATATTACATGGGACTGTAATGAATCACAATTAAACTAGAGTAGTTTCATTTTGTAATCGTTTTCATTTTACAAAATTCCCTTAAAAACGTTTTTCTAATAGAAAATAATTGCGAAAATAAGGGCAAGCACAAAGAGTCACAAATCTTCAACATTTTGTTACTAAGGCCAGGTCAATTTATATTAAAATGTGAATTTGTTGCTGACATATTACTCTTATTACACTGGTCAAAATAAGAGATACGTCGGGAGAGATCTCGAGTAAACCCGTAAGTTTCAATCAGTTGCTAGAAAATTATTGACAGAATGGTTTTAGTAGTCGGGATTGCAACTACCCTGACGTATAAGATCAAGCTCTTATGACAAGTGAGGATTTATTTATTTATAAAGCCTCACTTGTCATAAGAGCTTGATTATGGGAAAGAATAGTTTTCACTTGTCATAAGAGCTTGATTATGGAAAAGAATAGTTTTTCCTTATCTTCAATCAAGAAGGAAAAACATTTGCACAAAAAACTACAACCACTCATCACCTGGATAACAAACTTTGCGGCGTGTCAGTGTAGTAGAAAATACAAAAATATGGAGATAGAGAAGTTTACCAGGTAAAGATAGGTGTATAGAAATCTATTAGATAAATTAGGGAAAGGGGATATACGAGACTGAAAATCTGTCAAGGAGGTTTAAAGAGGCAGTAGTAGAAAGATGGCGAAGAGAACAAGGGTAGTAAACAGGAAAAGAGAGAACAAAGGAAAAAGACAAAAAAACTGATTAAGAAAGAAGATAAAAAGGACTCGAAAGAAGCATATATTAAAGATGAGAGAGAGAGAGAGAGAAAGGAAACAAGGAAAAATATTGTAAGCAGAGAGAAAGGAGAAAGATAAATATATGGAGTTCGTTAACTGGAGAGGTACACACAATAAGCGAATGGGTAAATATTCAAACAGGCATGCATAATGTGTGCAAGTAAGAAACGGAAGCGTAGAAATCAGACCACGTTGGTCAATTGCGGTCTGGGTTTTTTTTTTTTTTTTTACGATGCTATATTTGCAATTTGCTTGATATTGTAATTATCCCGTTCATTTTTACACTTTGTTTGGTGATATTAGTATATTACTTAATAGCGACAAAGAAAAGGCAAAAAAAAAACAAACAAAAAACAAAACAAAATACAATTCAATTAAGTATTTTCCCTCGTTTCTGCCTGGAACTATTTACGATGGAAGTATATAATTTAGAAACATACCAATTATCGAGTAATTTGCCTAATGGGTAAATAAGAGACGATAATTTATGACAAACAATGTACATGTTTACAATGGTTTGTTGATATTCTCATACGTAATGTTTTTACAGGCAAAAATGAAGGAAAGATCGTCATTCCTCTAAATAGAGAAAGCATATATCTCGAAATATCTGCTATTTCATATAAGCTCTTAATGAAACTCGAAGTTACGTTGATATAATGATCGGCGCATGAGATTTGAAAGATCGATTTAATCAATAAAACATGCCTGGGCACCCTTACGTGTTTGACTCTCATTTTTATGCCATTTGTCGAAAATCTTTCTCCAGCTCCTCGAGTGTACTGTTCAGGAGCTCAAGGAGCATCAATAACAAGACAAAATCTTGATTCATCTTACCAGAAAAAAATCCTGAACCAGTCTGTATCTTTCTTGCCATAACACGAGACAAATCTCTTTCTATCATTGATATTCTTCTTAGATAAATATAGCTTCTTTGCACACCTTTTAGAATAAAATCCTATATCTTTCATTCGTCAAAATATTCCAGTATATCTAGAAAGAGAATGTCAAGCCCCTGTTTGGAATTCTTTGCTATGGCCAACATAAGTTTTCTTTCGATCCTTCAAAACAGTTAATTTAAGCCTGTGTTTGTTCTTCAAAGTGGATGATCTAGGGCGACCAGATTCACATTTCCCTTTTATCAAGCGTTCGAGTTCAAACCTTTGAGCAATTCGCTTCACTACAGAAAAAATGTTTTCACATTTTCTTTTCTTAAAATATAAAAAATATGCGTGTAAGTCATTTTGGACTGCCTTAATCCTGCAATTCGGTTTTGTATATCCTCGCCAAGATGCGGTCGTACCATTTCTAGGATTAATTTTTTCATTTATTATTATATGCTATAATAATAATGATCAGCAAAATAGAAATTAACAGTTAAAATTAACAAGCATTAATGGAAAGATATTGTAAAATCGATTTTTTCTTTCTTTCACTCTTGGCTCATTATTTTCCTTTTGCTCATGAGTGTATGTTTATTTTTAGAAATAAATCATATACCTTCAAATATTTACGCAGATTAACACACCTTTAAAAAAATAAATAATAATAATAATAATAATAATAATAATAATAATAATAATAATAATAATAATAATAATTCCAAGTGACGGACAAATAGTGGCTACATTATTAAGAAAGCGTAGTGGAAAATAGGGAAGTTAAAATTCTCTGGGATTTCATCATTCAGTGTGACCGAGAGATAATTCACAGGAAATCGGATATTGTAGTTGTGAACCAAAAGACCAATGTGTTCAAAATTATAGATATGACTTGCCTAAATGACCCTAACTTAAAAAGTCAAGAAGAATGAGAATCTACGGAACTATAAAAAAAAACTTGGGGTGGAGATTAAAATATTTTAAAATGAGAAAACTTCCATTGTGCTAATCATCATATGTGCGCTTGGCTCAATTCCTGAGGATTTTAGGAAACAGCTGAACTCCTTGGGAATTAGATACAAATTTCCGTATTCCAGAGGTCAGTTCTACTTGGTTCTTGTAACATTCTACGCCAGGTGCTTTCTATATGATTGACTCTTTGACTATCCTCACTAGCAATGGTGTAAAAGCCTTCTCTCCAGGAAAAAAAACGGTTAAAAACACCACAACACTGTGAGGTCAATTGAATATTATTATTATTATTATTATTATTATTATTATTATTATTATTATTATTATTATTATTATTATAACAACAACAACAACAACAATAATAATAATAATAATAATAATAATAATAATAATAATACAAATTTCCCTGATTCTGTTAAATAACGTATCTCTTAAAATAAATAGGATTAATTCAAAGATGACTCTTTACCAATCACGACTACAACAGATCGCTTCAAAAATAAAGGGTTTTCTAAAGATATTGATGGTGACTTCAATAGCAAAAATCTGAACGCCGCCTAAGGGATCGAGGATTTCTAATCATTTCAAATCTCCTTCCAGACGACTTGATAGGACATCTAACGTCGCAGCTGCCATCGGGATTTCTTGAGCTTTTTCTTTATGCATACGTCTTCCCCTCAATACAAACGGAGCAAAATGGCCATACTTTTAGTTCTCATTTCTCTATTACATTTTTCCCATTGTACTGAAATGTAAATGATTTTCCCACTGTTTGCGAGCTTTTCAGTTGCTACTAAATCAGAACAATTATTTCCCAGTTGTTTGGTGGTCATGATACCTTTTCCCAATATACCTCTAGAAAGCAAACTTCAATTGTTTTCACTGTATTAGGTACTTCCACAAATTCCTTCTTAGTAGACTTCACCACAAATTCTTACAAGCCTCCCAATATATCTGAAGCCCTATGCGCTCGTAACTCCCGTGTTACTCTGTCTAAATAAATCTGCTACATCTTGCTGCAGGGTGGACCACTGATTTACAAAAATCTATATATATCTATTTTGCAGAAATACCCATAAATATATTTAGAATAGTCGCGTTTCTAGTGTCAACTCTTGTTCGGCAGAAAGTGTTTTGTACTCTCAGCAAGATCCCAACATCAAACTTTTGCCATTATCTTTCCTCGGATTTATCTGCTACGTAAGGTAAGAACGTTTCGTGCGTCTTATTCGCAGCCAATTCTTTTGCCTCTTTTTTCTGTTCGCACGTTTCACGTGTTCAGTCTTAGTTTCATCCACTTTAACTTACTTAGCATCAAACTTGACCATCCGTCCGTTACTTCTAATCACACACTTATACATCGACGCCTCAGCAGGTATAATATATTTTTACAAGACTAAAGTCAAAAACCATCTTCTGTGTGGTAAATCCTTAGATAAAGTGGTCGCAGACCATGTTTTCAGCTACTTCCATTAAAAATAACTGAATAAAAATTATTTAATAAGAAATTACAGCAGGTAGTATTTAAACAATTTCAGAAATATATTTGTTGGATAATATAATTACAATATAAATTTAACTAAAATTAATTTATTTTTCCTTATATAAACAAAACAACGAGTTAGAAAACTGGATTCTTGCAGAGGGACAAGAACTTTTAAAAAGCACATGTATGTGTGAAAGACTTTGGAAATATAAAGAAGTGCTTTAATTTAAAAGGACCCGTGAATAAATGCATTTCACTAGCACTTTAAAATCGAATGACAGGTCAGATTTTAATTACTGCCCCATTTATTTTTATTTGCGCCTGCAACCGTACAAAAACATCACCAGCTTAAACTATGTAGACTAGGGTTATATTTTCTTGTAGTAACGGTTTTGACAAAAAAAGTCTCATGAACAAAGAGGGGATTACTTTCTAATTATTATTTGTGGAGCCTTACTAAGCTAAGAGTGATTGTGGAACTCGAAAATAGACAATGGGTCATATATCTACTGCCTAGTAGCCTGGGTGCCCAGCGTTACCCGGGTGTGTGTGTGTGTGCTGAGCTAAAAGAAAAGTGGTAGTAGGCAGGCTTGACCCCGTACTGCGAAAGAGGAAAACAGCGTGAAAACACTCGTAACGTCTTTGCCGTTGCGTCCATCGTAATATGGGAAGTGAGGAAACTTTAAATTTACACTAGCCAATCGAAAGGAGGGGATGGCTTTCGAAAATATCGGCGAAAAAAGCGACGACTCGCTGTAGAAAAGTGCCATGGTGAGGGTGAAATAATTAATGTTATAACAAATTTTTCGATATATGTCGTCCGAACGGTTGGGCTTCAAAATGAATCCGATCTCTTGAAAATTCGTCGAAATTTTTAGGCAGACATAAATACATGCATTTAAACAGACGAGTGACATTTATATTAGATAACGTTTATATTATTATTAGATAACGTTTTCCCATAAATTTATGGATTTTGTATTCTCCATCTATTCGCTGTAAAATACCTTGTCATAAATTCTATTTTCGAGTAGCCCCCATTCGAAGATATGCCTCTCAAACTATATTCGTGCTTTGTTTTTTACTATCTACATATCAATTAGCTTATATAATGCTGAGATTCCTACATATTTTCTTTGCTTCTGTAAATCGTGTTTTGGTCATTTAAGTTCTATACACCATCTGTTGTTTATGGCTTGTGTAATATAAATAGAACCACATCCATAGAATTCGCTAAAACTTAGCGTCCGTCCAGACTCCCGGAAAAGTTAAAAATATAAATATATTGTATACACTATTTAACTCATATTGTTCCGTTTCTGATGGATCTGTTCATTTAATCCTGAAATAATAAAATTGACCGCCTTTTAAACTGAAAAAATGACACAATCCAGTTTATGTTTTTAATCCCCCCCCACGCTACCGACCAAAGAATTAATTTCAACGTTTCAAATACCGAATGAAATGTATGAGTTTACTAATTTATGAAACGATTTACCTAATATATGACGGGAGTAAAGTTTGAAGAAAATGCAAACATCACACGTTATTTGGAACCGAAGTTAACCGGAAATGATTTTTATTTATTTATTTATTTACTTTTTGTTGCGAAAAAAAATGGAAAGACTCAGAGTTCTTTTCTTGGCCAATTATTGGGAACGAAAATGACATTATCGTTGCTGTTTCCACTAACTCCCTCCTGGCAAAGAAATGAAGCGTTATTTATTCCCCTACCCATGGCAAACAAAAGGGATCAAATGTATTTAATTTAAATTGTATTTTTATGTTTTTGCGCGAAAAATTGAAAGAATTACTTATTTCGATTGGCAAAAACTGTAAACAAAATGCCACATTATAAGTTATGTTTTCCTAATCATCTCTCGGTGGCGAAGAAATGACACTAAATTTATGTTTTTCGTTTTTGGAAGAGAAATAATTGAAAGGGAGGAAGTGTTAAACTCTATTCCAGTTTCGTAGGCAACTGTATTCTTGCCACAGAAATACAACGGAATCTTGTTTAGTAAAAGGAAAACGCACATACACTTAAGGAACGAAACTGTGTTTAAAATTCTATTCTAGGTGTTTAAGCAAAAAAAACAAAAAACGAATACGGCATGTAAGCACGAACGTGAAAATATAATGTGACGTGTCCGACACGCTAACTACTACGCCACGGAGCACTGCCACTGAGTTTAGTATTTGTAAGTAACTTAACATAAAAGCAGTGAATGGTTTTATAATGCCATGTTATATGAAAGTGCATTTACATGAATATTGGTTGCTAATACGACGAAAAAGAAACAAACGTGTGATAATTAAAGTTGGATACGTAAGTAAGAGTTGGAGACCAATTGAGTTAGTAGTAAAACATGGAATAAAGATTAGTTCGTTTCGGAATTTTTTTAATAAACGCGATTTTCTATGTGTAAATTGAAGTCTTAGTGCAGAAAACTAATTTCTGTAAACGAGTGTTTGAATAGTATGTTATGCAATGTGTTGAATTAGTAATAAAGCAACATAAAAGTATGCGTGGGATAAAATAAATGTTTGTGGAAATGTCGGTATCAGTTAATTCCGTAGTGCGTTTCGCCCAATAGGAAGCATACAAAGGAAAGGAAAGGTACAATTTTATTCGAGTTTTTTTTTTACGCAACTACGAAGTAAAGACAACATAAACCGTCGTTCCTTCGTAACTGTCCCTTGTGAACGATCCCGAAAACGGTGTAAGTTTGAAGGGGGCAGGAGGAATTAATTAGAGAGAAAAGATTTTACTACTTCCATTGATTTTAACCGATTGTGGCTGTGAGGTCTCAGGAGAAAAATATAGGAATCTGCGATTATCGAGGAAGTGGAGAAGTAATATGCCTATAACACACCTCAGATAGTGGGCTGCAGTTCGTGCGTATTACATTTGCATGAAATGTCTTGAATTTTAATTCTATTAAGATCAAAATCATAGGGGAAAATGAGTTTATATATATAGGGATATGTAATACGTGTAGTGTAACTGACATTGTAGTTTGTCATAGACAAAATACTAATACGTGGATTGTATGCACAAATACTGAGATTAAATTTTATAATATAAATAAATGAAACGTTTGTGTTCTGATTAATAAGTTCATAATTTGCTCTGAGAATTTTTTTACGACCTTTACTGTTTATCGAAATGAAAATCTAAACAATGTAAAGGTTTCTTCTTTTTTTGCCTCATTAATGACTATTAACTTCTGGCTGACAAACTGTGAATACATGGAATGTATCATTTACAAGATATTATATATTCCTATGTCTTATGTGTTTTTAGACACTGATGTCATACTTGTCTATTACCAGAGACAATAAAAACAGTGTCCACCGTATATAAAAAAATAACTCTGTGCACACGTATGTGTAAAATTGGTAAAATACAATTTGAATATCTACGTTAACGGTATGTATTATTAGAAATATTCAACTAAGACTAAGCGTGTGTCCTTCAATAATTACAAGAAACCTTCTCTACCACCAATAGCAATAGCCAAGAACACATTGCCCGAAAGTACCTCCTTAAACTCCTCGGCCTTACGTTTACAGGGAACATTAACTGGAATAGATTCATTGAGAGCATTGCTAAGGCTGCTGCGAAAAAGTGGGATCTGTCTACCGTCCTAGAATACTACTTACGCCTGAAAGTATCTTGTACCACTATAATCGCCCATGTATGGAGTACTGTGGAAACATTTGGGCTGGCGCATCTGCTATTTGTCTCTCACTCCTGACAGGGTACACAAGAGAGTCGTCAAACTGATAGGTCCTGAACTGTCATCGAGGCTACATATGTATATATAAATATATATATATTATGGGTTTGACTCAGAAGATTAGAATTGAGGGTGGAGAGTTGTATGTTTTTCTTTCGATTCTACTAGATAAAACAAAGTAATAAATATATATATATATATAAGAATTACCTCTATAATTATAAATAGGTTATTTTCATGAGAATATGTATATATATATATATATATATATATATATATATATATATATTGCAATTAGGAAGGACAGACTTTTCTGGTTCATGATTAAAAGTAAATTTATATATATATTCCTTTAATCTTCTCTCTAAAAAGTGGGAAAAGGGAACAGGAGACTAAAGAAAGAAATGGGCAGCCATAATAAAGACCTCTACCCCCTCCACCATAATAGTAACGTTATTTACAATTTTGAAAGTGGTTGCGGTGCCAACTACTTGTGTCGAACGACATAAAGATTAGATGGAAGAATCCAACATGTACCCAGTAAAATAATGAATGGACCTACCAGGCAGCGGACGTTGTTACTAACACATACGGGTCTTCAATTACTGATCATTTACTTAAAACCCCGACTTGTGCAGCGAACTTTAACACGGACTCTTTTTCTATTCTGAGTCGTGCTCATTCACTATATCAACTTAAAATCTTTGAGACTATTCAGGTTCGACTTAGAAAACCTTCCCTTTTTTAGCAAAGGGAATGCCTCCTTGGTTTTACCGTAATTGCTCTCTAGGGTTTTCTACCATTCAACTGTTTTATTTTAATCGTTTTCCCATTTTTCTCCCCGTAAATTGAATAAAACGCAATGTTAACCATTATTTCATTCTTTGTTTTAAAAATTCCCTCGATACAGCTTTGATAATCGAGGGTTGAAACCGGTCAGCTGGATCCCCATTTCTCTTTCTTTCCTCTCCTGTTCCCCTTTTTCATCCTTTTTGGAATGAAGATTACAGGAATATATATATATATATATATATATATATATATATATATATATATATATATATATATATATATATATATACAAATTTACTTTTAATCATGAATCATAAAAGTCCTTCCTTCCTTATTGCAATATTTAAATGTTGTATCCCTAAAAATGGTATGATATATATATATATATATATATATATATATATATATATATATATATATATATATATATATATATATATATATATATATATATATATATATACAAAACAATGGGAACCAGACCGAAGTCTCCTGGAGCAACGGACGCTTTATACTTCCTATACTTATATTATAGTTTAAATCATCTATTTTTTAATCAGATCAATTGATTGTCTGTTTTAATTTATCTAGCGCGATGCAACGGAAGGCGGCTTTATGTGCTTTTCCGCTGTGACTACTTTCACAACATTAAAATACTAAAGTCAAGTATAAGGATTCAATTGTTCCTAAAACGAAAACATTTGGTTCAAAAGAGCCTCTTCCTCTTCAAGTAACTTTACGTTCGTTAATACACATGTCATGCCAGTGAGAAAACTTTCTAATGAACTTTTGATGTTAGGGTTTTTATGAGTGTCATCTTTTTTCAACTGTTACTTTCTTAATTAAATTTTGCTGAAGGTCTGATCAATAACTAAAATCGGCAATTCAATACAAAACATTTCCAAGAGAACACATGAGTGAATATGTTTGAACTTTAAAAAGAAACTGTTATTCATTATCGAGCTAATACATAACGAGAAACTGCCTAATGGCTTAAGGTATTACTATCTTTTAAAATACAGAGAAATGTATATACGTATATTTATGTTTGAAAAAAAATAACTTTGAAAAGATCAATTACTAAAGGAATTAAAAATACGTCGATTTTATACGGCTTTTCTACTGAATAAGATTTGACACACGCACACAACCAGAGACGCGTATGCGAGTATTTTTGTGTTTAAGCAACTGTGTGTGTCTGTATGTGTAGGTTTGTGGGCGTGCGTGTGTGTGTGTTTGTGTGTGCATAAAATATTGACTGAATTACTCGCAAAACTACCGAATAAAAAAGTCTTGGCTTGTTGATACGATTTGCTGCTCGATTGGTTCCTGAGTTAAAATTAAACAATAAAATAAAATAAAATAAAAGACCGGGTGAAAATATGAGGACGGCAGACATCGCCGTTGGCAGCTAATGTTTCAGGTGAGATCGGCTAAATAGAGGAATTAAATCGGGCGAATAGGACTCGCAAAAAGAACAATAATGATTAGAAAAATATTGAATGCGAAGAGATATTATTAAGATGTGTCCATTCGATTCGCTTGTCTTGGGAAGGAAAATCTATTTTAGATTTAAAACGTAAGGGAAACCATGAGTGTGTATGATGAACGTAGGTTATGTTGCAGAATGTTTGGCGAATATGAGAACACACAATTGTAGGCGGAAATAATAATGTAATAGATAAAGGTAGACGGAAGAAAAACAGAATGAAAGACAGAAGGAAAAATGAAAAAAATACCGAAGAATGAACGCAACTCAAATATTAAAAAATATGAAATAGAAGGAAAATCCGACGAGCAATAGTTTACAAACAATGCAGGGTGTTCCAAAAATCTTCGTCATATCTAAATTTCTCAGATCTGCTAAATTATGAATACATTCACACGAATAGAGCAATTTTAAAGCAAAATGCACAAAGTTATCTTATAAGGCTGTACTTATTTTCATTTCTTTTCAAATCTAGTAAGTACGTTACTCTACCAGAAAAGGCGTTTTCTGTGGCTGAATTTGTCAAAACTAAATTGTGCATACTTTTTGAATGTTTATTTGCAAAAGAAATTAACAACAACAACAACAATAACAATAATAATAATAATAATAATGATAATAATAATAATAATAATAATAATAATAATAATAATAATAATAATAATAATAATAATAATAATAATAATAATAATAATAATAATAAATTACACCCTGCTATTTTTAAGGGAATTTGTAAAAGGAGTATTCTATGTAACTCGATTGTAAGAAACGTGGATGAGCTGAAGCCCCACATAATAGAAGTTGTTTTAACCATTCATAACCCGATGCCGGGACGCATTTTTCAGAAAGTGGACCATCAGCTTGATGTGCCTCTTCTGACCAATGACACAACCATTGAACATCTGTGAAGATTCTATAACACACTTGAGGTTTACAGCTGTCGGAACATACTTGGTGCGTTGTCATATATTTAATAATTCTCGATATATTTAATGTCAAAATATACCTAAGATTTTGGAACAGTAATTGAGTAGAAAAGAAGTGAAAAGAAAAAACGGTTGCTCATTTCGGTATAATATGGCGTGTTTTCATTAATTCTTCCAGAACACAATTGTAGAAATACAATGTTTTTCTGAGATAATCATTAAATATTTCCTTTATAGGAAAATCGATTCAGAAACGTATTTGTCTTAATTGAAGTTCATATAAGTCCATTGCATTTTCCGTATCTTATAAAAGTTGGTTTTCTTTATCGAAACACTCTGACGCTATAATTTATATCTACATATTAACTATTAGCGGAGGGACATTCGTCTTTGTCCGGGTGTAAAATAAACTTAAATATTATATTTTTATTTTTGAAGATTTCGTATAATGAATAGTGATTATAAATGTAAAAATAGTGATTGTAAAAGTCAATATATATATATATATATATATATATATATATATATATATATACATATATATATAGATAGATAGATAGATATCTTTGGCTGCCTCTACTAGGCACGAAACTGAAAGCAAAACTGCAGAATTTAAAGCTAGTGCCGTTACCACTGTACCGAAGTGACACACATATTTACTGACTCAAATATAAAAAGTAAAAGTAAACAAATATGGATGTGCAAAATGTATAACGAGTTTTTCAATTTGTCACAATTTCGACCCAGTTATAGACTATTTTAACCTGATAAAGACCCATAAAAAATGGTAATTTACCAATTCTAAGAGGCCCCTAGCGAAGTTTTGCGACTTTTAGTTTTGAAAGAGTCATTTTTTTTTAAATATGGAGACAGAAAAGAGGACACACATATAGCTTTTATAAATAAGATCATCAAGTATGAGGACGTGGTTTCATATTTCTGCTGGTAAATCCATCTCATTTCAAAGTACTTGATAATGTATGAATACGTACCCTTAATTTCATAAGTCTTGCATTCTCTGCACACTTTCGCATGCGTGATATTATTTTTGTTATAAATATTATTTAAGCATACGATCTATTTACAAATAGGATAACGCTTCTGTTATTTATTTTGTGTGTCACGCTTACACCCGCATGGATGGTGGTAAATTGCTAAATAATTTTACCAATAATTCTTCATAAGTGTTGTTTTTGGTTTCGATTATGGTACTTCAGTAATCAATTTTTAATACATAATTTTATCAAGAATTCTTCACCGTTTTTTGTTTTGGCTTCGATTATTGCTGATGGTTCTTCACTAATCTATTTTTTATAAAAAAATCATCACGAATTCTTCATAATTTTTGGTTTCAACTGAAATATATATATATATATATATATATATATATATATATATATATATATATATATATATATATATATATATACTAGCGGGACATCCCGGCGTTGTATACGTGTTGGGAGTGTGTGTGGTTGGGGGGTGTAATCTAAACAAAATGGAATCTAAAGAATAAGTGAAGTACTCACTCCGTTTAAATATTATAAACAATCGATCTTTACACATCTTTTAAAAAAATCCGAAAAACAAATACAACAAAGTAAAAACAGCGAACGTGATAGGAAAACAGAAAAAAACGAAAAAGTAGCATAAATAACCATTTCAATATTAAAACTTAAAAATCTAAAAAAATGTATCTGATCGAACCTTAATCCAAAGAAAACAACGCTGCAACTTTGACAATTTTGCCATGAACGCATGAGCGAAGTTAGGTTGCATTTTATAATATTTAAACTAATCCAAGGAGCAACACCTTTTGTGCACGCGTACATAGCTAGATTTTAATGAAGGAACGATTGTTTTGCTACTTATTCCTGTAGAAAAGTTCTGTGTTGAGGGTGAATGAATTTGTTTTTAGCCAATTTTTTAATAGTTTTCAACCGAAGGTTCGAGTTAAAATGATTATATTTAAAAATTAATTGTCAAGACAGGCGAAGAATCACAGATCGCCATTATCTTTAATGTTTAAAATATTTATAAGGATAGAGGCTTAAAACGTAAGAGGAAAGGTCACAACCATGCAATTTAGTTGCCTACGAATTTAATTTTCCAGTGGTGTACAGAAACGTCAAATTTAGCCGAGATAGTAATTTGTTGATGGAATTAAAAACATGTCTTCAGACTAATGAATGTTTTTTTTCGATATCGAAATAGTCCATGGACCTTGCACCCCTATAACCCAACATAAATGGTATCGTTGGAAAGCTTGGGATGTCTAGATTATAAAAATATGTTAACATTAAACAATTAGAAATGTACTGTTAGTTTTTAACCTTGCGCGTTTGAAATAATCAATGTAATGATGTCCCTTTACCTTAATATCTATGCTCATTTAAACTGATCCTGGAATAGCATATTATAGATATCAAAGACACCCCAAGCTTTTCAACGATACCACTAATGACCTGATGTACCATGGACAGAAATAGCTATCATTATTTGCCCATTTTTCTATGTTTTTTTCGTAATAGTTGTAAGACCTTGCAGAAGGAAAATTATCCCGAACAATTGCAATGCCATGTTTCAACATTGGTTTCTTTTAATTAGATAGAAGCTTCAAACATATATAAATACGTCGATTAGCCAGCGATATCGGCGGTTTCATGAGCAATAATTAAATCAAACTCAGAGATTATTTACTACGCCACCCCTCTAATAGTTGTCGATAGAACAGTTTGCATCGTTTTTAACCGTATATTTTTCGTTGTTCCTTCTTTTAATATACATGACATTCTGTCTGCGTTTGTTTATATGTACGTACTTTTGCGTTACATGCATGATCTCTGTTGTTTCCATAGCATTTGTCGAGGTATCTATGCAACAAGGATAACATAAACATTAAGAAATAGCAAATGTTTTACGCGAATGTGAACTTTACCGATGTGAATTTAAATGCATTTATAGCATTATAGAATTTGCCATACTTCCACAAAAATTATGGTGTCTCGGGGTATAAACCATTAACCCACACATGAAGAAATGAAACGATGCGCGCTATTTATTTTATCCTAGAGCAACGCTAAGTTATGGTCCTCAGGAAGAAATATTATCTGACAACAGGATTATGCGGTCCCATCGGAATTACCTCATGGATGACGGCGCAAGAGGCGACAGTCACGAAATCAGTGGACACTAACTTCTATATAACCAGGCACTCTGAACAGGATTTAAATTTAGCTTTCGCAAATACGTAGACATTTCTTAAAGAATGCGCGACGATATGCAATAAGCACTTTCTTTGCAAAATAATAATAATAATAATAATAATAAGAGAAAACAGAAAATAGAGAGACAAAGGATAAGACGAGAGAAAAGGTTGAAAGAGAAACAACTACACGGAAGATTCATAAGAATGAGAAAAGATAAAAATAACGAAAACACCTGGGCATGCATGCTAAAATAACACATAAGAATAGAATCTAGAACCTTAATAACCACAATAAAAGATAACCCGATAAGAACCAACGACATCAATGCTAAGATCGACAAAACCCAAGCAAACAGCAAATGCAGACCTTGTGGGCAAAGAGACGAGACGATCAACCATATAATAAGTGAATGCATCAAACAGACCCAAAATGAATACAAGAACATACATGACCAAGTGGGAAAGGTAGTAAACTGGGGATTATTCAAACAACTGCACCTCTAATGTACAGATGAGTGATACAAACATAAGCCGGCAACAGTATTGGAAACGAGAATCACAAAGTCCTATGGGGCATGGAAATACAAACTGATAGCCCCACTCAAGCAAGAAGACCGAATGCCGTAATAATAAGTAGGAAGAAAAATCCTGTCAAATCGTAGACTTTGCTGTTCCAGCTGACCAGAGGGTGTATATCAAAGACAAGGAGAAACGAGGCAAATACACATAGCTAGTCAGAGAGCTGAATAGATATGGAAGATGAAGAAAATCAAAATAATACCTATAATAGAAGAGGCAATAGAAACATTCCGAAACACTTTGAAAAAAGAATGGGAGAAAACGGAATCAAAGGAATGACTGCGAAAATACAGCGAACAACAATTATGTAAAACAGTTAACCGCATATCTATAAATTCTCAAACCCAACCCTACCTCCATTGCCACATAACCGCTCCCCCCCCAAAAAAAAAGAGCGATACCAAATAACCAAATAGCCAAGAAGGAAGGAAATACTAATGTTTGAGCCGCATAAGTGTGAAGAGAGCTAGGTCCTTTGGGAGGACAGTGCCACTCAAGTCCCAGCAAAGACCAATAGCTGCTGCCTACGAGAAATCAATGGCAAACAGATGTTTAGATAATGCAGGTTTATTTGCGAATGATATTAAAAGAAGGAAAGAGTACTGGAAACCTGGGGGAGACTTGTTGTCACTCAGCTTCCAGTGAACACCATGGTCTGTTTTCTGGGAAAGTCCTCTGAAAACCTGTTTTAACGCTGCTTGTGAGCCAATAAATAGGGCACTTTGCTTCTATCTCTAGAGCACTTTATTATTCGGAATATTGAACACTAACTCAACCCCCACGAAATTCCAGGAGCATATATAGGATACTGTTTTTATGTCTACCCAATATTACGAGGAACTCATGAAATATAGTAAATTAATTAGGTTGTATTGTTCTCGCCGGATTTTTCGAACTTTTTAGGCGATATTCATTGAACATCTGTCATCCAAAAGTGTGTAAAATAACTTTAGCCTCTTTCAACCGAGAATTCATGGAAAACACCTTATAGTTTAATATTGATCTCAGATTGAACACCTCATACAAAGCTGCATGCGACTCTGTTAATTTCATACATTTATGAATGTACTTTAATTAATATTTATTTATGTTAGCCTGTTTGCGTGCGAAATCTTGTTTGAATAAACACGTATTGATTAGTGTAAACTAATCTGTTTATATTATTCCGTATGCGTGTTTGAGGGAGACCGCGTATAACTAAGCACGGATAATATTATGTAATGGTGTTGATTGATGCATACATGTATAATAAATTTTCGGTTCTTGGCTCTTCGTCGTAGAATTGTTGTCAACTTGTAAACGGCCGAACAATTCAAAGTAAATTTGAGTAAATTTTCACCAAAGCTATGACAACAGCGTATTCTTTTCATTGATTTGATTCTCGAGTTTATATCCGATACAGTAAGACACAGTTAATCCACCGAGATCTACACCACGCTATGTAAAAGTATATAAGATGTCAACGGATACACATTCGACAGTCAAAACAATGAAAAGAATACGTTGTCCTAGCCCTAATCATTACCATTGATAATTGGTCTTTATTGAAGGGTGTGCGATTTTGCTGTAAAAACAAAATCCATGAATATTTAATTATATCATTAGATGATGTTTGCAGTGCAGTATAAAGTTGTGGTCTCAAGACATCGAATAAAAAAATATACCAAACTAATTTTTGTGTCATTAGTAGAAGAATTCTATGTTATCGAACCTCTACGTTATCGACCAACATAATACGTTATCTAACAACATAGACGAATGAATGACAGTGTCTATAATATGCTGTTTTATGTCACCCGTCATGTAATATATAAACATATGGCAATTTGTTCTTTTCCACAGACGCTCGCCATCTCAATGTTTATGATCACCCTTACCTATTTGCTCGGTGAATCGTCAGTGACATGCAAACAATTACCGTCGGTCCTTATATAACTTTTCAGTTGATTTCACAATCTCCTACGTATGGCAGACAAAGTTGAGTATTGATACTTGTTTCACTTCTGCCTCCATTTTCTTGCTCCTTCAGCTCATATCCTATGTAATTTTCTTTCTTTTGTTTGTTTCTTTTTTTTTGGTTAATGTAAGCAGCTTTGGGGAGAAGATTTAGATCATAAGCCTAACATGTTCGACTGCTTAACGCATTGGGAAAAAAACTAATAAAATTATCAAACGGAATCTTTAACGCTTTAAGATCATATTTTATGCAAAACTTGAAGTGCCTGTTTGACCACGAGGAGAATATTTTCTAGTCTAAACGGTAAACCACTGCTGATACAGTCCTATATACTCCATCCAAACAACATGACCTGTCTAGAGAAACGTACATTTCCCTACACAATAACTCTGTCAATTTCCAGTCTACAAACACGTGAACTGGATGGTTCCATGCCTATCGAGTCAGGTTCTTTAGGCTGTTGAGAGGTTTACAGAGGAAAGACATGCTTGATAGAGTATGTGCCTATAGCCCCTTTCCATTTTCTCACCTTCACCATGCGCGCCAATTCATCACTTCCTTGGATTAGCTGTAGAACTTCACCTAGGGACTAAAAAAGTTTTCAGAGGGCTTTTTTATGAGTACTATATATCCTGGTTTACTTTATCTTCAAAAGAACAATCAGCCAAGCTCATTGCTCTTTCTCTGAGACTCAACAAATAGTCCTCATTCCAAACTTTCCTAAATTTTTTCAGGCTTTCTTCCCGGGACCGCAGGGTTTGAATCAAGTCACTTCGACTAATAGGATCGATCGTTTCCAAGTCCTGGTTTTCCGACCGCATTATTATTCCCTGACCAACATTCGCATTCATGAGAGAGTTAGGGTTGAGACATTCAGATCAGCATCCTCAGAGCTCGCATATGTCAGGGGGTGGCTATTTAGTGCCCTTTGCACACCAGACAAAATTATTAGTAGACCAAAATAGTCTACTTTACCTCTACCTATTGCTTTATATAAGCAAGATATTATAGTCTTGATAGACCTCTTTCAACTAACACCGTACCAAGGTGAAAACAGTGGAAGTGTGCAATGTTTTAAGTCATATGGGCTAAATCTTTCCTTGAATTCGTCCGCTATCATGCCCCGGTTAATGATTCTGGCAGCAGCATTAAACGTGCGAGCATTGTCCGAATAAAGGTATGTAGGGATTCCATCCACGTTTGTGAACCTAATTAATGCTTGAATAAATGATTTTACAGTCATACCAGGGACCAGTTCCAAATGTACAGCCCTAACACTCATACATGTAAATAGAAGAATGTACATTGTATAGTATTTTCTTGTCCTTTAACATAGATATGGCTGGTAAAATCCACACCGGTATGAAGATAGGGCCTGACAAAATTCACTCGAGGGGCTGGTAAGTTGGTCGAATTTGGTATTGAAAAGGAAACGGCAGTGTAGCGTTTAAATTTCACACAAGTACTAACCATATTTTTGACAGCCTGTCTGGCTTGTGGTATCCAATAACCTGCCAATCGTATTTCATTCAATGTTGTGTCCAATCCTAAATGTTGGCTTCTTTGGTGGCATTCTTGAATAATCATTATTGTTAAATTATGCTCTGTTCCTAATAAAATAGGATTTTGTACCTCATATGAGTGATATTCCGATTTGCCAATTCTTCACATCTATCATATAATGCCCTTGTGACCAAAAAAGAGATTCAACTTCTTCACCAGTTGAGGCATGCTATTTTCTCCAGAGTCCAACAAAAAGTCCAACTCCCTTGAAAAGGATTGTTTTTGCATGATCTTGATCAGGTAGGCATTTGCTTGTAACTCAGGATCGATCTCCCTCTTTTTTTAACTTGTTGATGAACTTGAATATCAGTGAAGTTACTTATCAACTTACTCAAACTGGAGAAGTTTTCCAATTTGACTTCTGATGTAGCCAATTCATTCTCTGCGGCATAATTTACTAAAGCGCCAATCCGCTCCATTTTAACTTTAAAAAGGCAAACCAACTCACGATGGCACCAGGAGGATTCTTCTTGCCTTATACATTTCGGTCCCTCATACCAAAGAGAAAACTTTTCCTTAAATTTCTTGATAGTCAAACCTCTGGTGATGTAATCGGCCAGGTTGTCATCTGTTAAAGTGTACTGAAAGTTTATCTTTATGTTAAAATCGGATTTAACTTTCTCAGACATTTGAGTTACGTCCTGCAATCTATTCCGTACAAATACATTTTTTTTGTTTGGACGAAGTCAGCCCAAATCCAGGACATAACTATCTGAGCAACTGTGATTACATAGACGTATTTTATAGGAATGTACTTTAGGGACTCTTTTATAAAGGGAATCATTCCATTGCTAAAATACTGCTAGAAGTTCCAACGTTGGGAGGAATTTTCTCTGCAAAGGAGTCATTTTCGCTTTGGCAAATACCAAGGATGAATTTCCATCCTGTACAGCATATACCGCAAACCAAATATGCGGCTTTAGACGCATCACAAAAAAAGAGAATAATTTTGTATCCTTTCCTCCATCTATAAACCTCCTGGGGAAAGATACAGTGTCTAACGCTGATAAATTTTTGCCAGTGTTCTCCAAACTGAACTTATACCTTGAGGAACGATATCATCCCAATTCAGTTTTTGTCTCCATATTTCTCTCATCAATACACGACCTCGCGCTGTCACAGGTAGATACAGAGACAAAGGATCAAATACCTTTAAGGTCTCCGATAATATTTTCCTCTTAGTTGATTCCTCCTAGTCACATGATGGTAGGGAGACTCTTACAGAACCTTGGACAGGGTCATATTGATACCCCAGCACCTTTTCCCAACCAGAGTCGAATCCTAATAACGTCCCATCTGCCCCCATTTTCATTTGGAGTGTTACACAGTTGAAATTGCAAGACTGTAAATTAAAATTTCCCTTCTGCAGACGTTTTCTCGCAGAGGTATACAAATCAGATAGATTTTCTGCATTATTCGCAGTTTTCACTAGGTTGTCAACATAAAACCTGGATTCAGTGTCTCCGAACATTCATCCAAAGGGAACTGCTCTGCATGAAATTAACACTTAATTTAAAATAAAAGGGCTTGCATTGAAGCCAAAAATAAGGCTGTAGCACGTGTAGCAATGTAATTGTTCACCTTCCTTGAGAAAAAAGCAAAACCGATTACGATACTTTTCCGATTCCAGACGAATTATCAAAATGCTTTTCTGATGTTAGCCAACAAGACATATCGGTTTGTTCGGAATTGGATCGTCAATTTTAACATGCCGCTCATCAGGTTAACTCCAGGATATGCTGCTTCGTTCAATGATATTGAGCCATTATGCTTATAAGAACAATTAAACACGGGCCTCACCTTGGTAGTAGTCGTGTCTGTTAGTTTTAGCACTGGCCTATGTTGAATTCATATTTAGTCTTTTGTCGCAAGAATCTGAAGAGTATGTGTTTTGCCGGCACTCAGGTTTTTTCATTAACGGGCCAGCGGCTCTGTTGGTCACAGCTACCAGCACTCCTTTCTTCCCCACCGACCTACCCTCGGCAAGTCAACCAATTCAAAATTCTCACAATTTTCTTACATATTATATATATATATATATATATATATAAACATATATTTAATTATATATATGCACACAACACACACACTATATATATATATATATATATATATATATATATATATATATATATATATATATAATGGACTCTATCGTCGATTACGACGTGTATAGTTCCGCCCTAACAACTAAGTTTTCGGAAATCTACGCCGATGAGTTGTTTATAGTGATGCAAGTACGTGTTGCTATTACTGCTAACTTTTGTCTGCGCAGATGACAGCCACGAGGCAAGACACTCATTAGACGCAGGTTTTTACATCAGTTTTACATTCTTTCTAGATTTATGTCCTTACAAAAGTTGAAAGGGTATTTTTCCAGTGAATTATGGAATATATTGCACAATAACGTGGACACACCTGTTCTTGTCAGATCACCAAAATTAAGAAACGATGAGCTTGGCCAATACCAGAAAGGTTACTATTTGGGAAGGCTAGGAGCCGTACGTACCGCTCTGAGTCGTAGACGTTTTCTAATTTGGTATCTGGGGGTGCATTATATATATATATATATATATATATATATATATATATATATATATACATGCATACATACATATGTATATATACACATATATATATATCTGTGTGTGTCTGTCTGTGCATATATATTAATATATGTATGTATATATATGTATATATACATATATATATATATAGAGAGAGAGAGAGAGAGGGAGAGAGAGAGAGAAAGAGAGATGTGTCAATGGATGTTATCATTTTAGTTGCGAATGTTTATTGAACTTAATATTAACGTTAATTATTCTTTCCAGAAAATAAATGAAATCGCTTATGACTTCGTTTGAAGATGGAGTTTCAGTTGATTAAACTGATGCTTTGTCAATTATCGATTTCATTCATGTTAACACACAATTTTGTTTGCAAAGAAAGCGTCTCTCATCTGAATTTTTTTATAATTTATATTTTTACTGTTTATTACCATGCGACAAGAAATTGTTTATTAAAAAGAATATTGTCACACATGTTCTAGAAACGAAATGTATATGTTTTGTCAGTTTCATTGACACCGAGTGGCTTCAGATTTTTAAAAGTCGGATCAGGTATTTAAACCATGCTATATAATATTATTGGAAAATAAGTCAGTTTCTCTTAAGCAATGTTGTTATTGCGATTTAAGGGACTATTTGGAATTCCATCTTGCTTTTTACAATCAGTTTATTCCTTCTATTTTTTACCACTAATGTAAACGCCCATCGACAGAAGTGGTTTGAGATCAACTATTTATATTTGTGTTGCATTTGATCCTAGAACACAATTCGATTCTATATTTACGGCAAACAGTTCGAATAATAACCACTAGAATATATATCTAAGACCATTTAAAGAGAAGGAATGAACTTTTGATGATTGTCAGGTTTGTCCATCAGAATTACATCGCTATGAAATACATAGAAACAAAGCAAAGTGATCTAATATTAAAGCTATAGAGTAGACACTTTTGAGATATTGTTGAAACTATATGAATTGAATCTGTTAAAAACGAAGACACTTGTACTAGGCCAACCACTAACAACACTACTCCTATGTTTGAACCTGGCAATATTTTCAGTAGAAGAGAAACAAGAATACCCAACGTTGCCAGGAAGGTTTTATATACATGATATATTTTTAATTATGTCTTACATTATTCGAAACCTTCTTTCTATACCTTTCTTTCCATGTAACTTACATATTACTATTCTCCAATCTTGTTTGAGTTCATCTCTTTCTCCATCTAACAAAAGGTTGTCTCAAAAGCATACACGAATTAAAAGAAAGACAAAACAAAAATTAACGGATTGAGTTTTGATTAAAAACAACACAACAGAGTACAAAAGAAAAATTTTAAAAATGATTTGATCATAGACTAGTCATATTAATGTAGCGTTTACGATCAACTCCTACGGATCACACTGAATTCAGACATGTGATATTTATATATGTATCGTATTTATATATTTTTATATGTGTTCAGTTCGGCTAGATCTACTGTAAGTTTGCTAAGAGATATATCACAATATTTCGAAGGGAATTGCTCTTGACATATCAAAGCCTTTTGATAGAGTATAGCATTAACGTCTACTCTACTAGATCTAAAGCTGAAAGGGTATTCTCAAATATGAAATCATTTCTCTCTTATAGTTTATAAGAGTAGTGGTTGAGGAGCATAAATCAGATCTCACAGTATTAATGCTGACGTTCCTCAGAGTATCATCCAGGGCCCAACTCTCATCTTGATCAATATCAATGATATCCTGAATAACGGTCTAAGATCATTCGTAGACTTTATATATATATATATATATATATATATATATATATATATATATATATATATATATATATATATATATAATAGGACAACAAGAGTAAGAAATGAGACACAAAACTATATATTGGTAGATACAGAATGGATCATTTATTTAATAATGGAATACAGGCAAAATTTGGGAGAAAGAAGGAACTCTTTATGCCAGGGCATTTCGAAGCCAAATGCTTCTCACCAGAAGAATAGAAAAGGTGCTAGGTAGTATGGGGAAGATGCGAGATCAAGAGTAATGTTCATTAGGGACGAAAAAGATTAAGAGGAATTATAGAATGTTCGGGGAAGCTTTATTGAATTCTAAATAAAGAAGAAGAAGATTGATATATATAGTATGATATAAAATACTATATATGATTTTTAACATAGTATTGAGATTAAGGGGTATATGTATTATGGTTAAATAGGGGGTGTATTGTTGCTGCGTGGTAATGTATTTTAATGGTTTGTGGGGTGTCTATTTTCTAAGGAGTGGGTAATTTTGATTGGTGAACCTAAACGGCAAATGGGGTTCTATAAAATCTCTTATAATTTGGGGGTGGGTTATGCAAGGTAGTAAAACTGAAAGGTAATATGCGGCAATATATTTATAAGTTCCTACTGTTATGATATAGGGAGTATGATTATAAGGAGGCGGCCGGAGATTAGGTTGGCAATGAATATGAGTGCGTTTAACTTGATGCAAAAGTTAAGTATACATATTGATGTCAAAATGGAGGAGTAAGGAAACCATTACTACTTATGAGTGGTAAAAATATACCAAATAATAGAAGCGTAATTGTAATATTACGAAAGATAATAGTAATGAAATTATAATAATAATGCTGAAAATAAATTAGAAGTAAAATTGAAGATGAAAATAAAGATAAAAATAAGGACAAAATTAAGGGTAAACCTTAAAATTAAACATTAAAGATAATATTACTAATAGTTCTGATAAAATTAAATTCAAAATTAATGCTAATAACAGTGTAAATGAGATAATGGTAGCGATTATGGTAGCAATGACGGGGATAATAACGGGGATCATAATAATAACAGCAATTATCATGATGATTATAATAATAACACTGATAAAAACAAATATAATAACAATAGTAATAGCGTTAAAAACAATGCAGTAATAATAATGATAATAGTCCCTTCTATCCCTTAAATTTTGCCTGTATTCCATTATTCAATAAATGGCCCATTATATATCTACCAATACATAGTTTTGTGTCTTCATTTCATACTCTTGTTGTCCTATTGTATAAGCTGAAATAATTATTATTGAGCTTGGCATTATCCGGATAAGTCTCGTATTTGTGGAATTGAACTTTCGCTTTTCCTTTTACATTAAGCTATATATATATATATATATATATATATATATATATATATATATATATATATATATATATTTATATATATATATATATACTATAATAATTTTTAAATACCTACATACACTAGTGGTTCTTCTTTTCGGGTATCGAATGTGCAGGGTGTCACGATTAACATCTGTCGATAGATCCGAGCCCGGCAATAGAAGTCATCTCTGACTTCATTAGCAAGGACTTAATCCATTTGCCCACTGTGAACTGTGAGAAATACTGTTCAAATTTAAGCCTTCTTAAAAAAACATATTTTTGACGTCTGTCACAGTGATCTAATCATTATATGATGATCTGCTCGTATGAGCTCAATTTCCCGATTTTATTTACACTGAAATTGCTCAACGATAGAAAACGAGGTTCGTATAGGGGCTGACATAATTAGTCCCTATAATAATTATTGAATACCTACAGACACTAATTTTTCAAACTTTCGGGAATCATCAGTGACAGTACATCGAAAAGACGGGATGACTTTCGAAAATATCAGCGAAAAAAAGCCATCCCCTACCTGCAGAATAGTGACCAGTTAATTGTGAAGGAATTAATGTCATTAACCAAGATATTTGAAGTGCGAAGGGTCGAGCATCCAAATGATTCCGATCTCGTGAAAATCCGTCACCTCTGTCGAAAGTTTTAGGCAGATATACATATATTTAAACAGAAAAGCGAGATTTATAGTATAGATGGCTGAAGTGTGTATGTCACATGACCCATTTTTCCCTTCTCTAGAATAACCCGTATCATGTAGATCATTTGGAGAATGACTTGAATGTATACTAAACAATACCTTACAGCATATCTAAGTACAATCTGACATGAGGATACATCAAACTAAAATTGAATTCTTAAAAGCTATTCAATAATTAATAATGTTATAGCTTCTTTCTTGAAAGAGCTAGATATAAATGCATAATGCATGTATCGCAGCAATAAATTTTCTCAAATAGTCAATTCATACATTACCAGTACACGGTTGATAGACATGCAAGACCTTTTTTATTGCTGACATTACATATATATATATATATATATATATATATATATATATATATATATATATATATATATATGCGTGCCTGTGCACGTATGTTCGTCTGTGTGTCTGTATGGCAGTGGCAATATTTTTAAACCCTATATTTTCCGAAATCAAAACGTACAGAGCGTCGCTTTAAATAATGTGATTTTTATAGACCCTTATTTTATGGATCTTTGGTCTGTTTAAATGTTTTTAAGGGGTCAAAATTGGATCAAAATTGAAAAACTCGTTAAAAATTTTATACATTCACCTTAGTTTATTTTCAATTTTTAAACTTTGATTTTTTATCTGTTTATATATGTGTCACGTTGGGCACGTTTCCATATATGGATGCCACAGTTTCGTTTTTGGTATCGATTCCAGCTGATGGCACTCAAATACTTGTTTTTTCTTTTGAATCACGACTGTGTAAATAAGGTTATAAAATTCATAATGTCTTTTTCTTTTCAAATCTATCTCGTCCGAAACCAAAAGTCGCAGAGCCACGCTATGCGCCTCAAATGATTATATTTTTGGACCGTATTTTATGGGGCTATAGCAGGTATAAGTGTTTTTAAGGGGTTAAAATTGAAAAAAAAAACACGTTATACATTTTGTACATTTATGGTAGTTTATTTGTATGCGTGCAACGTCGGTACTGTAGTAACATCACAAGCTTCGAATGTTACATTTTTTTTCTCAGTTTCGATTCCAGTTTATGGTACCCAGCTGTTTTTTTTATTTTTTTTATTTTTCTGTATAATGTTTATTTTATTTTATTTTATTTTTTTACTGTGAGCATATTTGTGCTATTTTCTGGCGATGACATTTGTGACTTTCTTCATGTCTATATTTTCAAACTCGAAATGATTCTGTCGAACTCGGGATTCTGCAGAGATTTCAAACGCTACTCTGTAATTCATACAGAGAAAACACAAGTCATGACTGAGTAATTCGTGATTTTAATTTTAAGTCTCAGCGGCAGAGAGACGTGGATATTTTAAATCTAGAAGGGTTAAACTTACACGTGAATTTTACCAACGATATAATCCACTACGACAAGTGTTCGCTGAGAGATGTTCAGTTTTATACGAGCCACCTGAAGGAGGTCAAGGTTGAAACCTCTGTTTATCGACGAACTCTTGTATCGCTATGCATGTTTTACAAGTATTTTAATGGTAGGTTCTCCGAGGAACTACAGACCCTCGCTTCCTGTCGATGTAAATATCCCCGAAAAACCCGACAAGCTGCAAAATCTCACCTCTACAGTATAGATATCTCCACATGCCCAAACTATTTCTACTTTAGGAGGTTCTTCTCTAGTATTGCCAGACTTTGGTATTTTCTTTTTGAGATCCTTATTATACTGATATGCAGAAGTTCAAGTGTAATAAAACATATATATTCCTGCTCAAATTTCTACATAGCACCCGTGTAAATTGTGCCCCAGAGTGTAACCCCCTTGTGCTTTGTTTGGGGGAAAATCCATAAAAAGGGTTACATCGACATTACTATGCAAAAAACATTCATTGTAAGAACAGTTGCCCAAAGTATCAAATAAAAACAATGAATTCTCATAAAAACGCAGAAAAATGTTAAACACAAATATGTATTTAACACGTTAGAATTCAATCTAGTATTTTATTTGATATCCACACATGATGCTATCAATATCAAACCAATCATGTCTATTTTTCCTACTTGTATTTTTAGCCACGTTAAGCTGTATTTCGTTTAACCGGTTTCGTTAACCATTGCAAAAGCATCTCACTCATAGGCTTAAAAAGCCTCAAGGATAGGCTGATTTTCCGTAACTTTACATTCCAATGACAAACTCAATATATTCGAGGGATCTGATAATGTTAAAAATCAATTTTAATCGAAATCAACCACAGCTCACATGCCTATCTACGTTATCGCCTTTTTCCAACAGTGTATGATAGCTGGAGCAGTGGTTCTGTAGAAAAAATATATTTGCTGGCGAAAAGCATGAACCAATAAGTGAATATATCACGTAATGGTAACTTTAAAAAGGGGTAAGCTGATTAAAAGTTAACAATTAAAATGTTATTGATATATAGAATGCTTAAAATCGAGCATCTGTATTTTGATATTAAAATTAAAAATGTTGCAAAAACACTCACAAAGACAATTGAACATTACAAGTGCCAAAGAGTACAGTGAATATAATCAATGTTGAAAATAAAAAACTAAAAATATTCATTTCAGTTTCATTTTCGAACTACACCATAGACATTTCTTGGCCTTCGGGACAAGATCAAAGTGTAGTATCTGTTCTTCAGATGCACAGGCCGACAGGCCGTTTGCCCGCGCGCCCTCCGGGGCCCGGGTGACATGATCAAAGTGTAGTATCTGTTCCGGCAGATGCTGCACTTAAGATAATTTGTACCAGTCAATGGAGGGGAAACCCTCTATACTGGGACAATTATTATTTTTGGTAACCAGAGTGCCCCCTTTTTCCTACTTTTAGGGGAGCTGGTTTTTACCTCACATTAAAAACGGCCTTGTGCCTAATTTGCTCAGTGGGGGAGCAAATAAATACCATCTGTTCTTCAGATGCTGCACTTCTATTTGTTGTTCTCTTTCAGTGGAGGAGAAATCCTTCACGATTGAGACAATTTTTATTTTTGTACCTTTTCTCCACGTTAAAAAACGACCCTGGTGTCTAACTCTGCCCCGTGGGGAGGCATAGTAAATAGGTACACCATAGAAAGTTTTATGTTACATAAAAAAAATATTTAAAAATAATACATGCATACCAACCGATACACAAACCTTAAAACAGTTAAAATACATTAGCATTAGCGAGGGTTATGCATGAAGTGATAGGTGCAAATCGGTCACTGGAAGTAAACTATTGATTTCATAGCGTGGCTGATTCTATCGGTCTCTGGTCTTGCCTCTTCCGTGATGGTTTTACGAAAGAAGAAAACGGTAGCGTGCCAACCCCTGTTTATGTCCGTCTGGCTAAACCATAAATATTGAGAAGTAGCAAGGCATTTCGCAACAGGTGAATTATCGGCTAATAAAGAAATCACTGCTAATCGAAACTGGCTGCTTATTTTCTCTTGACAGTGTCGCTTTCGATATTCCTCTTTCTGTAGTATAATGTATATATATATATATATATATATATATATATATATATATATATATATATATATATATATATATATATACGTCGTGTGTATATATTTGAGGTTTTATCAGGCCGATAGGTAAACTTAACGGACGAGGTTGAGGTTTACTCAGCTTGACAAGAAAACTTTGTATGTGCCATTTACTTATTTAGTTACGTGTTTTTTTTATTCTTTCACATTTTCTTTGTTTTGCAAAATATGGCAAAGATATAAGACACTCTAACTGTCTCATCTTTTATGATGTTACAAAATCTGATGTTATCATTTAAAGATTGTAACGGATAATTCTTATGCGCAACCCACCTCAACAGGAAAAAAAGGGAAAGAGATCTGTTAACCATTTTTTGAAAAGTGGACGGTGGTTCATATGACCACACCAAATACATGCTACAATGTCCTGTATAGAAATAAAATGTTTGTATATGTTGTTAAAATAGTATTAGGAGTTTAGTAGCTTTTTGTTTACTTTAAATCTAATATCTGCATGGCAGTACATTAATACAAGCAGGAAACAAGGGAAAATAGCAAAGCCTCACAGTCTGATGGAGGGAAACAATTAGATAATTTTTTTCCTATCTGTGAGCTTGACGAGTTCAATAAAATGTTGATTGTTTTAGAGAGAGTCAGGGAGTTGTATGTTGTGCAGGCATACCTGGATCTTTCTCTCGTGTGTTTCGTTAAAGCCTTTTACTTTTCATTGTATCTTACAGGTGAAGATTTTTTTGTATTTCAAACATATTCTATTTACAATTTACTGCCGCACCTTAACTCTTATAACATCCTGAATAATCCAATTTAAACCTTACTTTATTCGAACAGCCCTAGATTTGCGTCATTTCATTTTTAAAAGTAATTTTTAAAACTTAAAACTGTTAAATTATAAAACACTTCTGTACGATACGATTGTATAGTTTTACCAGACATTGTGTAAAGCATCCCCAGCCCGTCACATGTGTAAGCTGCAAGAAAACCAACACAGTGGGATGTGTTTATTATATAGATATATTGTATTATTGGGAAGATTAAATGTCCTGTGTTTTCCAAGGAGGTCCACTCTCTAAGTCTTTGTGTCCGTATTTTGAAGGGTGTAACTTTATTGTTTACTGCCTGAGAAACCATACTAGTAATAGAGACGGGACTGCTTACACAATTTTTACTAGCCCACAGTTCCCTTTTATGGAACATTTGCGGAAATGTCCCCATTTCTGCTTTTATGCATATCTTTCATGCGGTGTGAATAAAGTAATTAACCATTCTTGGTTTGTCTCCCCTTTTCGAGGTTTATTATATTTATTCTAAAGCCTTTCTACCATGGTAATCCAACCTGGATCCCAGGAAATTGTAAAATTGTCAGAGTGCTTCTCTTTAAATGGCGATTACTATTCAAACATCATTGAGCTTGTGTCACATCTTCCTGTGGTGTAAAGGATGTAAAGATTCATTCAACCTTTTTTCGTTCTCGCAAAAATGGGCACGCTAAATTTATTTACCGCTTCAATTTTATATATTTCAAACATTTATTCAATATACACCATACTGTTTTCACTGATGCGTTTGTAAAATCTCACCAGCAGTATAAATAATGTAGCTCCGACTATTTCTTGTTTCGAAAAGAACTGGATTAAATCTTGATCGATGTATGTCAATTACTAGCCACGCAACGAATTGGCTCTTGCTTCAGACCATGAAAACTGTCAGCATGCATTTGTAGGATTTAATAAAATCGAGCCGCCATTTTACTCGATATCCTTCAAACGTCCAGTAACCGACGAGCACACTGTCGCTTAATACCACTTCTTTAACCTATTTCTTGTCCAGAAATTGGTAATCGCGCTAGAACTAACCTGGCTTTTATGTTCTCTTCCAACCATTGTCCAGCTGTATTTTCGTTAACAGAAGATTGACAAAGAACGTACAACCGCCGCTTGATAGATAATAGCTTGACTTCAATGAAGAACGATGCCGGGATCGATGAATGGTCGATGCTTTGGAATAACAGCAATTCTAATGCTGCACATTTAACCAGAAATTTTCGAAGACATCCCTCAAACTAATTTAATTTAATTTTAGCCCAAGTCTTTTTTGTAATATAAATACTAAATAGGTATAAGTTCAGTTTGATGTTTAATCTACACATAAAATTATACGTATATTATTAACGGTTTAATACTTATTGCTTGAGCACGGGTGATGCAGCATTTAAGTTTAAAAAAATAAAATAATACCAAATCTTACTTATGTTTATAAATGATTAGTGAGGCTAGCTAGTAGTGTACGGCGCGATTAAACTAGAATGACGTATAATAGTGTGTTTATCGTACTCTTTATCCCCCCCCTTTGCTTTTCCTTTATAATTTTCTAAAACTTTCTCGTTCACCGCTAATTGACTCTTCTTATTTTTGTGTTTAAGTGTTGAACGAACATTATATAATTTATTTACTATAGCAATCATTTTTAATACACACACACAAACACACACACACACACACACACACATATATATATATATATATATACTGATTTGAAATTTAATCATTTCATTCGCATAAATGTACATCAAGATAGTGTTTGAATTTCTTCAACCCCCTTGGTCTTATGTTCACAGGAACATGAACTGGAATACATATATAGAGAACATTTCTAAGGCTGCTGCGAAGAAGGTGGGCTGTCTCTACCGTGCTAGAAAGTTACTCACACCTGAAAGTATTCTGTACATCTATGAGGCTACGGTTCGCCTACGTATGGAGTACTGTTATCACATTCTGCTGATACATCTGCTACTTGCCTACAACTCTCGGACAGGGCTCAAAAGAGGGTCACCAACCTGATAGGTCATGAACTGTAAACTAGCCTTCAGCCCCGGTCCCACGTACGAAATTTTGCATGTCTCTGTCTGTTCTACAAGTACTTTAATGATGCTCTGACGAATTACAAGCACTTGTACCCCCTCAACGTAAAAAAACCCCTACAAACCCGACAAGCAGCTAAATCCCCCCCTGCACAGTAGCGATACCTAGGTGTAAGAAAGCCTTCTACTCCAATAGTTTCTTCCCCAGAACTGCTAGACTTTGGAACTCCCTTACGGGATTCCGCTTTTCTATCTGTACTGGCATTGTTACAGGAAAGGGATGTTCCCTTTCCGTGTAAATAAGAAGAATATTAAATAATGAAAATAAGAATAGGATAAGCCCAGAATCTAACACTGTAGCTAAAGTTCAGAAATGAAATGTTAGAAATTTAGTCTATTGTTAAATTTTATTAGCATTGTTAAATATTGTTTATATCGGAAACAGAGTTGATTGCCCATTCTTTTGAAATATGAATATTAAATATGTCAGGAAAAGAATGAACAATGCAAATTAAATCATATTGTTTTAAACTAGGTCAGAGTTATATATTGAGGATTGTTTTGTTCGCCAAATGTGTGTTGGACAAACATATGTTAACCCACGTAATTGGTCACGGTTGAAAAACACACTTTTGGCGAACATTGAAAGAAGTTCAAGTGTACTGTGAACAGACATATTGCTACCCATCTCCCAGTGTAAAATCCCTTCAGCGTATGTCCCCGATAGAAGTCCATATTTCAAAGTGACACTATGCCTTGTTTGGGGTAAAAATTGAATAAAAATTTTGACTTGACATACCAACACACAAATAACTGTATATATAGACAAGCGGGGTACTCGGCGATTGCCAGGTGTTTGTAGGTGTGTGTGAGGGTATGTGTGTGTGTGTAAGGAGGATAAAGCAAAGAATAATCGTAGTAATAAACCTCTTTCATTAAAAAAAAACGATGTTAAACTACCCCCCAAAAAAACATAAAAAAACGGAAACAGAAACAACATCGAACTAAACGAAATAACACGGAAACGATATATTATACATTTATTTAAAAAAACGGAAAGAATCCTTGCCAAGTTCCTTATTTCATTTGATACGTGGCATCATAACGAACTAAAATGGAATCTCTTAAAAGAAAAAAATAGCAACATGACAAAAAGATTTCAAATTGACATTGCAAAAATTAAAACGAAAAGAGCTACGTGTGATTGAATTGTTTTTAAAAAAATCCATGAAATAAAGCAGTTAATAAATATGTTTGTGTAAATATTGTACCGATAAACTTTTTTAACAATTGGTCATATAACACTGAAATGTACAGGATATAGTAATTATATGTCAAGCATGCCTTAAAACGAGTAAATCGTTCGACAGATGAATAAGGCGTACAGACATATATCAGCAAGTTTAAATGCGAAATGTCTGTTTATGTCTGTTTATGCTAGCCGACATGTTTTTATTTATTTCTGCGCATGCTCACATAAAATGTACCTTTTCAAAGCTGTTGATATTTATACTTTGTTATCTGCCTTACGATGCCTACATCGGATGTGTTATTAAAGAAGATTACAAAGTAGAATCGCCTGTGTAATTTGAAAATTCACTACAATCTCATGGAATGCCACCAGATACTGATAGTTAAAGAAGAGCTCAAGTTATGTTGTTAAGAAATCTTGATCCACCTGAACTGTAATGGTGCACGGTTAACAATAATATCGTTGAAAACTAATGTTCTGGAAGCCATTATAATAATTAAAAAAAATCAGGATGAAACTATTTTAATTCCGCGGAGTCTTCTTATTCTTTCTCACATGTCATTTCAGTTCCCACCTATATAAAGTGCACAACCAAAATGTTGATACGTAGAGGTTCTTAAAAATCAATTCTATACCTACAGTTACCAGTGTTATAATATGAACTATATAAAACTAAATAATAATTGTGTAATTAATAGAAAATATTTCTGATGTAATCTTTATATATATTGTAGATTATATCATATTCTGAAAGAAGAAAAACTAAAAGATAAAAGATTAAACAAGAAAAGAGGATTACGGCAACTGTTGAGCCCTCTATTAATTAAAACGCACCTACCGCTATTACCTCATAGAAGATGTCGAAATAGAAGTAATTTTAAGTTAATGTTTTTAATCAGTATTTTTAATGTGTATCATGAGAAATATTCAAGTATGTCAAATAAAACCTGGCAACGCCCGTATGTCAACTAGTTTTATTATAAAGAATATACATTTTCTTTAATATTACTAATGTAAAAAAAAACTGTGTACATCTGTTCTTGTCAACATAAACACATCTCATCTCTTTGATATGCCAAATCAAAGTCGTACAGACGACTTATACTAGTGTACTTTATCGCTCCTTACTCAACTGTAAGATACTGGTAGTCGTTCCCTACTTTAGAAAAATCTTAATCGTGCATTATCTCATGTACTACAAATTTTTCAGGCATATACAGAAAAAATCTCACTAAAACACATTGTTTCTCTCTGTTTCGTAGCTTACTATTGTCGGGCGGCTGTTTTTGTTTATAGTTTTTTTGTTAATATATTACCATCTGTTAATACATTACAACAGTGCCGCTTTTTTTGCTAGATATATGATGGCCACCTTCATAATAAAGTTCAAGGGTTTCTGAACATAAACCGGTCTAACAATCTAATAATCAAGTTTATTCCTGGTATATATATTTTTTAATTTCTCATATTATTTCTCCTCACATAACAGGAACACTCTTATTTTATTTCACTCTACACAACTAATGATTAGTTCGCTTTGTCCAATGCTGTCTGATCAAATATGACACATACAATACAAAATAAAGAATGTTTGAAAAAATACTCCACGTGCAATTCTTACATTTACCGTTGACGCTCAGGAAAATTGGTACATATTTTGGTACTACTACAGAATCTGAATCGAACAAAACCGACTTTTTCCATGCTAAATCGGAAATAAACTACGGAATAAAACTGAGTTAACCTAAAACAGAAAGCCTTTAAACTACAAAAATACTGCGAGCTTTTTTTAAAAAGTAATATTTATTTTGAACAAAAATTTATTTTATTTTCGCGAGGATTTTGTAATTATGAAATTATTAAATAAGCAATTACATTTTCTTATGATGTATCTCATTGACTACAATTTATCTTTACCATTATTTTTGACTCTTAAAATACAGAAAGTGTTTTGTCTGTACGAAATTGATCGTAATTTAACTATCATATAAATGGGGCCAATAAAAAAAAACTGTAAACCAGCACAACAATTCAGTTTCTGTTGAATCAGTTTACATTTGACGTATGTTTTTTCGTCTGGAGAGATATTTTCTGAGCTCCCCATTTGGATAAACGCTTCAGCGGTTTGAGCATTTCGCCTAAACCAGACATATTGATATTTCGGCGTAAAGGACTACAGTTTGGAATTCCACCTTATAGAGGAATGTAAGGAGCAAACTCTTGGGTCACATAACATTTAAATGTATGCAGATTAATACAACCAGTATAGAAAGAAATGAACGGAAGTAATTCCAAATTCTATCAGACGGCAGTGGGAAATCTATATATCTAAAAAAGTTTAATTGCCTGTGGGTGTACATATCCCTACCAAACAAATCTGTAATTTTAAGTTTACAGACTAACAATTTTATATAAAGTGTATTGAGATGTGGTAAATCTTTTTAATCGGTTTTCACTCAGCAATTCGTCTCTAAATGAGATCAAAGTTCCAAGATTTGACCTTTGAAACTCTACAAAACTCCTCTGTCATTTTTTGGTTAAACACGTGACATTTTAGATATCAATAACATATACATGGATAACATTTCTTAGCTCTATTTGAGCCAAAAATAATAAATGTCAAAATTGAAGTCAAGTTTTTAAAAAATTGTCCTCTCAGAAAATGTTGGTCTAAACATTTGAAATTTTACACAAAGTATATTCACGCAAGCTTTGTAATAAGTTTTTGGCAGAAATTTTCTGCTGCAAAGGGATCAAACTGAAGAAAATTCGACCTTTGTGGTCTCTAGCGAATTATTCAACCAATTTTGAGTCTAAACATTTTAAATTTTACATAAAGTGTTTCAGTCATTCAGCAAGCGTTTAAATAAGTTTTGGGGCAAAAAATTTGCTGGCAAGAACTCTATGTTGAAAGAATTATCCTTTGTAGACTCTACCAAACTCATCTGCCAATTTTGGGTCCAAACACTTGAAATTTTTGATGTCCCGGAAAATTATTTTCAGTTGGAATGTTTGTAACTTTCACGTTTTTCCTCTCGTAAGTACCCGATGTATCTCTAGGAATAATCTGGAGTAGAATATATATCGAGGAAACTAATGCCAACAATTGAATTTCCGAATCCACACCACATGTTGATGCTAATGACTGATTTCAGGAAGAGATGGCGAGAGTTATTTTTCAAGGAAAGAATATTGTTTTTCAACTCAGATTTATTATTCAGGGTTTTTAAGCGTAACATATTCTTTTACTTAGCGTATGTATATAAATAATACGGCAACAATTTGATTAATAAGTTCATTTTAAAAGTAAATATTTATACTTTCTTTTACTACAAAACTTAGGAATGTAGGCGAAGTGGAATGATCCCCTTATGCAATCGTCATGTTCTATTTATTTTTGTACATAGTTATCGCAGTTCTTGGTGCACTTTTCTCAGCGATAAATGATGGTTGTGCATTGGCGTGTGCTGATCGTATTTTTTCATATTTAAATAGTTCTAAGAAAACGCTCATTTTTGCACTTCAAAATCTTTAAGAACTAAAATGAGAGAAGCGATAGAATCCTATTAAATCGAGTGAAAATTTGGACTCGAAAATTAAATTTTCGACATGTTAACTGTTGTAAACAATTCAATAACACGTCTTTCCTGCTGACGGATACTTAGAACATGCTCTGATTTTTTAGTGTGTCGCAATAACAATATTAAACAAGATAAAACTTGCAGGTCATGGATTCGAAAATTCACTTATTATAGCAATGACATTATTAATTAGCTATGATCAATTCGGGCATAATCACGAAAACAATGGCACGTCATAATAACGTTAACACACAAGTTCTCACTAGACTATTGAAGCTAAGCAAAGTTGAGTCTGGTCAGCACCAGATGGGTGACCAATTTTGGAATTTCAAGCGTGTATGTACGTCCGCACCTTCCTGCAAGCGTTGCAAAAAGCTAACGTCGTCACCTCTCTTAACGGTGAAATACATGCGAAAGAGAGCCGCTAAGAAATTGCATACTCCCATGAATTTCCTCCTTTAGAGACAACCGGCCAAACCCGCATAGAGTTAGTACCATTTATATTCTAATTCATGCCAAGTAAAATATAGAAATTATTACTTTTTGAACGATGGTTGAAAATTAAAATTAATAGAAATCGCGAGGGCGACGACAAAAGAACAATTCGTAGAAATGACCTGAATTTAGTCCGAATATGTTTTGAATAATTTTTGACTTCACAACAAATAAAGAAACGAAAATGGCTGGTACATGAGAGATGCGATGAAATAAAAACAATAAAAAGATTTCAGTTTTACAGTAGAAAATTGTAGATTGTAACCACAGTATAAAAAAAAAAGACGCGTATTTTGATAAGTACTTGAGAGTGTTAGAGAGAATGTACCAAAAACTACTAAATAAATAAACAGGAAAAATACGGGCATGTCAACATATGTCCTTTTTTTCTTTACAAGGTAGTCACCTCTTATCAAGGCCCGGAAGCCACTCGGGGATAATGGTTATTGGGTGTACAGTATTTTAGTGTTGGATATTTGATAATATTATTTAATATTTGATAATATTACTTAAGGAGGCGGTTCATCATATCAGATTGAGTAACATGAATTTCAGAACAAATAGCCGTTATAATTCTTCAAGACATCGAGGGTGGTGGCTTAATGCTGTTGACTGTAAATATCCCCAGAAACAAAACGGAAGGTGTTTGATCAAGCAACCTTGCGGGTCAACCAATGTCAATACGCAAGTAAATCAGATGAGCTGGGAGTATTTCCTTAAAAATGCATTAATAGAATTATAAATAAATATTGATCTAATTTAAGCACAATGATATTCTATGGGCATTAAAAAAAACTGTTTATTAAAATGTTCCTTTATTTTTGTCCGACCAAACAATGTGTCAGCCTATTTTTGAACACCTTATATATATATATATATATATATATATATATATATATATATATATATATATATATATATATATATATATATGCACGAAAAATACGTCAAGATGAAAACTTTAGATTACAATGACGTAGAGGTATAAAGTAATAAAGTACTCGCTAAAATTCAGTGTAAAGTTACACTATTCTAATGATTGAAAGTCCAATCCTTATTTCGTGCGGGGCTAAAGAAAAAACTACGAATTACTAGAACGTTTATCCAGTTACGGTTAGAATAGTAGTCTGTGAACACGTATTATCTGAATAATTAATCCCTATCTGACATTACAGAAACGTAAATTAATTTGCGACAGACATCAACAGCTAACAAACATTATCTTCAGAAATAAACATATGATTAGGAGTAACACATGATCTTTGTTATCAGAACAACATCTGATTAAGCATTAGACATTTCTGGGGTTCCATTGTATTGAAACAACGGCGTGCTAGCTGAGTGACTTCTATCAGGTGAATAATCTTCCGTAATGTCAACATTTCCAAATCATATCTTATTCCCTGACGAACTCTTCGAGACCATAACCACTTCGTTACTATTATTAATAAGTAATTTAAAGATTAGCCAGCACACGGGTCACACATGATCGATACTTTCGTCCCAACATTTATTTTTACTTTCTCATATCCTGAAAGTGACTGACATTTTGTCTCATTCTAAACAATCGGGTTCTTTGATGACGACGGTAAATTGAACACATGTGTCTGTCAGCAGTAACCCTACTCCTGTTTAACCGGCTTCCTCCGAAGAAGGAAGTTTCATGGGTGTATGAAATTCGGAAACGTTCCGAGTCGCATGTACGAGGAGATGACGATGTTAAGTTTTTGCAACTCTTGCAGGGATGTGTCGACGTCCTCTCCCATACACCGACTGGAATTCACAAATTAGTCACCCCTTTTAGTAATGACCAGGCTCAATGTTGCTTAACTTCAGTCATCTGACAGGAACCGGTGTGTAAACGTGATTATGCCGTATAACATTGATCACATGCGGTTTATGCAAACATATAAAGGTTGTTTTTGCTAATAAAAGCTTGGAAAGTGTCAGTTATTTGTGAAATGACGGACCACGAATTTAATAGCACACGAGTGACGAGCTTTCTCGATTTATTCACCGCTCATATAGATAGCAGGATAAGCAGGATGCACTATTAATAACATTTAGAACAGTTAAACATTGGGCGAAAACGTATTTTCCGTTAAACACCAATAACTCAATAAATAAATAAATAAAAGAATATGTGAAAGACACGAAATAGAAGAAATTGGGGAAAAATAGCCAAGAAATATTTTTTTTTTTAAGGAATAAAACCAAAAGAGTGCAAAACAAATGATCAATTAAAGGAAAGATTCGGAAAGAGAAAATAAAATGAGATGAGGATTATTAACCGAGATAAGATGAGGAGAAGAGGAAAACAGAGAATATTAAATAAAGACAACAGATAAAACTAAATAAATATATAGAAGAAGCTTGAAATAAAACCTCGAATATAAAGAGACATGTTGGGTAAAGAATATACAAGGGGTACTTCCAAAGTAATACGATTTGTTTGTTTTTTTTTACTCCGCGCCAATTCTTCAGAAATAATTGGAAATTGCATTATTATGAGGACTAGGACCTGGCAATTTCAACTCTTAGCTGCAAATATTGACGGGAGAAGACTACGAAAACAACTACTGTCAGGGATATTCGTTGGAAGCAGAGATGGGTCAGTGAATACCTGGGAAATTTTAATTTAGAATGGTGGTGACTTTGTCAATTAATATACCTTGATCAAAAGTAGGACGTTTTAATGGTATTACACATGTCTTTGTAGCTCTTCAATTTCTTGAGTGCAAAATAAATGTTACTTTTGGAGCGGCTATCGTATATCGTATAACGTATGAGAGATGACTAAAGGAAGTGAATTAAACAAGCTGGTGATGAAAATGAAATACGCCGAGGAAAGGGATGTCGAAAGGAATCGGAGCAAAACCAGGGCGATGAAAGAACTAAAAAGAAGATGCTCACCGAAAGACGGGTAAAAGAGAAATGATATATATAGACAAAGGAGTTACAGAACATAGGTCTAATATATAGTAGTAGTAAGCAGCTGGACGTTGCCTGACCGCAAAATGAGCGTAAATTTTATATTTTAATTCATACAGAAACTGTGACATATGCATGTGTGCATTATCTTTTTTCTAAACAGTTAACTTTTTGTACGTAGAAAAATACTCAAGCTGAGTTCGAAAATAAAACCTAAAAGCAGTGATTCAGGTAAGATAAAAATTAGGCCAGCTTGACACGATTTATTAAAAGGTTTAAAACTCGACTTATTCTTATTTTCACGAGAAAGATTAACACATACGCAGTCGTGAAACACTGCCAGGTTAAAATCCGAATGACCCTATATACCAATTTACAATTTTGACAACTTAGCATATTTTTCCAGTGAAAAGTGATTATAAATTTTTGCATGTGTCTGAATATTCTATTTACCAAGTTTCAATCTGAAGATCAAACATGCGTTGAGTGTATGAGTTTGAAAGTGTCGTCACAAAAACATGTTCACGTTTATAGGCAGTAATAGTAATTATGAAAATGAGCAGCAAATCAAAAGAGAAGTTTAAAAGTCAACAGAAGAGAGCATGAACAAAAATAAGATTAATCAATAAATCTCTATCTATCTTTCTTCTCTATATAAATAAAATGAACTCATTTTTCCCGTCTGATTTTGACATTAATAGAATTAAAAATCAAGATATTTCATGCAAATATAATATGCACAACCGGCAGAACAATATCTGAGGTGTGTTATAGGCTTATTATTTCTTAAATTCCTCGATAATCTTAGATTTCTATACTTTTTCTGCTGAAAAGTCACGGACAAAATCGGTTAAGATCGATGGAAGTGGTAAAATATTTTCTCTCTAATAAATTCCTCCTCCCCCTGCCACCACTTAACACCGTTTGGGGATCGTTCACAAGGAACAGTTGAGAAGAGAACACCGGTTTGGCTTCGTAGTTCTTTCATGTGAAGTTATTTAAAATCACTAAACTAAGCTGCAGTGCTTTGTGGCGTAGTGGTGAGCGTGCTGGACAACTCACATTACATTTTCATGTTCGCGCCGACCTACCGTAGTCGTTTTTTTTTTTTCCTAAACAACTGGAATGGACTTTTCTTGGTGGCCGAACTGTTAACGTTGCAGATGTTTTTTTGTTTTTTTTCACACTTTATTTTCCTACTTTTATTCATGACTCCGGGTTTGATCCTTCCTACTTACCTACCATAACATTTTTTAAAACTCCCTCCCCGTCCCGGAAACAAACACTCGGGCAACGCCGGGTACCCCCGCTAGTATATAATAAAATCAATATTAAATAAAAGTAACATTTACAAAAACAAAATTATAGAGCATTGTTCTATCAAATGAACAAGCCGAATAAAAGTAAAAGAATGAGTTATATTAAAGAAAAATATTAAAAGAAAGAGAGACTAAGGGAGATGGGTCCATACACCTAAAAATTTAGTATTTTGTGTATTGATATTCGTATTAAAAACCCTTAGTCCTGTTTATTTAAAAAAGAAATACAACTTTGTTATATATGATCCGTAGAAGTGTATTCATTTGCAAATGATCCAGCTAATTTGCAAATTCTTGTAAACCTTCATTTAAATTAATTCCCTAATAATTTTGTTCGGTTTTCTTATGGGATGATCAACTGTAGCTAACTGTTACGTGTAATTATATTCATGCATATATTCTGCATGACTTATACTCTCCGATATTTTCGTAAAAAGTTTATAGTAAACACAATCCTCTTTCTTTATAAATATTTATGTATGCCGATATATACTTGTTAAAAATAGTCGTACTAAACTCCTATATCAGTTTTCAGTCTACAGAAATTAAACTTAATATATAGGGTATTCTAACTTATGGAAACTTTATATTTGGGTTTTAGCCGGAGTAAATAGGTGCAAAGCTATGAAAATAAAATAACGGGGTTTGCCAGATAAAGGGCGAACGACGGCATTACAAATACACATGCGTAACGTAATGACTGTTGGTTCATATATTAATTTTTAGCCTTGCATCAAACAAGTCTTCATAGGTAATAACGTCAAAGGTAAACATACGTCATAAGCTAAAAGATTGGTTTCGATTTTCGGTGGTGGCGCACGAGTCATGTTTTTAACTTTTTTAAATTATTACTATATATTGGGTCTAATATAATATTATAATAAATACGAAATCTCCATTAATCAAAATATCATAGTGAAGCGTACTTAAATAATGAACAATACCGGATGGTCTGCTTTTACATTCATTATATTATACTATAATATATATATATATATATATATATATATATATATATATATATATAATATTGTATTATACTATATATAGTAATAATAATAATAATAATAATAATAATAATAATAATAATAATAATAATAATTATAATAATAATAATTTACAAAGTTTGAAAAAATATGGCTCCTACTCTACCACTGAGAATCCAAAGCAAAACCCTGAGCTTACAGTTAACTTTTCCCTTCGGGGTTAATGCTTGGACAATGAATATATGTTTTCTGCAATATAAAAAATACAACATAATCCAATAGCTATTACATTACGCATGCATATGCGTGATGCTGTCAGGTTACAATCGCCTGGCAAATTCCTTTTTTTTTTAATTTTCACGCTCTTGAACCGATTTGTAACGGTGAAAACTCAAATATAAAGTTTTGCATTGATGAGAATGTCTCTAGCGCTAAAGCTGACAGAGGAGTATGAGAAACCTAATTTTTAAAACATATATATATATATATATATATATATATATATATATATATATATATATATATATATCCATACATTAGTATATATAGAAAGCGGTTTGTGTTTACTATAACTTTTTATGCAAACATTACGGGTGTATGGAGCATACAGAATGTGTGCATGAATATAATTACACGTAATAGTAAACTATAGATGATTATCCGTTTGAATTACCGACAAAAAAAAAACTAATAGGGGATTAATTAAAATGAATGTTTAAAAGAATATTCAAATAAGCTAGATCATTTTGCAGACCCATGTTTAAGAAATGTATATTTTCTTAATAAAATAAATAAAAAGATAAAGAAAAAACGATTTTTAATATGAATATTGATACAAAGAAGCAAATTAAATATATATATATATATATATATATATATATATATATATATATATATATAATGAGTGTTTGTTGGTGTGGTTATTATTTACTAGAAAAGTTCCCGTTTTCAGAAGGAAATCATCATTTAACGATGGTATATACGTTTTCTTTTTCCAGACATTGTATTTTTGTAATTAAGATCTCTGTAGACTTAAAAAATCGCTCAAGTGTAAGTGTTCTATTGTTCCCCATTCGTTTCGGCAGCGAGAAAACGCCACCTTCTACACGCAACCTAAACATCGGAAAAAAAATAGAAACCTTACTTCCGGTAAAAGTCTCGTATGCCTAGGGGATATAAAGAGAAAAAAGAAATCCTTCCAGACGATATCAGTTGCTACCATTTTCAATAAGTCTGGCTTTGGTTTATTATTCTTTCTCTTCTTGTGTATTTTTAATGTTAAAATTGGAAATCTAAAAATGTTTCTTTTTATTAAAGAACTGGTGAGGCTGAAATGCACACGACCTTCGAGCTAGTGGTTATGTAGATGCTGGTCTTTTTACTTATTTATATGTTGTATTGATTATTTGTACAATGAACATCTTCATTTACATTACAAATAATTTACATTCTGTCTGCTACTAAGGTTTAAGTCTAGGATTGTCCGGTTTGAAACCGTTGCTCCAATAATATTGCGTTTATTTATTTTTTTTTCGTTTGTGATTGTCATTCCCCTGAAAGGGGTTATAAAACTGTTTTTATTTCCAAAAGGATACTGTTTTTTTTTTTTCTTATATTTCTATTGTAAGATGTATAAAATATCGCCAATTAATCCATCTTATACAAGAGAGTAACAGAAATAGTGTGTAGGATATCTCTCCTTCTCCTCGTCATCCTCCTCCTTCTCTTTCGCACTGATTTCCGCCCCATCTCTACTAATCTGTGTCCTCTTATAACCTATTTGTCTCGTGTTTCAAGAAATGGAGTAAGATCTGAGCAAATGTACATTTACGTCTCACCATAGATATCTATTCAATGGTAACCTTACTTGGAACCAATACAAGGTAAATACTTCATATTTAAAAAATAAATAAATTACCGTGAACAAGAATCGAACGGTTACTTTTCAGATAATATATATATATATATATATATATATATATATATATATATATATATATATATATATATATATATATATATATATATATAGCACAATTACGTTGACAAACCGGTTCTCGCCAGATCACAGAAGTTAAGCGCCGTTACACCTGGCTAGTACCAGATGGTGAGCATTTGGGAACGCGAGGCGTTGTATATACCGCGAGTTAAATTACCAGGTTGACAAACTGGCGCAATCTATTTTTCTCTCGAAGGTAGATGAGGCTCTCTTAAGTCGTCGTAGGCACTCAGGTTAGTGATGGTGTCACAATAAAAAAATTATCTAAATAGCCCTGGCGAAGCATCAAGTATTCAGCAACTGACACGATTTGAATTACACTACAAACTGGTGTTATGAGTTCAATCTCGGCTACTGCAACGTATATATATATATACATATATATATATATATATATATATATATATATATATATAAAGCTGAATGTCTTTGTGTAAGTGTGTGTGTGTGTGTCTGGTCACGAATAGGCTCCTATATGGTTGACTGTTTAAAAAAAACTGATTACATATAATGATAGAAATGTATCGATCAGGACACAGAAATGGGAGTGTTTGATCTGGCAGAACAGTGGTTCATTTACATTGTAGGGTCTGCGTTAGCGCCTGGTCCACAATGTATAGAAATAAAATATCTAAAAAATAAAAAAAAAGTTTACGAGTGTTTTTGATATAGATCCAAATAAGAATACTTTGATACGTATGTTTTAACTTAAATAGGGACGATAGTATAAAATTGTGGGGTCTGCATTCGCGCCTGGCCTCCATAGGAAGGAGATTTTAATAAAGACTTTTCGTATCTCTCTGTGTAAGTATACTTTGATAATTATGTTTCTGTTTGAAGAAAGATGGTATAATAAAATTACGGGGTGTTCGTTCGCACCTGACCTGGAAATGAAAATATGTCACAAAGTCTAAGAAGGTTTTTTTTTTTTAATATAGATCCACATAATATTGTGATAAGTGTTTCAGTGTTAACAAGTAGGTATAATTAATGATGGGGTTTACCTATTTTATTTTTACTTTCATCATATTTTGCTTTGTGTTTTGATCCCCCCAAATTCAACCAAATTTACAACCCTATCTTTTCATAACCTATCATAATTTCCTAAATCAGACTCCATATCCTGTAGGCTGTTTTTGAACCCAGTCAACGACGGGTACCTTTTCTAGTATATATATATATATATATATATATATATATATATATATATATATATATATATATATATATATATATATATATATAACTGAAAGCCAAAAACAAGGTAGTTTTTTAGGTGAAATTATATTGCGGGCGTTAACTCTATTTTGAATGGTTACCAGTATTAAAACGGTTATTAAATTGAAGAGGAAGAAAGGATATAAAGCAAATATGTAATAATCATTGTCAAAAGAAAGCATTTAAGTGAGAACTACTGGTCGGATATAGGATTTCACTAAGAGTTCGTGACATACATATTAGTTTATGTTGCATGAGAACTGATGGTCTGCTTGTGTTGCATGTTTGGTATTCTGCATAACCACTTGTTCAGCATCCCTTACCTAAACTGAAACTCTAAAAAAAAATCACAGTACAATAAAAACAAATACGCTAAAACCAGGCCCAAACTCAAATAAAACCAACCTTTCTTCTACCTTGAGGCTTGCATTTACGAACATCCGTTGGCTTAGAACTAATTTAAATAATGCTGAAGCATTTCTCCTAACAAACACCCCGGAGATCTTAGCACTAAGTGAGACTAACCTACACTCCTCCATCCCCTCTAACTACTTTAATATGCCTGGCTATCTCCCACTCTGCCGTAAGGACTCTGACAGACATATGCACGGACTTGGAGTCTATATTCGTAACACCCTTCTCTTGACCAGAGAAAAAAACCTAGAATCGGACGATCAAGCCTTTATGTGCTTTAGACTAAATATACAACATAACATTAGCTACTTTTATTTTCTCTGCCGCTCTCCCTCGACCCAGGACTGCACCATCATTAACAAAGTCTCTGGGAGCATAGGCGCAACTCTCTCCCTCGAAAATCCCGCACAAGTATATGTAATTGGAGACTTTAATGTCCACCACAAAAACTGCTTGAATTCTCTACTCACACAGATGCAGCGGGCAGCATAACACATAGCTTCGCTATATCTCAGTCCCTATCACAAATGGTTACATTTCCAACAAGAACAACACGCTTCACTTCTAGATCTGTTTCTGACCACAGTTCCAGAGAAGTGTATAACTAATGCTGAGAGCCCACTCGGGAATGCTGATCATGCAGTGATAATGGTCGAAATTGACCTAAACTCTAGACACAAGACTGAAGAGCTAGTGCTCAAAACAACGAGATATTATAAAAAGGTTGACTGGGAAGCAATGAGAGATCTTATCAGAGATGCCCCATGGGAAAATATTTTTTCTCTTCCTGCTGAACAGTGCGCAAATGAGACCACTGAATGGTTCCAAACAGCAATTGAAGCACATGTTCCCATGCGGAAATTTTATAGCAAGCCTAACTCTCCACAATGTTTTACTTCTACTTTCGCAACTCTCATTGTTCAAAAGCAGCATGCATACCACAAATTTAACCAACATGAGTCCAGTTCAAACAGACAGAAGTATATAGAAGCTAGAAGTAACGTTAAGAAAGACATACCGACAGCTAAGAGAGAATTTACTGAAACCACTAATAAACGCATAGAATCACAAAAAAAGGAACGCGTGACTTCTGGAAAATCTACAACAGTGTAGTAAATAATGGGCAATCAGCAATTCCACAACTAACGAACAATCATGAGGTTGTTTGCTCAGCAACCGACAAAGCTAACATGCTTGCCAGTCGGTTTGCCTCAAACTCCACAATGGACCCTTCCAACCTACCCTGCCTGAATTTCCTTTGCGGACAGACACCACGCTAGACGATTTAAAAATAACCCCTGCTCAGGTGCATGCTATCATTAAAACCTTGACACTTAAAAAGCATGTGGACCCGATCTCATCCCAGCTGTGCTATTAAAAAAGTGCTCAGCCGAAGTAGCTCCAGTTCTCTCAGAACTCTACCACAAATGCCTTAATGGATCTTGCTTTCCGGACTGTTGGAAAACTGCTTCTGTTGTTCCAATATTCAAGAATTCTGGTGTAAGAACTGACCAATCTAATTATCGCCCCATTAGCCTCCTCTCACTTTTCGCAAAAATATTTGAAACTTTGATTACCCATGCTACACTTCTTTCTGTCCAACAATATGGATTTAGACAAGCCCGTTCCACAGCAGATACCATCACTGTAATCTCTGCATGTATATACCATTCACTAGACAAAGCGGGGGAGGGCAGAGCGTTAGCTCTAGATATATCTAAGGCTTTTAGCAGGGTGTGGCATGAGGGTCTCCTCAGGAAAATTAGATCATACGGTATCACTGGTAGAATTCTTAACATTATTAAATCCGTCTTTGATAAGAGAAAAATCCAGGTTGTCATCGACGGTCGTACATCTAAACAATATGATATAAATGCGGGAGTGCCTCAGGAGGCTATCCTTGTACCACTATTGTTCCTAATATTCATTAATGACCTCCCCGGCAAAATTGTGTCTGAGATGGGTACATATGCTGATGACACGACACTCTATAACAGCATGATAGGAAAACAAATGAACATATATCTAAAGAAATGGCAAAAACACTAGAGAATGACCTCCAATCTGTAGTGGAATCGGGACAAAAATGGATGGTCACACTCAATGCTACCAAGACTAAACTGGTTTCCTTCAATAATTACAAGAAACATTCTCGGCCACCAATAGCAATGGCCAGTGACTCTTTATCTGAGAGTGCATCTTTCAAATTGCTTGGCCTAACGTTCACAGGAAAAATGAGTTGAAAAAATTATATTTAAAGCGTTGCCAGAGCCGCTCCAAAGATGGTGGGATCTCTCTACCGTGCTAGCAAACTACTTACACCTAAAAGTATCGTATAACTCTATAAGGCCACCATTCGCCCATGTATGGATTATTGCTGTCACATTTGGGCCGGAACATCTGCTACTAGTCTCTCGCACCTAGATAAGGTTCAAAAGAGACTCGTCAATCTGATAGGCCCTGAACTGGCATCTAAGCTTCAGCCTCTATCCCATCGAGGTGATGTTGCATCCCTTTGCCTGTTCTACAAGTATTTTAATGGTGAATGCTCTTACAAAGGGCAGACATCTGCAGATTCCTACATAGTACCCAGTAGTTGTTGGCATTGATAGTAGCTCCCTACACCAAAGTGGAAATGTGCCTTGTTTAAGGTTAAAATATAATTTAAAAAAATATTAGTTTATGTTTTCTGAAAAAAGAGTTTCTATTTATCCCCTTATACTCGGGTAAATGTGACATAGGTTCAGAAATTAGTGTGTAGCAATCAATTACAAATACGCTTACAAAACTAAGTCACATTTCACTGGTTAATGTTCATCAGTTCTATTAGCAATAAACGAACCAGTAATTAAAGTGAGAATGAAATAAGATTGGAAATATTCTTGTATATTTTGGAATATAAAACATGCGTTACAACTTAATCGGTAGTCGATAGTTATATCGCATAGCGCTACTAGGAAGGAAATCAATTTCCCCCAAATTTACAGCGGTAGTGCTTGGCAGAGGGGACTCAAATTAGTCAGCTTGTATGAACAGCACAACTTGAGAATTTCGATTTAGATTTTAGTCACACTTTCTTTCGTCATAAGAAATGGTCTAAGCTGATGTTATTTTGAAGTCAGTACTCAGATATCACACGGCATATTCACGTTGACACATCTGTTCTCGTCAGATCACCGACGTTAAGCAACGTTGAGCGTGGCTAGTACCAGATGAGTGACCATTTGGGAATTCTAGGCGCTGTATGTGCTCTCCGCTCATCTCGGCATTGTTTCTAGTCGTGCTGTACCTCAACTTGCCACTGGTATACAACAATGTTGACTCGGGAGAGACGTAGTCGGGGACAGCGCAACTCTTGCCACAAAAGTTTCACGCGCAGCCACTCTTACATTGGGTATCCATAGTCTGTCAAGACTGAAGGAAGCCACTCAGAAATCATTACAAGCTGTAAGGTTGAAACTACTTTACTTTTATTCCACTTATTAAGGCAGCTGCACACGGTAGCACAATGAGATTTTATAAATTACAACTCTAAATTACATCGTTCAGATAAATGGCAGTTGTGTTAGTATCACAGATTCAGAGCTTCATCTGCCATAACTATTTTTTTTTTATTACATTTTCACCCCAAATAAGGCAAATTGCCACTTTGGTGTAGGGGGCTACTATCAGGGGCAACAACTACTGGGGTACTATGTAGGGATTTGGGCAGCAAGGTGTCGGTTCACGTTACACTTGAACTTCTGCACGTCAGTACTGTTGGGGAAGCAGGGACCTGGAATGGAATTCCAGAGTCTTGCGGTTCTGGGGAAGAAACTATTGGAGTAAAAATATCTTTTACATCTAGAGATCTCTACAGTGTGGGGTGGGATCTAGTAGCCTGTCGGGTTTGTCGAGGGTGCTCGCGTCGTGGGGGCACAAGTGATTGCAGTTCATCAGAGCATTCACCACTAAAATACTTGTAGAAAAGGCAGAGGGATGCAACATTTCGTGGATGGGACAGAGGCTGAAGCTTAGATGCCAGTTCAGGGCCTATCAGGTTTGCGACTCTCTTTTGAACCTTGTCAAGGAGCGAGAGACTAGTAGCAGATGCACCAGCCCAGATGTGGCAGCAATACTCCATACATGGGCGAATGGTGGCCTTATAGAGGTACAGGATACTTTCGGGTGTTAGTAGTTTTCTAGCACGGTAGAGAGAGCCTACCCTGGCAATGCCTTCAATGTAATTGTTCCAACTCATGTTTCCTGTGAACGTTAGGCCAAGGAGTTTGAAAGATGGACTCTCAGATAAAGAGTCGTTGGCCATTGCTATTGGTGGTAGAGGGGGTTTCTTGTAATTATTGAATGAAACTAGTTTAGTCTTGGCAGCATTGAACGCGACCAACCACTTTTGTCCCCATTCCACTACAGATTGGAGGTCTTCCTCTAGTGTTTCTGCCATTTCTTTAGAAATGTGTTCATTCGTCTTCCTGTCGTGTCTGCCATAGAGTGTAGTGTCATCGGCATATATACCCATCTCAGAGGCAATGTTGTCGGGGAGGTCATTTATGAATATCAGGAACAATAGAGGTCCAAGGATAGAACCCTGGGGCACTCCCGCATTTATATCATATTGTTTAGATGTGCGACCGTCGAGGACTACCTGGATTTTTCTCTTATCTAAGAAGGATTTAATTATGTTAAGTATTCTACCAGTGATACCGTATGATCTGATTTTACTGAGGAGACCCTCATGCCATACCCTGTCAAAAGCCTTAGATATATCTAGAGCTACCGCTCTGCCTTCCCCCGCTTTGTCCAGTGATTGGTATATACGTTCAGAGATCACGGTGAGGATGTCTGCTGTGGAACAGGCTTGTCTAAATCCATATTGTTTGTCAGTCAGTAGTTTAGCATCTGTAAGATGATGGACTAGAGCATGGTTAATTATGGTCTCAAATATTTTGGCAAAAAGTGGGAGGAGGCTAATGGGGCGATAATTTGATGGGTCTGTCCTTTCGCCAGAATTCTTGAATACTGGTACAACAGAAGCAGTTTTCCAACAGCCCGGAAAGCAAGCTTCATTAAGACATTTGTTGTAGAGTTTGGAGAGAACTGGAGCTACTTCGGCTGAGCACTTTTTTAATTGCACAGCTGGAATGAGATCGGGTCCACATGCTTTTGATGGGTCAAGGTTTTTTATGATAGCATGCACCTGAGCAGGGGTGGTTTTCAGATCGTCTAGTGTGGCGTCTGTCCGCATAGGAAAGTCAGGTAAGGGGTGGTTGGAAGGGTCCAGTGTGGAGTTTGAGGCAAACCAACTGGCAAGCATGTTAGCCTTGTCGGTTGCTGAGGAGACAACCTCGTGATTGTTGGTTAGTGGGGGAATTGTTGATTGCCCATTATTTACTACACTGTTGTAGATTTTCCAGAAGTCTCGAGTTCCTAGTTTTTGTGCTTCGATGCGCTTTTTAGTGGTTTCCGTAAATTCTTTCTTAGCTGTCGCTATTTCTTTCTTAACGTTATTTCTAGCTTCTATATACTTCAGTCTGTTTGAACTGGACTTATGTCGGTTAAACCTACGGTATGCATGCTGCTTTTGAGTAATGGCAGTTGCACAAGTCGACGTAAACCATTGGGGAGAGTGGGGCTTACTATAAAATTTCCGCATGGGAACATGCGCTTCGATTGCAGTTTTGAACCAGTCAGTGGTCTCGTTTGCACACTGTTCAGCAGGGAGAGAGAAAATATTTTTCCATGGAGCATCTCTAATTAGTTCCCTGATTGCTTCCCAGTCAGCCTTATTATAATATCTCGTTGTTTTGAGCACTGGCTCTTCAGTTTTGGGTCTAGAGTTTAGGGCGATTTCAACCATTATCACTGCATGATCAGCGTTCCCGAGTGGGCTGTGGGCCTTCGCTATGCAGTCATCGGGAACTGTGGTCAAAAACAGATCTAGAAGTGATGCGTGTTGTTCTTCCTGGTCAGGGAAACGGGTTGGAAACGTAACAATTTGTGATAGGGAGTGAGATATAGCGATGCTATGGGTTGTGCTGCCCGCTGCATCTGTGTGAGTAGAGAATCCAATCCAGTTTTTGTGGTGGACATTAAAGTCACCAAACACATGTATTTGTGCGCTAGTGTCGAGGGACAGTGCCGTGTCTATGCTGTCAGATACTTTGTTTATTATGGAGCAGTCCTGAGTCGAGGGAGAGCGGTAGAGAAAATAATAGTAGCTAATACTGTGTTGCACGTTTAGTCTAAAGCACATAAAGGCTTGATCATCTGTTTCTAGGTTTGTTTCTCTAGTCAAGGGAAGGGTATTACGAATGTAAACTCCAAGTCCGTGCATATGTCTGTCAGAGTCCTTACTGAGTTACAGAAAAAGACACCAACATTTTTTTCTAATTTATCTTCGGGTAAACGGGTTGAATTATAAAACAAATATCTATTTATGAACACATATATTGATCTATATACTGATTATATATTGATCTATATACGGATCATATATTGATCTATATACTGATAATATATTGATCTTTGTACGGATTATATATCGATCTATATACGGATCATGTATTGATCTATATACGGATCATATATTGATCTATATACTGATCATATATTGATCTATACACTGATCATATATTGATCTATATACGGATCATATATTGACCTATATACGAATCATGTATTGATCTATATACTGATCATATATTGATCTATATACTGATCATATATTGATCTATATACGGATCATATATTGATCTATATACTTATAATATATTGATCTATATACTGATCATATATTGATCTATATACTGATCATATATTGACCTACATACTGATCATATATTGACCTATATACGGATCATGTATTGATCTATATATTCTGATAATAGATTTATCTATATACGGATCATATATTGATCTATATACTGATCACATATTGGCCTGCATACGAATGATGTATTGATCTATATGCTGATAATATATTAATCTATATACGGATCATATATTGATCTATGTACTGATCATATATTGACCTATATACGGATCATGCATTCATCTATATACTGATCATATATTCATCTATATACTGATCATATATTGATCTATATACGGATCATATATTGATCTATATGCTGGTCATATATTGGCCTATATACGAATCATATATTCATCTATATACTGATCATATATTGATCTATATATTGATAATATATTGATCTATATACTGATAATATATTGATCTATATACTGATAATATATGGATCTATATACTTATAATATATTGATCTATATACTGATAATATATTGATCTATATACTGATAATATATTGATCTATATACTGATCATATATTGATCTATATACTTATCTAATCAGTATATCTTGTCAAGTTGTACGAAACAAATGGCAGACAAAATTTGGACAAAAATCTGTACTTTTTCAGATTACTTGAGAGTTGTATTCGTACTTACGTAATGATTTTTCATATTTGAATATGATGTAAAATATCACACAGCGTCAACTGCTTGAATGCACTTACCTACAAAAAATAAAAAGGAATTATAATTAATATAATGAGGACGGAAACCAACGTGCATGCGTAAATCACAGAATATAGGATGTTTTCTATAGTTTTTTATCATATTTACATTTTTCTCGAAAATAAACGCACAATTCCGGATAAAAGAACGAAATATAATCAAAAGACAGTATAAACCTCTTCTTATAAGTGTTGAAAAAATTACATATGCAAAAAAATTAGAATGAACAGAAAACCAGGAACCTTACTACAACAGTTACTTTTATATCCGATCTAAAGCATCCGTGTGAGAACGTCCTTCTAAGTATTAAAATCTTGCCCAGTTTCATCAATCGTTGCTAATTATCGAGGTGATGTCACGCAGTCCATCTGAAATAAATTAACTCATATCCTCGCGTGGCGTATAGACTTTATAAATCGTGGCAATTTAATATGAAAAATCGAAATTCACTTCATAACACGTGCGTTTTATTTTACATCGAAAATTGTAAAACCAATAATATTTAAGGCAGGTTTAATATCGGAGGAGGGGCAAGCCATAATTCGTTTTCGACAATTTGTTTAATTATTAGCAAATAATAAAGTCGAAATATTTTCGTAATTACATTCTGTAATCTTGACGGTATTTCTTAAATAATCTAATCAAACATTTTTTTCATTATTGGATATTGTTTATTTTATTTCAAAAAAAGTTTAAATGGTATAATTATTAATCGAATATAATTATATAACCCATTAATGAAAAATTATTAGCAAGTCGTAAAGAAAAATTGTGTTTTGAAAATACAAATACCGTTAAACACTATGTCAACTAAAATAATTGTGAACATCGCGTCGGATTATAATTGGTCAACATATCTGATTACTCGGGCGCTTCTAATGAATGAGTTAGTACATGCTATTTGACATATACACACAAGATTAAAATTAAACCAAAACTATCGGTAAATATTTTTCTTCCGTCTGATAAACGAACCCTTATTTGAATATCCCATGCATTATGGATTTCACGAGCTTGGAGTTTGTAAAGTTAAACAGGTTTACACAGAACCAGGTTCACTGTCCCGTTCGAACCAGCCGGATCAAATCACATGGCAGGAATCAATACAGCTAGAGGCCGGATGAAAGCGTCGACCCCATTCTGCATACAGCGACTGTGATTCCAAAATGGTCAGCTCGCTAGTTCTGACTACACGTGTTGTAACTGGAGGGAGTTTAACGGCGCAAGAACAAACATAGTGTATTGTTTGGGGGCTTCTGTATGACATAATATATATTGGCCTGAGTGCCCGGCTGATTGCAGGTGTGGGATACGCAAAAAAAAAAAGGAGAAAAGTTGTAGTATGCAGGAAGGCTTGAACTCGTTCCGCGAAGGAGAAAAAGAACTTGAAAAAAAAATGTGATGTCTTTGATGTTGCCCCCATCGCTAAACCAAAACTGACGACTCTTTAAATAAAGGCTAGTCAATCGAAAAGAGGGGATAACCTTCGAAAATATTGGCGGAAAAATCGACCACTCCCTATTATATGTGCCCAGTTGAGGATTAAATAATTAATGTTTTTAGATTTTTCGATATTTGTCGACCGAAGGGTCGATCTTCAGAATAATACCTGTCTCATGAAAATCCGTCCCCTTAGTCGAAATTTTAGGCAGATATACTTACATGCATGCATACATACACACATGCATACATACATACATACATACATACATACATACATACATGCATACATTTAAAGAGACAAGACAGATTTGTATTTTAGATGATGTGTTTATTGACGTGTATATATTTGTTCGTTTGGATATGAATGTGCTTTATTATATCCTAGTGAGTGTTTAAACAGGACATATAGCAATCATAACACTAAGAGGCGAATAACAACTGTTTTCGGTTACGTTTCGCTGTTCTGTGTGTTGTTCATATTGGTAATTTATTGCCATACGTATGTATAACTTCAGTGCTTTATTTGTTACGTCTTGAATTTTCTGCGCTTTTGTCGCATTATCGACGGACTTAATAATTCTTTTATTTCGCTTTACATAGGGTGACTAGAGGAATCTTTATTGTGTAGTGCGCCATGTATCATCATCAATTGCTTAACTGATTTGTCTTCCTTGTGAAGGGTATAACGTATCTTTCATGTGCATTTATAGATATTTGCAGGTTCTTACTATGTAATTTGTCAGAAAAATGTATTTGTTATGTATCGTTTATGACTTTCTTCTTCATGTGAGTTTATGTAGTAATGATTGCTTCATTGAAGACAATATGTGTATTGTTATCTGAATCCCCTGGTATCTACAGCACCGCTCGCTGGCTGATCCTGTATCTTCAGTTGGTTCGGATTTATCTTACTTGATGTATGTACTCCAGCCTCCAAAATATTCACAAACCTTTTAGCTACGACAGTCGTTCCAAAAGAAAAATTCCGTATTTTAACCCAGAAAGTTAAATAGCTATTAAGATACAGATACTACCCTTTAAACGAATTACCTTTTTAGCTCGGGAATTTATTTTCTAGATAGTACGCACAATTCTAAATGAACTTTTGCCGGCAAAGTTGTGCATGGACGATGGAGTGCGTTTTGTCATATGGAAGTCATTTCAAAAGTAAAGTTGATTATTTGTTTTAGCACAAAAATTGGCAGAACTACAAAGCCGGGATAGATACTATAAAAAGTAGCGACTGTTTACGTTACAGAGTTGGTTTTCTTTTTTTTTTTTTACATTGTCATACCAATTTTCAATGCGCTTTTTGCCAGAAATTATATGACGCATCTCAGTTTCTGACACAAGACTATGAATAGGGTTTGTTTCTTACAGCCTAGCACCGTCAATATCTTAGCATAGATATGTAATTTCAGAAATGTAATGTCATTTCAATACGAAAAGTTACATACAATGACATGCGCGTCTAAATAAAGAAATACCAAAAGATTCGATTTTCAGCTGACTACAGCATTATCGTTGTCAAGTTCAATATACACAAACTCGCAATTAATCAACTTCTGGCAGGATCCACCCAACGTTTGAAATTATTACGCTGCTTATTCTAATATATATCTCGTACAAAAAAGTATTGAACTTTGGGTTTTGAGGCAGGTAGAGAATCTAAACTAGTGAAGATTTTCTTTATTTGCGAATTCAGTTCGTATATTCTAGCAAAAATATGTGTATCTATTTATTAGTGCTACTATATTTATATATTTGCAACTAATTACAGTTCATTCACTTGTATTAACTGATATTCTTTCATTGCGTTTTAAAATGTAACCGCCTCTGTTGCCTCATGACTTTAATGCGCCAGAATCTCCCTAGAAAAGTACTTCCTGTAGATTTATCGTTGTCGGATATCCATAACCACTAGTCAGATGCCGCCATTGGGAACATTACCTTACTCCGCAATCGGTTTCACACGAGTCATGACCAATGCTAATGAACAATAATCAATGTTGTTCCATCGAGACTAAGTGACAGCAATTGTTTCTATTTTTTCTCAGGATATGTCCTGTGCAGTAAATTATCTCTTTGTGTCAAATGTAACAGCAGTTTACCAGTGATTTCTTTCCGATAACAATATCTGGTTTTCTGTGGATTCAGGTGACATAGGCTCATCAATTACTAAAGTCGATTAACCGTTATTGTAGAAAAAAAAACTCTCATTAATTATTTATTTCCGCTTCAAAAAAAAACAAAACAAAAAAAAAAAAAACAACAACAACAACAACAACAACAATAATAATAATAATAATAATAATAATAATGATAATGATAATAATAATAATAATAATAATAATAATAATAATAATAATAATAATAATAATACTGATTTCGTTTATCCACAACTCTCTGGGAATGGATAGGATTCATTTCCAGAGGGTTTCTCTCAACCCCGGCCCCAAACCAGGAGCTTCAAAGATCAAGGGTTATTCTAAGGATGTTAGTTGTACCTACAATAGCAGACGTCTTAAGGCTGCACGAAAAACGGGGGTTTGTAGTTTTTTCAATTGTATTTCGAGACGACTTGATACTACTCCTAGCGTACCAACTACGAACGGAAATATGTGTTTTAACCCCGTGTATACGCCTTATTTCCAAGGCTAATAGAGCATGATTGATCCACTTCTCCTTCGCTTTCTGGCTCATATTCCTGTCTCAGGGTACAGAGAAGTCTACAATCTGCCAGTTTTTGAGACCTTCTCAATGATGACAAAATCCGGACGATTATGTTCCTTTTTTTTTTTTACACAGTGGTCACCATTTATCAAGGCCCGGAAGCCACTCAGGGATAAGGGTTATTGCAAGTACATTACGTTAGTGTGGAGATTCAATGAAGTGTTTACTGAAGTGGGCGGGTCATTAAGAATTTGTTACCGTTGGACTTGAAGACATCCACGTTGTAGTCAGGTGGAAAGCAGAGTTCCACAGTTCTAAGAAAGAAGCTTTGTTCATGGAATCCACGTTTTGATTAAGGCACAGATAAAGAGTGGGGGAAATTTTTCACAGTGGATTCAGCTAGACGGGTGTATTTCGTGAAAGATTGGCGAGGGGGGACCAGAGATTGGAGTTCAGACGAGCACCTGCCATGGAAATAACGATAAAACAAGGATAGGCTCGCAACCTCTCTTCTGTGGGAGAGAGGTTGCAGGGTAGAGAAACGGGCATCCCCCACTAAGCCACGAAGTCTATTTTGTGCTCTGTCAAGGCAGGATAGGCTGTTTTTAGCAGCTCCTGCCCAGATATGGCAGCAGTATTCCATCCTTGGACGTACTTGGCTTTTATTCCAATTGTTCCAATTGTTTGGTCGTTATGAAACTTTTGTCCCACTATATATCTACCTTGCCATCCTCACGTGTTCTCACTTCATTAGGCACCTCCTCCAACCATTTTCAAGCACACTGCACCCAGCCTAATGATAATAATAATAATAATAATAATAATAATAATAATAATAATGATAATAATAATAATAATAATAACAACAACAATAATAATAATAATAATAATAATAACAATAATAATAACAAATACATCAGCAATGACAATAATAACAACATTACAATAATAATAATAATAATAATACTAATACTAGTAATAATAATAATAATAATAATAATAATAATAATAATAATAATAATAATAATAATAATAATAATGCTACTAATACTGTTACTACTATCCAAAATAGCAACACTAATAATAATCTGCCCAAAAATAATAACACATTTACAACGCTTAAGAAAAGAACAATAACTCCAATAAAGGCTAATAACTTTCAATAATCTTTTTAGCATGGCCGGTTTTGAAAAAAAGAACAGTCCTATAAATGTGATATCATAACATTTGTAACTCACGTTGAGTTTGCTTCTGTATTGTCTCCGATATACAGATTATGATAGGCTCACATTGAGCTTTCAAACAGTTCATCCAAGATATCTTTTTGAAAACTTGTGGTGTCCCCTGGAACCTGAGTGACAACAAGTCTCCCCAGACGTCCAGCACTCTCAACCTTATTCTTAGCATCTGCTCACGATTGATTTCTCGTTGGCAGCCGGCATTGATCCCCACTTGAATTAGCGTTGCACTAAGCCTCCCCAAAGTTTCAGTTCTCTTCGAACTTGTCTAGGGGACGTTTGGTCAGCACTATTATTATTATTATTATTATTATTATTATTATTTGTATGATGTGAATATAAGCATCTCATTCGCTGCCTCGTTTTGTATCGTCACATCGAATTGGTTCACGAAGTCTTGTTCTATTCACGGCTAATCTGTTTACAGTCTTAATTTGATTTTGCATGTGGAAACAAGAAGGGAACAAAGAACAAACTCGATCGCTTTTCTTTTCTCTATGGCTCAACTGAGTGACGAAAATACACACATCTTTCTGCATTTTCACTTTCTCGCTCCCACGCACTCTCTCTTTCTAACCCGTTTTCTCTCTTTTTCTCTTTCTCTTTATATAGTTTTGTAAGCATATATATATATATATATATATATATATATATATATATCAATATATATATGTATATATATATATTTACGTATATATATATATACGTATATATAAGTATATATATATTTACATAAACATATATATATATATATATATGTATAGGTATATAAATGTTATGTTTGTATACAAATATATATCAAAAATATATGTATATTTGCGTTCGCTTGTTTTGATCTATTTCCAAAACAGCAGTCATATATTTAGATTTCCATGGAAGCAAAAACACTCCCAGTGTGTATGAAAAAATTACTTGCAGACAAAATACATACACGCTTAATCTACTTATACATCTCCCCCTCTCTCTCTCCCTCTCTCTCTCTCTCTCTCTCTCTCTATATATATATATATATATATATATATATATATATAGAGAGAGAGAGAGAGAGGGAGAGAGATAGATAGATAGATAAATATATATATATAGATAAATATATATATAGATATAAATATATATATATATATATATATATATATATATATATATAATCAACGAAGAACACGAAAACAAATAAAAGGGTCAATTTTTCATTTATACATTTTTGGTATATTAAACCAAAAATGTATAAATGAAAAATTGCTAATCTCTGCATATACTTTTTCTCCATTATTTAGATAAAAGAAACTAACTTTCTTACGTTTTCTACAAGAGAGTAGAAACATTTTACAAAAAATAATAATATTTTTAATTCACACGGACCATCTTCAGGGTTGTGGTATAGTGACTGTAAATTGGTAAATACATTCATCAGATTGTGCGCCTAAAAATATTGGCGTACGATGTTTCCGTACATAAACTAGGTCTTGTTGTTATGCTTATTTTTTGTACTCGGGTCAAAAACGCCTCAAGTATTGCTTGGCGGAGGTTGCAATAGAGACGACCAAGATGGCTGTGTTTACTGTAAGAAGTATCTAAATTTAAAGGGGGCTGGTATGTGGTGTAAACAGTTGATAGATTGCTCGTGGAGGATAGGACAAGTCAAATGTGAAGCGGTGGGAAACTGTCGATGTATTCATTCCGATATATGAGGGTTTATTATCAAACACATTTTAATAATGCGTTCTTAAACTCATACATGGGAGGACTAGTTTAAAGAAAGCTCTCATCAAACATAATCACATTTTATTAGGAAGTTAGTGGTTTTACTTTTTTACTAATAAATAATAAATCGTAGTTCATAGTTGTTATCGATGGGCGGAATATATTTGTGAATTGTATCTTTCATTACTTTCTCATCGATTATATAATTGGAGCCCATTTGGTTGCAATGAAATAAATATCAGTATCGTAAATATTATTATTAGTAGTAGTAATATTAATAATATTATTATTAGTAGAAGTAGTAATGTTGACTAATTAATGTTTTATTTCCTTGTCCTTAGTGTGATTAACAAACTTATTGTTGTTATGTTAGGTTTGTAACAGCAAATGTTACATTAACTCTTTTATTATTGGAGGAATTCGATTTAGTTCGATATATAATATGTTTCTTACTGCTTCCTAATATTTATGAGGACATTTTTTTTAGAAATTAAGAAGGCTACAATTATTAACGGTATATTGTTTTTATAAGTGTAGGTTATAAACGCATTTGTGTCGACTTTAAGTTTTACATCGAGAAAGGGATGTTTTTATTAATATTTAGGTTATATGTGCAATTTAATACGGGGTTATTTTAGAAGTCCATTTTTAATTAATATTAATGCGTCTTAATTTTTCTTTAAACGAACAATATCTTGTATACCATACAAGGAAGGTTTAGAGATATTACATATTATAATTTCTATATTAAACTATAGTGTTCAGAAGACACTACGACTAAGGATTATCCCGTTAAACCTTCGTATACTTGTGTGTATAGGGAGGCATTGGTGTCGTAAATTAGAGCACACTATTTTGGAATAAATTACTATTAGTGGAATATATAATATTATTCCGTTGCAGTAAAATAATATTTTAACATCCAGTACACGTTCTTGCTTTAATTTAGTTGATAATGACGAGGAAGACAAGAAGTGTGTGTGATAGAATACAGGGATGAATATGGTTTTAAAAGAAGTGAGTATGAAAATAGACACTTTCTCAAAATAGAATAGGATAATACGAAAATATATTTATGTGTCAGATTGCATTAGAAGTATAAGTATATAAGCCAAAGAATCACAGCAAAAAAATGCTTTAAGCGTTTGCATAAGATTCTATACCAAATCTAATAGTAGCATATGTACATCCGGCAAAAATTAATGTCATGGGCTTCAGACGGTAGATCTTATACATTACAACGTGGGGTCATTAGAAAAGGTATAAGAATACGTGGCTGAGAATGTGTGGATGGAGTGGAAAGCCTGATTATTGTTGAGTAATGTAGTATAAATATAAATGTGGAAGACTTAAATTATATCACCTAAAATATCAACTATAGTGCACAATACACTTGGATGAATAATATAATTGCACGTATAATAAAAAAGCAGCTTGTAAAAGTATCAGATATTAAAAACAAACGATTATATATATACATATATATATATATATATAGTTCCTGATTTCAAAAGGCGAAAAACTAAAAGGTAAAGTTTTTGTACCTATATTCTTATGTATATATCTGTACATCTATGTATATGTATGTGTCTATTTTTTCATATATATATGCATGTATATATTTGTAATGTCGTACTTAAAAAAAAATTAAAATTTAAATTCAAATTTATATTTTACTCTATTTCTTTTCTATCTCTGACCCATATTAATTTTCTTATCAATTTTAAATCCAGACCTTTTATTTCAATTTATTTCAGATACATCTGCCTTACTTTTAATGCTAGGTTTATTTATGGTGTCTTTTAGATTTAATAAAAACCCTTTAAAATTTGCTGACGAGGAGACGTTGTTTATTAAAAAAACTATATGTAATAATTATTGTCCGTAACTTGATCTCTACCACAATAAAAACATGGTTTTCCGAAACGATCGTACAGATAATTGATTTTGTTGTTGTTCCTTCTTGTGAAACTGATTTTTAATTTATTTATAATTTGATTTTAAAATTTTAAATTATCAATCACATTATTTAATATTGAATTAGCTCTAGGATATTTACCTATCGAGCTTATTATATATCTAAATTACAACGAGCACTTTTTCTTTCCTGTATTTTAATAAAACTTGTAATTTTACTGTTACATTGAAATACAATCAGCTCTTTAGACTATTGTTCTAATCTCCTTTAAATATATATATATATATATATATATATATATATATATATATATATATATATATATATGTGTGTGTGTGTTAGTGTATGCGTGTTTATATATATGCGTATATATATTAACAATATACAAATTAGTATAAAGTTCGCATATTCATTTACTCGTCTTCATACACACACTCAAATACATATACACACACATGTGTGTGCGTGTGGGTGGTTGTATCCTAAACTCCTAATGTACATACAGTTACTTATATGTGAGGTATTTATGTAAATTATCGCTTTCACTGCCACTTCAGAAATGCCATTCTAATAACACATTTTCACACACATCATCACCTGTCCGTATGTGTGTCTCTCTGACTCACTTTCTGTTGTTGTGGGTTACCTTTATCGCTACTAACTACGTATAACGTGTTCCCATAATAGCCCATATATAGATACACGTACAAATAAATGCATATTTTTTATTCAATTTATAAAATTACGTAATGAATTACTCTGATTTTTCCTAAAATATTCCTAAAATAAAAACAAATCTAGCCTATATAGATACATATAGGAATATATAAATTAAATTTTATAATATGGGAATATATATATATATATATATATATATATATATATATATATACATATATATATGTGCGTGTGTGTCTGTGTGTCTGTGTGTGTATTTATATATGCATTCATATTGAATAAAAATGCCAACTAAAAGTTAGAGATAACATTGTCAAATTATAAGTTCTCATTTTATCTTTCATATTCTTTCTTTATTAATCATTTAAATGTTACTATGATAAACAATCTATACTTAATATATTTATATATTTTTATTTATGTTTTGTTCTATCTCTATCTTTACAAGGTGATGCGTATATATATATATATATATAGAGAGAGAGAGAGAAAGAGAGAGAGAAAGAAAGAGAGAGATAACAAGCAATTATACGTGTACATCGATGTTTAATTTGTATTACAACGCATCGCTCTCCGTTGTGTGTGTGTTAAATTTTACCACAATCTTTTATCATCCAGAAGAAATCCTACAAAAAAAAGACGAAACATTGAAGAACAGATAACTTGATTAGTTCCTTTTTTTCGTTCTATCGCATCGAAATACTATTCAGATTTTCTATTCATATCTACATATTTATATCTATATCTATCTATCTATCTATAAATATATATATATACACATATATATATATATGTTCTAAGTTTGTTTTTGAAATATCGTTAATTTCAATGTATACCGTTTTCGTTTAAATATATATATATATAGAGAGAGAGAGTGAGAGAGAGAGAAATAAAAAAAAGAAATAAAAATTAGAATAAGTTTACCAAGGTAATCAAAATGGTAAACTTAAAATATATTATAAATATTAAAGAGTTAATATTTACAAGTGGCAGACGTGTTTTAAATATTCTCTCCAGTGCTTTTTCTGTGCACATTTGAACTTTTCTTTTAATGATTTTGAACTCATTCCATTTGTGATTTTTTTTCAAGGGATTCTGCCTTTTGGACCATTTTGGACCATTTGGAACTTACCTGTTTGATTGGAAGTTTTTAATTCGACCGTGTTTGTATTTTACTATTCTTGGATCTTTTAACCTTCACCGGACTATCCATTCATGTGAAATCTTTGTATCATTTTTTCTTTTACCTCCTATTCCCCTTACCTCACCCTTTTTTAACCAAGTAAGATTTGTGACTTATTTGTGGCTTCATTAAATACTTTTACATGCAAAATTCAATCCCGCATTTTGCTAATTCCATCACTCTTATGAGAAGGAGAGTAGTTCTTCGAAACTCCGCGGATTAAGGACTATTCACTTATCTTGCGCTTCCTTTTTAAAAATTAAATATGGTTTTAACTCTTTTTCAAGATGGTTTTTTAACATGTTTTATTAATCATTTGTTCATATATATATATATATATATATATATATATATATATATATATGATATATATATATAATATATATATATGATATATATATATATCATGTAGATATTATATATATATATCATATATAATGTATGTATCATATATCATATATTATATATATTTATATTGAACTGATAACATTTATATTCCCCTTTTATTCGTTTAAATTTCTGTTATCCTAATATAACGAATTGCTACAACCATTGAGTGACAAGTAAGGAATGCCTATTATTATTTTGCTTCTCGGGTTTACTGAATGAGTATCGCAATGTTACGTGTATAACTTGATTGTATGATCGAGAACGCAGGACGTGAAAGCGCGTAATATTATTTGCGCATCCACAGTTTTCATTCTTGAAATATACGTCGCCATTTTGTTTTGACAGTGGAAGTGTTTAATTAACGTTACACTAACTCGAGATGTTTTATCGAACGATGAGTGAGACATTTCTCCTTTTTGTTTCTTTTTGTGTTTCTTTATTTAGTTAAAGCGCGATGTCCTAAAATATCTACGCCGAAAGGTAAACTTGAGACGAAACAAAAATGTCCGGAATGTTTCGAGTATCGAAAAGAGAAACAAAAACAAACACAGAAACAAAAGACTGATTAAGAAGAAAATCGATAGTGTGCTTAATGCGTGGGGAATTGAAATTAGAAGAATTAAATGTAATAGAAGCACGATGAGAACAAGTAGCACAGGAACATACGAGAGAAGAATGCATAGAAGAAAGAAAAGAGAGGGAAACGAATGTAAAGGAGTAGTGGTAGACGAAGTTTTAAGAGAAAAAAAGGAACTAGGAAAAGAAAAGAATTAGAAGGCAATGAAAAACTAACTCTAGGGAGAACAGAGGTACGGAAGGGAGACAATATTAGATAGACAGCGCGAGAAAATGGAAACACGTGAGATGAAAAAAACAGAGAATATGGAGGGAATATACTGAAGGTGAGAAGGAAAAATTGATGGAGATAATGAAAAGAAAACGGAGGATATAGAGGAGGAGAGAAAAGTTGAGAAGTTATAAAAGATAGAATTAGCATGAAGAATACAAGACGAAAAATGTTAAAAAGAAAGTTGAAAATAAGTAAAAATAAGATGAAAATGAAAAGACGAATTGGAGTAGTATCATTAGTTAAAAATAATAAGTATAATGAGCAATAGAGAAAGAGTCATATGAGGGGATGGTTTGGGATAGGAGACAAAACATGGACACATAATACACAGAAAACGGCGAGAAGAGGAAAGAAGCGTAACGGGGAAAGGACAACGATACAAAAGTAGAGTTAGAATATGAAGATTAAAAGAAGTGACATTGAAAACGGAAGTAAATGAAATAAAATATTAGAGAAGAAATATATAAAAAAGAAATACTAAGATAAAAGAACAATCCTACTACTAATAATAATTCTACTACTACTACTACTAATACTAATACCACTACTACTAGTAATAACACTTATTATGACAATGATGATAGTAATAATATGGAAACATAGCTGCAACGAGAACAACTATACTACTACTACTACTACTACTACGAATAATAAGTATTATCACAATAATAATAATAATAATAATAATAATAATAATAATAATAATAATTCGAGCAAAAAGAAATAGAAGAAAAGAAGGAAGACGCGAGGAAAGTGAGGATGTGATGATCATAAAAGGGAATGGGAGAAACATCTGGCTGAATAGCAAGATGGACAAAGTATAAAAAGAAATACGCAACAACTACTACTACTAATGCTACTACTACTACAAATAATAATAATAATAATAATAATAATAATAATAAAATATTAGTAGTAATAATAATAATAACATTAATAATAATAATAATAATAATAATAATAATAATAATAATAATAATAATAATAATAATAATAATACAGACAAGAAGAAGGCGAAGAGGAAGGAAAATGTTTGATGACGATGAAAAAAGTTTACAAAAAAAAAAAAAAACAAGAAAAAGAAAGGATTATGATGAAGAAGCGGAGGAAAAGAATGAAGACGTGCAAAGAGGAGATATTGATGAATAAGAAGATGGATGATAGGTGAACGGATATTTTGGAGTCGTTTAAATAGCACATTGTTTTGGTTATGTTTGGCTTTCTATTGTCAATGAAGAAATCTGTTTGGTTTTATTTAATGGCTGAACGCAACATCGATTGTCACCCATTAATGCTAGAATCTAATTAGACAGAAGGCGTTATTTCACCAACAGCCACAGGGAAATTGTTGGCTCATGCCTTTTATGAAGGTAGTAGACTGTAATTAAAAATAATAAATCTTTGTATATGTCAATGAAGAACACAAAAACAAATAAACCATCATCAGCAGCAACATCATCAGCAGCATCATCATCATCAGCAGCATCATCAACATCAAAAGAGAACCATAAACGTTTCCAGAAAAAAAAACCAAAAAACAAAAAACGGAGTACATAAGATCCATTGCTATTTCTGCTTTTCGGTAAAAAAACAGTTCTGTCGATCGTGTTAAACACATCCTCCCAGAGGTTATCCTCTCTCTCTCTCTCTCTCTCTCTCTCTCTCTCTCTCTCTCTCACTCTCTCTCTCTCTCTCTATCTCTATCTCTCTCCACATCTACTATCAGACTATATTTGGAGTATTTTTGTCATATTTCCGATAGATATTAATACTAGTTGTGTCTTCTTGTTAAAGGGCAGTAACGTATCTGAAACCTGATTAACATGCCCCAAATTATTCTTCGTCTCCCCAAGCTTTCTTAGTTAGACGTGATGTTGCTAGCCTCAATCTTTTTGATAAGTACTATTGTACCGTGACCGTTACACTTTACTTAAGTAATTCATAAAATATAAAACTGAAAAACTTACTTAAAAATTCGAGTCGGCATTTCCTTTTCTTTTTTAACAAAAGTTGTTTTTTTACCGTTATTTTCGGAACTACTTAAAACGCATTTGGCTGCCACATGGCCATTTTAACCTGACACGCGTTTCTCCTTTCCCCGACCCCTGTCGTGTCATTCTCGTCCTCAAATTTACACCTCCATTTACGTCGACGTCAACTATGTCTCTATCCGGGCAAATGGCGCATTTATCTCGTATTTCCTACATATTCTCGCGCACACTTTCTAATTTGCATACGTTCTCTTTTCGGTAACTACTACTACTACTACTACTACTGCTGGTGTTAATCTCTTTGCAAGCAAGCGATCTTACACCGCTGCTGATAATTTCCCACGCGATCCTATGCACTATATTACACTAAAATTACTTGCTTTCTTGAACATTACATTATTTATTAATTTGCTCATTTATTTCTTATTATTTCATTTGATAACGCGTTCTAAACAAATCTCATTATTCGAGTAGTTTCTTTTCAATGACTTCTAGCTGGTGGATCTCTTTTTCTGCTAACTATTTTCATTCTACGATTTTCTATATAAAGTTTTTTTTTTATGATATATAAATATGGTGTTTTTGTGATGATAATATTTTAATCGTGTTTACTCCTTTTAACAAGTGCAATTTCATATAAAATATAACACGGACATGTTATGGTAAGTTTACTTGAATGTGTGTGTTTTTTTAATGTTCTAAACTTTCAAATTTTGTGTTTTCTCATGATAATAACGGAATAGATCTATTACTATCGCATATTAGGATCATAAAACCAGTTTATACCAGAACTACTAATAAAATACTGATATTACAATTAATAATAATTAAGTACTATTAAAAATGATACCGCTAAAAATTAATACTCTTCAAAATAATATTACTGATGTTAGGTTATTAATACTACGAATTTTCAAATAAATAATGGTATTAACAATAACTAGTTCATACTTATATTGCTACGATATAAATCTTTTTATAATACTTTTACTTATTTGATTACCAGGAAACTAATGAACATGCACCACGCAATGCACCAGGAAGGTGATGTTTGCCGACTGCGTTAAAACAAATGGACATTAGTAGAAAATATAAAAGAAAACTTGAACGATGTTATGGTCAAGCAAGTAAGGTGACAAAAACTAAAGAGGTAGCGAGAATTGTCACCAATATAATAAACACGGTAAGCGTCTAAGCAATAAAAAATATTTGAAAAGGCATACACTTACTCTTTAGGCAAAGTAACATCATGAATGAGAAAATGGGAGATAAGTAAATGCCAAACAATTACCCATAATAAATATAAAAGCATATATAACTATGCAAATGATTTGGTTTTCTACTTGCGAATAAATGGTACCAATGCTGTAAATTGGTTAATTACTCCCATAAAACATCGAATATTTTAACTCCAGCTTTTATTACAGGTTTGTTTCTCGAGCCGTTTTTATAATTACGCGAGGTTGCAGAAAAGAGAAATCGAAATTTCTTAGAATGTGTCCTTATCTGAGAACTGGAGACCGATAATTGCAAAACATTCGCGGTATCTAAAGAAGAACCGTATCTGAAACAATCAGAAGGGAGACTTCTTCTGAACGCTTCAGACATAGATAAATAGAGACAGTTAACTTGTCCCCTACACATAATTACATTGTGTGCGCCCAAACCCATCTATAACTGATCCCCGAACACATATTTCTTGCTTTACATCGCAACATTAAAATCTCAGTCCGGTTGTCAAGAGTTTTTGTACACCTCAGTCTAAATGTTGTTCAAGTTTTTTTTTGTTTTTTTGTTTTTTTAACTTTATAGACTAGTACAGAGAGATTGTCTAACAGTTCCCGAAGCATGTTAAGCAGTGTCTGCAAACATTCGATTACATGTGATTATAATATGAGATGAAATAAATTCATGTTAATCATATTCGACGAATCCATCCATCATTTTCATCAGAAGACTCTTTGAGCCCCGGGTTATTTAAGACTATTCAAAAGAACTTTATTCAAATCAGTATAAACCCTGTTAGCTTTACATTATCAGAATGCACTTTCATGTGACAATAAAAAGTCATAGAAAGTTTTATAGAATTTGACATTTATTTTATTACATATGTAAACGCACACAACTAATTGCGGGCCGTAACGTGCAATGTATATAGCGTAAACAAATTGCCAGCTTCATTGAAACCTGATTGGTATAACAATGGTCAGCGTAAGTGAAACTTTTTTACTTGGCAAGACTAACTGCAATGTAGTGACACATCCTTCTTAGATACTGTATCTTCTTTTATAACAATCGGATACTCATCCCCAACATCCCTCTTCGTTCTTTATACACTACAGGATTGTAAAAACAATACCCGGTTTTATTAAATAAAGATATAATGATAATTTGATGACTTGTCATTAGAAGCAAATTTTGTATTTTTTTAAGAAATACAGTCTCGTTAATTTATTATTGTTTTCCCAAATCGGATTAAAAAGATTAAACTATTCAATGCTCGCCTTTCGTAATTCAGAAGTTTAGTTCGTGGAAATATTATAAAGCATCTACATTTCAGAAACAGTACACTTAAAAATCACTTGTAAAATTAATTATAGGATTTTATTTGACGAAGACATCACTCAAATACCGATTGCGAAAAACAAAAGTACATACTCGATGCGCTTGGTGCAGTAACATGTGTCAATGGATATTGTGGTAAATACGTCCTATAGTATTAGAGAAGTTGAAATTGCTTAATAATAGTGCATTATTCTCTAATGCGTTGCAACATGATCACACCCTTGACTTTAAACAAGCAAAAATAATTAAATTTATTTTTTAAAAAACTGCGCCAGAGTCTTCTTGAATCCGAAATTATGGCAAATCCAAGCACAATTAAACAATGCGGAAGTTTCTATAATGTAGCATAATCAGTAAACTTTAATTAAAATTACTAACGTTTATTAAAAGAAAATAACTTAATTGCTGACACAGATTAGCTTCCTCACACTATAGAAACACTTATAATAATTGCATATAATCTCACCCAATAAATTGCATGGCAAAAGCACGCTCATTTCATTTCTGTTACACACCTATATTTGAATTTAAACATACATATTTTTCCAGAAAGAATATTAACTGCGTTCATATTTTTTAAAACATATTAACGACTATATAATGACGTTAATAAAAATCATCCTCTCTTTGACAACGTAAGCTCCCCTCCTTTTTTGAATTTTTGACATTATTTCCCTTTCTTAATAGAACAGCGTCACACTTTTCCCATAAATAATGTTTTCTTAATCTCATTCATCCATGTAAGTCTCGAAATAGAGACGAAAGGTTGATGAACACATAACTTAGTTTATTCCTATTTATTTCTCTATTTTGTCGAAATACTATTTCCATTATTCCCATATATATGCATATATTTTTTAGACACTATAACTTAATCCCTATCCCATAAGCAAACCAAATCAATACATACCCTTAAATACTGAACCAACAACATGCATTCTGTACATATCTTACAATGCGTCTACCTAACTTTATTATTACAAGGGGCGTGCAATAAGTAATGCCCATGACCCACTCCTAATAGCGGTAGACAAATGAAACTTGGCACAGTTATTAGTCTTTCTCTAAATAGGAACCACCCAGAGCTATGCATTTCTCCAATAGTTTGATGCAGCTCTGGAGACAGTTTTTGTACAAAACCCGAGGTCGGTTCTCCAACCACGATGTGACTTCAGAAATCAAGGCGGCATCAGCTGGGAAACGCTTTCCTTTCAAAAACAACTTCATGGCTAGGAAGAGGTGAAAGTGAGAGGGTGCAAGGTCAGGAGAGTAGGGAGGATGTGGAAGGATTTCATAACCACACGCCCGTGTATCTGACCTGGCGACATGCGAGTTGTGGACCGGAGCGTTGTCCTGCAGGAGCAGGGTACCTTTGCTGATCTTGCTCCGCCTCTTGATTTTGATAGCTTTCCTTAATTTCCTCCAAAGTGAAGCATAATAGGCTCCTGTAATTGTGTACCCTTTGTCAGGAAATCTGTCAGCACTACTCCGTCTTGGTCCCAGAAGAGTGTGAGCATGACGTTTCCAGCGGGAGGGCTGTTCCCTTGCCTTCTTTGGAGGTGGTAAGTCACAGTGCTCCCACTGCATTGACTGGGCTTTGGTCTCTGGATTATAGTGATGGACACAGGTTTTATCTTGTGGAATCAGTCTTTTGAAAAACTTTGTCTCATCTTCTTAACACGTCTCCAAATTCATCCTCGAGCACTTGACGCGGTCTTGCTCCTTGAATGGTGTGAGCAACGTCGGAATCTATCTGGCAAACACCTTATGCATAGCAAATGGTCATAAATGATAGTTTCTTAACCCTTCGTACTAATCTTGACATCTTGAGCTATTTTGTGAATAGTAATGCGCCGATCTTCCAAAATGGCAGCCTCAACTTGACGGACACATGCCTCACCAATGGCAGAAGGGGCCGACCAGGTCTTGGAGCTGTTTCAACAGACTTCCGGTCATGTTTTAATTCACGATGCCAGCGTTTTACAATGTCATATAATGGGGCATTATCACCATAAGTTTCTTACATTTCATCAAAAGTCTCCTGTGCTGTGCGTCCTTTCGAATACAAAAATCGGATCACTGATCGACATTCAACAGGATCCATTTCACATCTGACTCAGTTCAAACACCTGTAAAACTAAAACAACAATAAGTTCAGAGCTGCAATTTGCCAAATGACCCGCCAAGATATAAATCATTGCACATGCAGAATTTCAGCAAGATCAGCCAACTGGAAGTGGGCCAGGGGCATTACTTATTGCACGTCCCTCGCAACTACACACGTTTATTTATTTGTTATTTATTTATTCATCCTAAGTTTACTTTATTTAATTAGTATAAATATACACATGTATGTGTATGTATATGTGTGTCAATATATTTCTGTATATTTATATTTTTATGAATTTGTATATTTATATAATGGTGTATACGTGTATATGGGTTCATGTGTGTTTATGTGTATGTATATATACATCTACTTCTTACTGTAGATCTGTATTTCCAATATATGTATATATGTAGGCATATGTGCATATATATATATATGTGTATGTATATATATATGTGTATATGCGTATATATTTTACATATGTGTCACCACTTATCAAGAGCGAGAGGCCACTCAAGGATAAGTGAACAGTAGTCAAAAGGGCAATATAGTAATCGATAGTAATGGAAATTCATTAAATTTGTTAACTTAAGTGGAACGGCTCATCAGAAACTTGTTTACGTTGGACTTGAAGACAATCAGATTATTGAGAGCTGGAAAGCATGAAAACGGAAGACAATTTCACAGACGTGCTGTTCTAAAAAAAAAGCTTTTTTTCATGGAATCTACGCTTAGATGTAGGCACAGATAAAGAGTGGGGGAATTATTGATACTTGTTTTCAGCTAGACGAGTTTTTTCTTGTGAAAGTTTGGCGAGAGGGGACCATACATTGAAGCTCAGTCGAACACTTTCCATGAAAATAACGATAAAGCAGTGACAAACTCGCAATACATCTTTTGTGAGATAGAGGTTGAAGCGAGGAGAAAAGGGCATCTCCTACGAGGCCAGGAATCTATTTTAAATCCTATCAAGGCAGGACAGGTCCTTTCGGCAGCACCTATCAAGATTTGGCAACAGTATTCCATCCTTGGACGTACCTGGCTCATATATTGATAAAGAATTGCATCAGCAGTGAGATATCTACTGGATCGATAGAAGGATCCGGCCATTTATCCAGCGGCCTTGGCAACAGATTTGATGTACGTATTCCACTTAAGGTCAGGAGTAAAGGTTAAGTCCAGAAGCTTGTCGAAATTTAAGGACTCTCCAAGACGAGAGCCATTCATTTTAATTGATGCCAGGTGGCGATCAGAACGCTGATGATAAAGACAGACGCTTGGTTTTAGATGCATTAAAAGTAACCAGCCAATCCTTTACCCATTGTACAACGTGATCAAGATCAGAGGAGAGAGAATTGGAGAGAACTTGGTTGTTTACTGTCTTAGATGTGCTACCATTGATGGTGATCTCATCAGCAAAAACGTCTACGAATGATGTAAGGATGTGATTCGGAAGATCATTAATGTAGATCAGGAAAAAGAGTTGGACCTACCATGGACCCCTGAGGACATCCAGCATTAATACTGATTTTTGCCCATCTTCTGATTTTTGCCCATCATCTACTACTCTAATGAACCTATCAAAGAGAAACGATTTAATAATTGAGAAGACATTTCCGACTATAACAAAGCTGTAGATCCTGTGAAGTAAACCTTTATGGCATACACTATCAAAGGCCTTTGATATGTCAAGAGCAATTGCTCAAGAAAGGTTGCCTCTGTCGAGAGATTCCCTAATCCTGTGAAATATAACTGTAAGCATATCTGCTGTAGATCTAGCAGAAGGGAAACCAGATTGGGTCACTAAGAAGGTTATTTCGGCTGAGATTGTTGATTACTTCTCTATTTAACACAGATTCCAGCAACTTACTCATGACGCACAGGAGACGTATTGGTCTGTACTGAGAGGGGGATGAACGATCATCCTAAATCTTAAAAAAATGATATACTGATGAGATTTTCCAGAGGGATGGGAAGAAATTCACATTCGGTCTCACTTAAGGGGGAGGTTTGTAAGGAATTTGTTTATGTTGGTTTTGAAGACATCCAAGTTATAGTCAGGTGGGAAACAGGCGAACAGAAGAGAGTTCCACAATTGTGCACTTCTGAGAAAGAAGCTCTGCTCATAGAATTTACGTTTGGATTTAGGGACAGAAAAAGAGTGGGGAAAATTATTGACAGTAGTTTAAACCAGACGGGTGTTTCTCGTGAAAGATTGGCGAGAGGGAACGAGAGATTGAAGCTCAGACGAGCACTTGCCATAGAATTAACGATAGAAAAAAGACAGGCTCACAACGTCTCTTCTGTGAGAGAGAGGATGCAGGGAAGAGAAAAGGGCATCCCCAACTAAACAACGAAGTCTATTTTGTACTCTGTCAATGCAGGATACGCTGTTTTTAGCAGCCCCTGCCCAGATATAGCAGCAGTACTCCATCATTGGACGTACTTGGCTTTTATACAGATAGAGAATTGCATCGGTAGTGAGATATCATCTGGAGCGGTAGAAGGATCCCACCATTTTCCCAGCGTCCCTGGCCACAGATTTGATGCACTTGTTCCATTTCAGATCAGGAGTAAATGTCAAACCCAGAAGCTTGTCAAAGCATGGAGCCTCCCCAAGACGAGACCCGTCCATTTAAATTGATGCCAGATAGGAACAGAGCGTTGACGATGTAAAGATAGAAGCTTGATTTTATGATGCATTAAACGTAACCAGCCACCTCTTCTCGCATTGTACCACGCGCTCAAGATCAGAGGAGAGAGAATTAGAGAGAACTTTGTCATTTACGGCCTTTGATGTGTTGCCATAGATGGTCGTGTCATCAGCATAGATGCCAACGAATGATTTAAGTATGCGTTTTGGGAGACCATTGATGTAGATCAGGAAGAGAGTTGGGCCCAGGATGGACCTCTGAAGGACTCCAGCATTAATACTGTGGGCCTCTGATTTCTGCCCATCAACCACTACTCTTATGAACCTATCAGAGAGAAATGGTGTAATCATTGAGAAAACATTTCCAGTTATACCGCAGCTGGAAATCTTGTAAAGTAGGCTCTTATGCCATACCATGTCGAAGGCCTTCTATAAGTCAAGCGCAATTTCCCTGGAAGGGAAACCTTTGTCAAGAGATTCACTAATCTTATGAGATATAACCGTTTGCACATCTGCTGTAGATCTTGCAGAGCGGAAACCATATTGCATGTCACTAAGAAGGTTGTTTCTGTTGAGGTGGTTGACTACTTCTTTATTTAATATGGATTCCAACAACTTACTCATGACACATAGAAGACTTATTGGTCTGTACTGAGAGAGAGAGAGAGAGAGAGAGAGAGAGCGAGCGAGAGAGAGATGAGTTTTCACCTGAATTCTTAAATACAGGGCAAACTGATGAGATCTTCCAGGGTTTTGGAACGCAACGCTTAAACAGTTTTGTAAGTATGGGGACAAGTTCTGGTTGGAACTTTGTCAGCACTATAACTGGAATGCCGTCAGGGCCAGTTGCTTTACTGGAATCAAAGTTCTTGATTAGCTTGGCGACCTCACGCACAGATATTTGTATGTTGCATAGCGTGTTGTCTGTTATAGGAGGAAATATGGGGAATTGAGGACCATTGTCGCATAGGGTAGAATTAGCTGCAAAGTTCTTGGCAAATAGTTTGGCCTTGTCTGATACTGACGAGATGACCTCAGTTCCATTGATGATAGTTGGGATAGAACGCACGCTTCCGTTCAAGATCCTGTTTGCTATTTGCCAGAACTGGTGGGAACCAAGCCACTGCTCAGCTACTTTGGATTTAACAGACTGAGCATATAGCTCTCTTGTATTTTTTATTACTCTTTTACAGTGGTTGCTGGCAGTCCTGAAAACAGCTTTAGTCTCAGTACACCTATTACGTTGGTAGGTATGGAAAAAGTGATTTCTGTGCGCGATGACAGCAGCACATTAATGGGAGCACCATGGCTGGCTGTTAGGTTTTTGTTGTAATTCTTTAGATGGTATGAATTGGTCTATGCCTACAATTAACCATTCGGTCGGGTCTGATAATATAGAGGGTACATCCTTTTTAAACATGGAATGCAGAAGTAGGTCAGATATGAACGTACGGAAGCTATCACAGTAATCCATATAGTGTCGATATTCAGTACGGTCGAGAGGTACGTCTGAAGACCTTTTACATTCCATTTTTATCTAAACTGCTACTACAGAGTGGTCAGAGGATCTCAGAGGAGATAGAATGGAGGTGTGCATATTGACCGGTAGTATCGGGTACATTGGTGAGTTCCTGAACAATCTGAGTGAGGTCATAGGCAATGGCAAAATCATGACAAATCCTCCCCTCGTCATCAGTTTTATTTGAGTGGGTCAGCCATTTCACATTATGGATATTTAAGTCACCGCAAATGTGAATGTTAACCGAAGGATGAGCAGACAGAATGTGATCAATTTTCTCAGATATGCTCTTAAAGATAGTAACCCCACTGTTGTTGGGGCGATAGAGGGCAAATATAAATGCAGTGGTGTAAGCTAGTGCAATCCGGAAGCACATATAAGGTAAATTAGGGTTGTTTCTGGAGATATCCCTACCACATGGAAAGCCATCTTTGATGTAGGCACATATTCCATGCCCTTGGGGGTCAGATTTAGATGTTAATGTAGAGTATCCTTTAATTATGAACTCCTCTAGAGAAGTGGTTGGCCCTATTCCAGTTTCACTTAAAACGATTATGTGTGGTATCGTCTCCTGTAATTGTGTTTCAACCTTTGGAAGATTGGAATATAAACCCCTGATGTTGGAGAAGGAGACCTGGTAGTAGGAGTCTAGGTTGGAGCATGGCGTTCTAGGTTTATTAGTGTTTCTTAATATCAACTTAAAGAACATAGTTTCCGTATTTTATCCAGAATATTTCCTGATCATCTTGCTGGTTACTGCATGAATTCTAGCAATAATTACAATAAGATTCGAATATTGGATAGCCGACTCATGATTCTGCGGCAATGTGTATCAGCTATTATCACTGGAACTCTTTTTTATGCGAGTTTATATTGCAGTCATG